>NC_140501.1:4957483-5479983 GCF_964271855.1 Acomys minous | reverse complement strand
TTCCAAAATGGAGAGAACCAGGGCATCTCCAGTCACCGTTGCAGTCACCCAGGAGAGAAGCAGTGACCAGAGGGGCCTGAGCGGTGGAGGTGGAGCTGGCCGTAAGCATGTAGCATTTAATCACATGGATACCGACGGAATGACAGGTGTGTGGGGGAGGAGCCATCCTGATGGTCTAGACCTCAGCTCACTTCTTAACTTCCCTCCTCCCACATTCTACCTGCTCTGGAAAAACAAAACAAAACAGAACAAAAAACAAACAAACAAAAAAACAAAAGGAAGAGAAGCCTCGTCCTGTCTGTGTGGAGAAATACTCCAGGCAAGAAGGATCCAGTGGAAGCCACCTGAAGAAAGAGATCTATTTTCACCTTCCTGGCTTATTGGTACAACATCCGTGAAGGGCCCAGTCAGTCTTACTGTGGTCTAGGTAACCACGAAAGTGTTGTTCGGTTTGCAGCAATGTCAGATCTCAGGGCCAGATGGGAGAAACTGAAGGTCAATTCTTCTCTTCCAGTTAGAGTGTTACAATATTACCATGTTCCCGCTGAAGGGCAGCCATTTGTTTCCAGGCTTATTTTTTGCATGAAAGAAGTCTAGAAATTTGCAGGGGGAAACCATCTATGATGATCATAGTGGGGGTGCAGGGAGGCACACCTCTGGGATGCACTTATTGAAATCATAGCCGGTTGCCCTGTGCTCCGTCCTGCCACCCATCTGCAGATGCTGACTGGTTTCCACTCAAAGCGCCTTCTCTGATTTAGACACAAAGACGAATCTTTCACCAAACCCCGCCCATCTGCAAGGAAGGTACTGTGGAGAACTGTGAGTTCCCTACCCTAAAACACTTGGAATTCACCCAGTGAAAGGTCCTGCCCTTATTTCTCCACCTACGTGAGGGAGTGCAGTTGCTGTAAGAAAGGAAAAAGGTTGTTTTCTCTGCCCGCCCGCCTGTGAAGGAAAAATACGAACTATAGTCCCTTTCAAGTCAAAGTTTCATTCTGAGGTCAAAGGCCCTTTGGGAGCCTCCTGCCAAGTGTGTTGAAAAGGCTTTGTTTGGTTACCTGAAGCCATCAAAGCTCATGAAGGTCACCATTTCGCTCCCGCTGGGTTTGAGAGCCTTGGCCTTTCACTGCCTCTAACGTGTGGTGGGAAATGAATGCTCCGTGTTGGCTTCATTACCCAGCCCTTCCTCTTTCGCTTCAGACTTGATGAATAATAGCATTATCCAAAGGGTAGTCAGGCAGCCATGCTGTGGTCTCTATTTTACCTTAAAAGTGTTGTCGTTGGGTTCAGACAGTGTGAGCAGGTCCAGACTTAGAGAGCAATGGAGGAAACTGAAATGTGATGTTTTCCTCCAGGGTCAAGATGTTGACCCCTTTCCTTGGGCCTGCTGGTTTCTCTCCTGCATAAAGGTGACCTCAAGTCACAGACAAACCACCCAGCCAGCAGCCAAGACACCAGGGAGCCTATTTTCAACAACAATCAGGAACCTTTCTGTCTTCAAGGTAAATTCTAGTTAGTGAGGACTGAAGGATAACAGAAAACTTAAAACTGCCTGTAGCAAACATCAGAGGTAATGATTTCAGGCCAGATACTAACATCAGCCAGTCAAACTACAAAGAGGACATGATCATGGACTCAAAATACATCCCTCCAGGCCAGTCCAAAGGGAAGATATTAAATTAAGCCTGGAGGATTCTCTGAAGGAGGGAATGTCAACATGAGCAAAATGTCTCAACATTCTGTATCTCCTACATGATACACTGACAAGGGTACAGCATCATGTCTGTGGGTCCTTTGTGAGTTTTTTATTGGCTGTTGTTGGCAACACAGAGTCTCTGAGAGACCAGGGTGGCCTCAAACTCACTATACAGTCAAGATCATGGCCTTGAACTGAACACTCTGACCGTGCTGAGGACGGGCATTGCAAGTATAGACCACCATGCTTGGTCATTCTGTGGTGTGCTTATCCAAAGTGCATAACCTTGAATTTAACCGTAAGAAAATATCAGATAAGACACTAATAGCCCTGATGTTGTTAACTTCAGCAGTCATTCCTCATTCTGGGTTACACTCAACCTGCTTGCTCTATGTGACAGTCAACTTGCTACCTTGTGTGACAGTCAGTCAACATGCTGCTTTGTGTGACAGTCAACCTGCCTGCTTTGTGTGCCCATCAACCTGCCTGTTTTGTGTGACAGTCAACCTGCCTGCCTTGTGTGACAGTCAGTCAACCTGCCTGCCTTGTGTGACAGTCAACCTGCTGCTTTGTGTGACAGTCAACCTGCTGCTTTGTGTGACAGTCAGTCAACCTGCTGCTGTGTGTGATAATCAACTTGCTGCTTTGTGTGACAGTCAACCTGCCTGCTTTGTGTGACAGTCAACCTGCCTACTTTGTGTGACAGTTAACTGCTGCTTTGTGTGACAGTCAACCGTCTGTCCTGCTTTGTGTGACAGTTAACCTACCTGCCTTGTGTGACAGTCAGTCAACCTGCCTGCCTTGTGTGACAGTCAACCTGCTGCCTTGTGTGGCTTGAGCACTCTTGACTTCTCTTGTTCTCTAGGGCACACTTTTGTTTTGACCTATGTACCTTACAGAGGTTTCTTCTTAGTCACATCTCAGGTTTTTTCCATTTTTCCAGATGTGACCCTTTCCATCATTTGTGTGGGTCCCTAAAGTGACCTCACCCACTCTTGTGCTTCTAGGTTATGGGTAGAAATCATATGGGTAAGGAAAACTCCCTGGCCCAAGACAGTACACTTTAACCATCAGCAGAGCAACCTTCCTTCACTTTTTAAAAAAATTTATTCAGGGACAATCTCAGGCTGGCCTCAAAAATCACCATGTAACCAAGCTTGGCCTTAGACTTCTGATCCTCCTGCCTATACCGTCCAAGTGCTGTGGTCTGAGACTGTGTGTAGCTTATGTGGTACCCAGGTCTAACCTAGGTTCCCTGAATTCCAGGTAAACACTTTTCCAGCTGAGCTACACCCCAGACTGGCACTCTAATCTACTCACATTCTACTGGCCAGAATTCAATGGCCCAGGTGCCTTCAGCTGTGAGAGAGGTGACTGTGTGCTCCGTTACAAGGAGAACAGGCACAGGGAAGCCACAAGCAGATGCCTTCATAAATGGGCAGACCCCAGATGGACCTGGAGTCAAAATGGTGGGTTACCAGACCTGGAATAGGATGCTCTGATGCTTTTCTCTCTTCCTGTGTGGGGTGTGCATGCGTGCAGACTTGCGTGTGGAGGACAGAGGTCTCTCACTGAAGCAGAAGTGTGTTGCTCCGGCTTGGCTGGATTGCCAGTAAGTTTCTAGGGTCTGCTTGTCTCCAGCCCATCGTGCTGGGGTTACAGGCACATGCAGCCACCAGTTTGTTATTATTTGCTGTTGTTTGTTTGTTTGTTTTAATATGGGTGACACAGATTTAAACTCAGGCCCTCATGCTTGCACTCTTACTTACAGAGCCATCTTTGATAGTTAAGCTTTATTTTCTTAAAAGAAGAAGTGCCGGGTGTGGTGGCACACGCCTTTATTCCCAGCACTTGGGAGGCAGAGGCAGGTGGATCACTATGAGTTCAAGGCCAGCCTGATCTACAAAGTGAGTCTAGGACACTCAAGGTTACATAGAGAGACCTTGTCTCAGAAAACCAAAAAAAAAAAAAAAAAAAAAAAAAAAAAAGAATCAGAAGAAAAAAAGAGGAGAAGGAAAAGAAGGAGGAGGAGGAGAAAAAAGAACCACCTTTATTATACATGTCCATCTTTTTAGACAATAAAATTTAGAGGAAAAAATGATTTAGAGGACAATATATTTTTGCTGAAAAGACACAATGAAGGAAAAAGCAACTTATTTTCCAATTTTATCCAGTGATGTAATGTAACTGCAATAAAACTAGTAAGACACACATTAGTAGGAAACTCGACTTTCAAAAGTGAGGGGACTTTGCTCCACTTTACTCTGGGTGTCAGCTGCTTTCCCTGGTCAGTTGGCAAAAACATCTTGCTCATGCTGCTTTCTCAGGAAGCCCTTGACCACTGACTGGCTTAATCTAGACCGCAGCTGACAGGTAGGCAACATAAGTGCGTAGATGCTGGGCGCACTCCAAGTGAGTGCCTCACAACACAACCCTGAATGCATGACCATTAGCATGTGCCTTCAGTACTGTGGCAGAGTTTGTCTCTGATCCTGAGTAAAATCACTCCCTTCACCAAAGAGGTCTAGGAGAACTTGTCAGCTTCAATTTGAGGACACAGACACAGGTACCACCCATGAGCCTTCAACAGAACTGTTTGTAGTGTAAAGCTAGGCTTTTATGAATGACTCAGTCAACACTGTTTTAGTAGTATCCTGCATGCTCTAAGAAACAAAGTATTTTGTCTTTCTTAGAAGATAAAATAGCACATTTCTTCAACATGCGAATTAAATTAAAAGAAAGACTTACTGCTGTTTCCATCACCATGAAGGGGTCCGCTTTAGAAGCTGGTAGCAGTGCTGCAGAGCACCTAAAACAACTGTTGGTACTATTTTAATACATGTTGAATTAAAAATTTCTCTTGGGGCTGGAGAGATGGTTCAGTGGTTAAGAGCACTGCCTGCTCTTCCAGAGGTCCTGAGTTCAATTCCCAGCAACCACATGGTAGCTCACAACCATCTATAATGTGATCTGATGCCCTCTTCTGGCCTGCAGGTGTACATGCAGGCAGACATTGTATACATAATAATAAATAAATATTTTTTTAAAAACCTAACACTGGCCAGGCGGTGGTGGCACATGCCTTTAATCCCAGCACTTGGGAGGCAGAGGCTGGTGGATCTCTGTGAGTTCGAGGCCAGCCTGGTCTACAAAGGGAGTTTAGGACAGCCAAGGCTATACAGAGAAACCCTGTCTCGAAAAACCAAAAAAAAGAAAAAGGAAAAGAAACAAGAAAAAGAATTTCTCTTGACAAAATAAAATATAAGAAGATAAAGAAAACAAATCGCACCAAAGCTGGACAAGGCAACCTAAACGCAAGGAAAAGAGCCCCAAGAGTCAGAGACCTACTTGCTCACACACTCAAGAGTCCCATAAAAGTACTGAGTGGAAAGCTACAATATATATGCAGAGGGCCTGGTGCACACACGTAGGCCCGTGCTTGCTGCTTCTGTCTCTAAGCTCATTGGATCGTAGCGGATATTCAGTGAGTTGTGTGGATGTTGTCCTCTGCAATGAGGCCCTGCTGTCAGTTTCAGAGAACAGCCCGTCGTATTAGCAACCTGGCTTGTTTAGGGATTTCCTGGGGACCCCCTTGGCCAACAACTCAATTGAATGCAACCCAGTCTTGCTACTGGAAGCCTCATTTGGTGATAAGAGTTGGCCACTATTAGGAGACCCCATTAAGCTCCCCTTCATATATTTTAGGAAGTTTCCACTGCACTAGGTTTCCACATCATCCTTCAGATGCCCTTCAATTCCATCTGTCTCCTCCTGAATTCCTGCCTCGACCCTGTCTCCCCTCTCCTCACCCCCTGATCTCTCCACTCCCGTCCCTACCCAACACCACCCACCTGCAAAACACATTCTTAGCCATTAAGTAAATGATAACCAAGCTCCAATCCGTAGACCCAGGGAAGTTAGGTATAAAGGAAGGGTCTGGGGGAGGCGGGTGGCACACGGATCTCCCTGGGAAGCCAGCCGTGGTTTTCAATTTGCCAGGATTTAGAAACACCTAGGAAACAAAGCCCTATGAGTGTTTCCGGGAGAGGGTTGACTGAAGTGGGATGACCCACACAGATGTGGGGTGCCATCTAATGGGCTGGAGTCCAAAAATGGAGTAAAAAGGAGAAAGGGAGTGGAGCAGCGGCCTTCATCTCTCTCTGCTTCCTGACTACAGGCAGCGTGTGACCGGCCGCCTCAGGGTCCTTTGGTAGCACCCGCTGGCCATGAACTCGCTATGTACTTAAGGGTGATCTTGAACTTCTGATCCTCCTGCCTCCACATACACCACCACGGCTCTCTTATGTAGTGCTTGGGCTCAAACCCAGGTCTCCTGAGGCATGATGGGAAACTAAGCAATGTCCCTAGGCCATGGTTGGCTCTTAGCTGACAAAGACATATCTCCTTTTATAACTAATATAAGGTATCAAGTGTTTGGTATTCTGCCAAGTTTAGTCTACAGAGATTTATTTGTTTTGTTTTGTTTTGTTTTTTGAGACAGGGTCTCTCTGTATGGCTCTGGCTGTCCTTGACTCACTCTATAGACCAGTACAGAGAGTTTTTTTTTTTTTTACCACCCCTCATGATATGCAAGGAATCAGTCTCATCTGCCAGGCTGATGATGTAATATTGTGTTCACAGGACCTGGAGAAGAGGGCATAGGTTATACAAAGATTCTGCCATCCAGAGAACGGAGCTGCTTTTCTGTTTCCAGCCATACTAGGGAGAGAAATAAATGAGCTCAGGAGAACTTTCCCTGTGGGCAAATACATGCATGGATACATATATACATACACACACATACATGCATACATACATGCATACACACATGCATAAATACAAAGCATTAGCCGTTTTTCCTAGAAAACATGTCCTGAAGCAAATACCTATGTCATTTCCTTTCCTCCCTCCTTTTCCTTTTTCCCTCCTTCCTTTCCCCTCATTGTTGAGGACATTTTCAAATCAAGTGCTCCCGAGCTACTTGGAGGCACGCACACTGATCTCAGAAATCAAGTGACAGTGGTGTTCTGTGGGCTCAGAAATGTCTCTCCTTTCACCAAGGCATCAGGCTGCTGTTTTTTGCTAGGAACCCCATTTGCCCGCAGCAGCCCTGAAGCCTGGGTATAGTGCCCTGAACAGACACAAATGCTGTGCTATA
This sequence comes from Acomys minous, assembly GCF_964271855.1. Taxonomy (NCBI): domain Eukaryota; kingdom Metazoa; phylum Chordata; class Mammalia; order Rodentia; family Muridae; genus Acomys; species Acomys minous. The sequence continues at coordinate 5,473,126 of NC_140501.1, read as the reverse complement.
TATTCTTGCCTAGTGGAACAGATACAGTCTTTGTTTAAGTTGTTTTTCTTTAGTCCTATACGTCTGCCAGCCCCACAGTCCCTGGCACTGACTGAATATTCGGGACCATGCTTCCCACTCCAGAATCTATTCTGATCAGGAAAAGGCTGATAGCAAAAGGCTATGCAGTGTCATAGCCAAGTGCTTTCAAGGAAATGGTGAGAAACAGCACAAATTTATTTCCCTACAATTCTGTTTGCAAATCAAGGCTCTAGAGAAACTTCTTTCCAACACGCTAACTCTGAAGTTACCTACCAGCTTCTTGATTCTCTCAGTCTCCTCCCTTACGGGCTGTCCTTTCTGTGAGGCAATTGTTGCATTTCAGGCTACCCTAATCAAGTTGATCATACTGCAAAGACTTCTTTTCTGGATGAGGTCACTGGCCCAGACAGTGTGAGGCACTTAGGACTTTAGCGTGTCTGCACTCAGGATATTGAGGCAGGACAAGCATTTGAATCCAAGAGTCTTAAGCCAATGTTGGCAATGTAATGGGAAAAAAAAAAAAAGACAGTTCAACCCACAACAAGACTGGGAAGGGCGGCATATCTCTAAAGATAATTTGGAAATTATGCCCCAAATGATAGGCCGTATCACTTATGTCATTCACTTCTATTGTAGGTTCTAATGGGGCTATAAACAACTCCAGGGTGAACCAGCACATTTTCACAGGCAAGAGAGATTCTTCTATTTGGCACATTGTATGCTTGAAATTGACCGATCAATATTACCCGATACTGTTTATAGACTGAATAGTTTATGGGCAATGCTGTACACATCCCGCAGATTACACCTGCATGTCCAGAACACAAGCAAGATGCTGAGAGATGTCCATCTCCTGTGGGGCTGGATCCTGGACGGTGGTTCTGGAAGGTCCTGTGTGTCCATTTATGATTCCAGTTTCCTCTAAATGATTGAGCTGGGCAGGTCTCAACCCACTTCACAAATGAGAGGCAGTCAGATCCCCTAGAAGGTCAGAGAGCTTGGGACTTCATGGAGTTTGTAGACTAAGTCATGGGAAAAGTCCTCGTGCCTGTTTGCTCATAAATACTTGCCTGGTAAGCGGCTCTGTGTGTGGCAGAACTCCAAATGGAACGCCCTGTTATAATCCACTAACAAGACTGTAGGGAGGCAGTTACTTCTCTTCCAGGCCTGAACGTCGCAGCATTCTTAGAAGCTACAGGGAAAGACCTACCCGTTGTCCATGAGCAAACTGCACTGGTCAGTTTGTGTCCCGTGGGAGCACTGCAAGCCACACAGCACAGGTGGTCACACTCAGGGATCTCCTGGTCTCTAAGCCCCAACCTCTGTTCCTAATTCCCTCCTCTGCCTGGTCTGACCTTTGTTTCTGAGCTCACCCTGCGGCAAGGAGCTCACTTCTCCTTGGAGGGTTTGATCGATGCCTGAAGACCACACTGTCCTCCTTTTCTTCTACTTCAGTGTCCCTCCAGATGTTGCCTCTGGGCACATCCTTGGCTGCAGCTGCTGCTGCTGCTGCTGCTGCTGCTGAAATGTCCTTACACCTGGTGGTAAGCCAGGTCCCAAGAATTCTACCTGACACCTGTGCCTCAGTTGTTCTACTCTGAACATTTGTATTTATATATTCTCTTAACAGAGCTTCAGGAACCAGTCTCCTCAGTGTCCATTTGAGCAACTACAATTCCACAGTAACAGTGTAGCAGGGCATTTTGTTACCTTGCTTTTCAGACTGACAGGCAGGAGGCACCACCCAAATGCGCATGTCCGGGGCTAAGCCCAAACTCTCCTTCCTCCAACTACAGAGTCCACACCTTACGCACCTGGCCTTTGCCCTCCTTGGAATTTGGAAACAAACATGAGTTAGAGATAATGCAAAAAGAGGTGACTCCAGCAAAGTCAACATTGGGTTCTCCTGGAAAAGTCCAAGGTAAGAATGACTTAGCAAAATCCTTGTTTTTCTAGTTTGTGACACACACACCCCCTTCCTTCTCTTTCTCCCTCTACTCCTCCTCATCTTTTTCTTCTGTTTGCAGGAGTGACCAGGACATTCACAAATTCAACTTAGTGACCTTGGTAAAATCAACAAGTTAATCCTATTCAAATCAGGATTCTGCCCGCGCCCCCCCCTTTGTTTCTGTCTTTTAAGACACAATCCTGATAGCCCCAGGCTATTCTACAACTCAGCAAGGATGACCGTGAAATTCTGGTCTTCCACTCGGGGTCAGCGCTTCATGAGACCTAGGCAAGCGTGCCAACTGAGCTATATCCCTGGACCCTAAAGGAGGAGATTTCAAATATTCATCTGGGGTTGGTTTCAAATACATAAATCATGGCAGAGCATGGTTGCCTCATGCTTCCATGACCACGCTTTTGCCATGGTGATAGGCTAGACCTTCAATACTGGACCAAGATAGCCCTTCCCCCCCCCCCCCAAGAAGCTGCTTCTGTCAGATGCTTCACACAACTGTAGAAAAAGAAGTTAATTACCACATCCCCTCCTTATTAGGAGCTGGGCCAGGACAACGAAGGTCTGAGTCACATGTCTAGATGCCAGCACAGCACACCTGGGGGCTGTGCCAGGTGTCAGCTGCTGTCTATTGGCCACAGGGGAAAGCTAATGTGCACAGGCGCTGGGCCTCAGGATATCCTTAGAAGCCTGGGGTCAAAGCAAGAGTTGACCTGGTCTAACTGATGGGAGCTGGGCCACGGCAGCTGCTGGTTTCCTTGACCTTATCGCCAAGGTCATGTGGCTTTAAAAAACAAATTCTTCTTAGGTATACTGAAGCTTTAGTCCCCAACATTCTTTCTTTCTCTCTCTGTTTCCTTTCCTCTGCAAGGGACCCCATGCTCTGTGATAATAGGGGGTCCACGATTTGGGAAACAAGAGGAAGAACTGTAGGAAGGCTGCAAGGGAACAAGCCTGCAAGGCAGAAACTGTCAACGGGAGAGTCGCCTTGCCACGGCCATCTTAAAGTCCTGAACTGTTTTTTTCTACCACCCCAGCAAAGATGCTGTCAAAGTCTCTACAGGCTCGGATCCATACTACGGCTCAGGCAATAACCTAAGACCTAACCCAGCTCAGCACATGGACCAGTGGGATTCGGTCCTGGACATGGCAGTAGAACGGATGCCTCGGATGCACAAGGCCCTGGGCTTAGTCCCCAACACTGGGAGAGTAAACACGTGGAGAGGTCGCTCTGTGGGCTCATTGTCCCCCCTCTACCTCCAGAAGCAGAAACCTCACCCACTCTTATCAACCACCCTGAGGAAGTGCCTGAGACTGAATTTGCTTAGCGAAACACCCCAAACTTTGCAGGTAGCATCTTGATGAATCTCGCACAGCTGGGAAACTATGGCAGCAGCGTGCTCTGAAGCCGCCACCACTGTCCAGGTGTGCAGAGATCGAGAGCGGAAGTGTGCCCTGGCTCAGAGGTGTTCTGGCTTCGAGGACACTGTTAGCTTGACCTTGGCTGAGTTACTTCCGTCTTCTCCCGCAGGTCTGCTTGGGTGTCTTGGTTTGAGAATAAAATTCGCTGATGCTTGAACTAAAAAAAAAAAAAATCTGTGTTTCCTTCCAAACACCTAAATCATCTAAATCATTAATCTACTTTTAACTAACTGACACTGGTGCCTTTAGCCACCCACCTCAGACGTTAATATTAAGCACTTCTCTTAAACTGCTTCTGTGATGCCTTACCAAATCCAAGCAGAGCTCCGAGGACCAACTGAACAGTACTCATTTCCAACAGTCAACACAGAAGGCAAGGATGCGGCTCTTCCCACACAGAAAACCCTCATCGCTGCAAGTTCAGAAATCCCATTACAGCTAATCTCTGGTAGTCATTCACTGTTGCATCATTGCTATCCCGTGATCTCTGCTCCTTTGGTTATTTTTTAGTTTAATTTCAGTTCTCTGAGGCCAAATGGTGTAGCCAATGAAGTGAATGATTGGCCCTCCCATTAACCCTTCAGGCACCACTGCTCTGTATGAGTGGAGGTCTAGGAAAGAAGCTTCTTGTCTTCAGAGTTTGAAATCCCACTGGGAGGAAAAGATAGCTTATAGGGGGGAAAATACGTGCATGTTAGGGCCAAGGAGATAGCCCGGTCAGTAAAATACATGAGACGTTGAGTTTGGACGCCTAGCATCCATGTGTGTGCAGTACAGGCCAGTAATCTCAACCCTGGGGATATGGGGCCAGGAGGACCCCTGGGGCTTGTTGGCCAGCCAGTAGAGAAGAATCAGTGAGCTTCACATTCAGTGAGAGACCCTGTCTCAAAAACTAACATAGAGCATGACTGAGGGCCATCTGACATCAACCTCTAACCTCCACATTGGTTTACACACTTGCACAGAGACTAATTTGCATAAAGAAGCTCTCGGCTCCTCTTGTAGGAGACAGATCATTTGCTTTGTTTTGTTTTGTTTGTCGAAATAGGATTTCTCTGTGTAGAGATGGCTGTCCTGGAACTCACTCTGTAGACCAGGCTGACCTTGAACTCAAAGAGATCCAACTGTCTCTGCCTCCCAAGTGCGGGGATTAAAGGCGTGCACCACCATGGCCCAGCAAGACATATAATTTAAAGCCAGAAGTAGGACCCATTTCATCAAATCAAAGTACAGAGACAGTCGTACCACGTCCATATGTCCAATAAAATATGTGGTAGGCCACGCACTCCCCTAAGAGCCCAGTCTGCTCCCACTTACTAAAGAAACTTCACGCACTCTCCTGCCAGCTCCCGCTGAAGTGTGTGAGAACTCCGAGGCCTCGGGCTCACTCAGTGCACATGGTTGGCTTTTGATATAGAGTCAGGCCGGGTGGTTCTGGCACTCGCCTTTCATCCCAGCACTCAAGAGACAGAGGCAGGTGGATCTCTGTGAGTTCAAGCCTAACCTGGTCTACAGAGCTAGTCTCAGGACATCCAGGGCTACACACAGAGAAACCCTGTCTCAAACAAACAAACCCAAACCAAAACAATAACAGCAAAACCCAGGCAGGTTTTCCTGGACTGGATACCGACTGATGGTGGCAAACATCAAAAACAAATAAAAGGAGGGCCCTTGAAGATAGGATCTAAGGTTCTGGGAAGGGGTCTTAGCTGATAAGGCACTTCTAATCAAACATAAGTACCCAAACGCTATTCCAAGAACCCTAATGATAGCTTGAGTACCCTCATAAAAAGCCACGTGCTAATCTCTGAGAAAGGAGCGGCAGGTCCCTGAGATTCTGACACCAGCCTAACCTGTCAATTGTCTCAGAAACAAAATGCATGGCTCCACAGGAATGACCCTTCAGGCTGACCTCTGACCTCTGCAGCATGTGTGCCTGCCCCCTATACACACATAAGATGGACTCTAAGATCAACCATCAAACTTGAAATGGATAAACAGAATCAGTCATCAGGCAAATAATGGAATATAGAAAGCCCATGGTAGGCTAGAGAGATGGCTCAGAGGTTAAGAGCACTTGGTTGCTCTTCCAGAGGTCCTGAGTTCAATTCCCAGCAACCACATGATGGCTCACAACCATCTATAATGAGATGTGGTGCCCTCTTCTGGCTGGCAGGCCCGCAGGCAGGAAGTTGTATACATAATTAAACAAATAAATCTTTTAAAAAATCTTTAATAAAAAGACAAAAAGAAAGTCTATGGTATGTAGCGAACAACAGGTGTTTAAATTAAGGTTGTAGTTACTAAAATGAAGTCCTTCTTGAAGATAAAGCTTTGGGAAAGTCATTGTCTGCTCCAGTGTCCAGTCAACATTTATGCTGGGAACAAAAAATTATGTGATCCAAAAACCACAAGGGCGGTTGATGCTTCTCACTTCAAAGAACCTTACACAAAGTAGGTAAAACAAGGAACAAACAAACACAACTAGCCTTGTGGATTTAACCAATAATGTCCAGCAATCCAAAAACTGAGAGAGCCCTAAGTGGTGCTGAGAGAAGCTGGCTTCTTTTAGCCACGGGCTTGATAAAGTCCCGATGTTTGGAGGTTTGGATGGCAGAGAAACTGGTTTAGGGGCATGGACTGGAAACTGGAACCGTGAGAAGAGGAGTGGGGACGTCTGTGTGGACTGAGGTGAATACAGCAGGCTTCAAAGACCAGGCGCTGCTGTTTTCCATTTTGAGTAGAACCTCTCTGTCTCCTGTGTCTGAGAAGACGAGGCTCTTTCTCCAGATTAAAGACACCTTGTTTTACAGGATAAGACTTATGTTTGGAACTAGTGTCCAAAAATAAGCCCCTCCCACGAGTGCAGGAAGAAGTAGAAGACACAGAGTAACTGGATTCCTGTCATTTTATTCTCTGTAGTCCTGGCTTTGCTACCTTTTACATCTCGACTGACTTACGAGTCTGTCTGTATTTCTACAAGGAGAACGCTTCCACTGGGGATCCATTAACAGCACCAAGGAAACAGACTCTTGGGGGCTTCTCTTGGCAATGAAGAAATGCGTTACTGACTTGAGTAATTCCAATAAGAGGACATAAGGCCATTACTACACAGAATAACAAGGAAAAGAACAAGTCAAACAGAGCTCAGTTCCTCTAAGCCTAATACTAGTAGTGTTTAAAACTACTGCACCAAGTCTTTGTGAGTGGAGATGTTGGCCATTCTTTTTGGTAAACAATATCTAAGTATCCTGGAGAAGACCAAGGGGAAACAGAAAAAGTAGTAGAAAAAATTCAACTACAGCCTGGTGGTGCTGCATCATTGTAGAGGGATTTAATTCCAGCAACATGGCTGCTCTGATCACATCTAAAGGCCTTCTGGGTCTGTGTGATCCAGCTGGAATGCAGACGTGCCCTTAGTGCACACCTTTAATCCAAAACAATGAAAGTACAATTCAAACATGGGAAGTACACATGTTTGAAAGTCACATCTAATTGAGAGGCAGATGAAGTGACAAATCAGAGAAAGATTTGACAAAATAGGAGATGTCCAACTGGATCCTCAGAAGAGAAAAAAGAGAATTGACTTAGGAGAGAGGAGAGAGAGGAGAGGGAGAGTGGGAGAGGAGAAGAAGAAGAAGAAGAAGAAGAAGAAGAAGAAGAAGGAGAAGGAGAAGGAGAAGGAGAAGGAGAAGGAGAAGAGAGAGAGAGAGAGAGAGAGAGAGAGAGAGAGAGAGAGAGAGAGAGGGGCCAATTTTATTGGGAGAGTTTGAGACAGGTTGAAGAGTGAACAAGCTAGACACAGGTGAAGACAGTTGAGCCAGAGAATGAGATGGAGCAGAACATTAGAACAGACTGATAGAGTGAATCTGAAGCCAAGCAGAGCCAGTTTGAATCAGTCAGCTTGGAGAGGAGTTTGAGCCAGAACAGCTGGGTTGAATTGGGCAGTCAAGAGTTCAGAAAGAGCTATGAAGAGTGAGTTTCTTCAGCAGTAAGTCTCAGATGCTGAAAACATTTTAGGCCTAGATTTGACTGTACAAAAACTAGAAGCTTCCAGGAATAGACCTAGGTTAGCAGACAGAGGCAGTAAGCCTTGGAGATGACAGTTAGGTCAGGAGAATGAAAGTTGCTTTTATACATCATAGAAGCAAGGACCATGGGAGAGAAGTCATAGTTGCTTTGAATTGGTATGACTTGTCCAATTTCTATCACTCTAAGAAAATACTTGAGATAATCATTATGAGGAGGAATGGTTTGTTTTAGTTCAGGGTTCCAGTGGTATCAGTTCACACTGGACTGGTCCCATGTTTTTAAGACTGTGACAAAGCAGTATACTATAGTGCGAGTATGTGACAGACCAAGCTGCTCACCTCATGGTGGCCAGGAAGCAGAGAAAATGGGAGAGATAGAAAGGGGTCCTAGCAAAGAGGAGAGGAAAGAGAGAAAGGAGTCTGGGTAACAATATTTCCCTTAAAGCCATACTTCTGACTTCCTGTAATAGGCACCTTCTCCTAAAGGTTCCAGTATTTCCCAAGAGCCACATGCTGAGGAGCAAGCCAGGAATGTTCAAGACATTCCATGTGCGAACTATAGCATAGTTTGTATATGAGCAGCACTTCTTTTTTGCTTAAAGACACACTTTTAGAGTTACATCTTTATGATTGTCTTCTGCCTCTCTTTCCTTCATTCTCTAGGTCTCGTGTATACAAGGCTGGCCTCAAAACCCCTGTGTAGCTGAACACGACTTTCAATTATTTATCTTCCTGTTGTCATCTCTAGAATCTTGAGATAGGTACCATTTGCCTAACTTACGTGGTTCTGAGCATTGAATCTAGGTTTAGTACACACACACACACAAACACACACACACACACACACACACACACACACCCCACACCACCACCATGACCAATAACAAAACAAAACAAAACAAAACAAAAACCATACATTTAAGATTAGCCAGCTAAAGTTTGTTTCAACCCTGATAGTTTGATGACAGCACCCACAACTTACCAGGAGACCTGATGGGCTGTCTCTGCCTTTTGCTGTGTACCAGGCCTGACCAGAGCAACCGACTGTTACTTCCATCTCAGCCTGTTTCCTCTAACTCTTGTTGACCTTGACCTCCATAGCGAACAGGAATGTGCTGTCTTCTGTCTTCCTCATGGCGGATTCAGTGATTAGGAGAACTTCACAGTGAAGTAGTGGCCAGATTTCTTCCTCCTGGGGACTTGATTCCAGAATTATATGGAATATGCCCACAGCCACAAAGTCTTTGGCTTCCAGAAGGTAGGTAGCATGTGGGCCTTTGTTGCTGGGCCTGTGGAGACCTCTCATTACCACCTCCCTGCTCTTCGTGGACATTGGTTCCATCTTTGGGAAGGATAGGGGCTTCAAAGCTAGCTTAGAGAAAGGGGTATTATGGAGTAGGAGCGGAGCTTGAATTTACAACCCACACTTTTATAAAGGACTGGAAAATAGTTTACAGAAACTGGTCATGTGCTGGCTTGTGGTAAATAAGTTCCGAGTTTTTATTTCAACATCAAGATGAATAAGTTGAGGAGAAGCTTTGTGCCGAGGGCATTAAGTACATCTGTGAATTTATCATCTCAGTAGAGCTAAAACAGTAGAGCCTACTTATGTGCTCGTTACCATAATATAGTCTAGTGCACAAAACTATTGTTGCTGAAGGAACCACCCATTTCCCACAATGCAACATGCAAATCCCCGTCTCAATGAGCTTTGCAGGGAACATGTGTTCACACAGTGCCAGGTACGTAGAGATAGGAAAAACCCCGTCTCAATGAGCTTTGCAGGGAACATGTGTTCACACAGTGCCAGGTATGTAGAGATAGGAAAAACCCCAAACTGGTCTCCCAGAGGACAGGGTTGGGAATATTATGGGATTAAAAAGGAGGTGGCCAGCTGTGGTAGTACATACATACCTATAGTCTCAGCACTTGGGAGGCTGAAGCAGAGGCTGAGGCAGAGGACCATAAGTTCAAGGCCAATCTGATTAAAACCTTGTTGTAGCTTAGTAGGTATAGTACTTGCCTACCATGTGCAAGGCTCTGGTTTCAATCCCTAGCATAGCAAGAAAAAAACAGAAAAGGAAAAAGAAAAAGGAAAAGAAAAAGGAAGGTGATCCCAGGCATGAAGAAAGAGGAAATTAAAAAAAAAAAAAAAGAGAGAGAGAGAGAGTGACATAACTGGTGGCCTGCACATGCATAATCAAACTGTGTGGCTCTTCACAGGAAGATTTCAGAGGCTGGGGGCACTGCAGAGGTCTAGCAGTGAAGACTTCTTTGCATCAAAAGTTACTCACTGACATGTACCCATACCCCAGTGAAGACTCGGTGGTTGCAGCCAGTTTGGTAGACAAAGGCAGCCTCCAAGGCTTTGAAAAACAACTTGGGTACCATCACCACTTCTGTTACATCAATGGGTGTCAACAGCAGAAGTGGAGGAGCTCGACCTCCTGTGTGGCCTCTCTGGTTCGTAACAAAAGCAGGTAACTAAACCTATGGCAGCGCAGGGACTATTTAGGCTTCTCGTTTTCACTGTAGATAACAGAGGCTCTAACATGTGCGGAAGAATACATACCAGCCACAGGCGCACAAATGCACTTGGTCATCTGTGTCTGCTTCCCCAAGCCTACCCTTTAGTAGGCTTCTCAAGACTTCTAGGGGCTGGGACTCTACAGAGTACATATCCCAAATGTGCTTGCTGGTTGGTTTCCTGGTTTGTTTGTTTGTTTGTTTGTTTGTTTGCTTGGCCTATGCATCCTTGAAAGACTTGAGGGCTACCGGAGAGAAGTGGAGATTCACATTGGGTTCTTCAGCATTCCTCTGGCTTCTTAGGCCGCCTCCATCCTCACCACCCATGTACCCTGCTAACACTAAGAGCAGCCAACAGTCCCAGCCAGAGGGAGCCTAGAGATCTTGCTTGTATTAGGCCTCCTCACGGGTCCATATGGCTCTCAGCCACATCCCTTTAGTCAGGCTCTGAGCAGCAGTTGTGCGGAGGAAACCAGGCTGGGCCTTGGCTAAATCACTGTGAATCTCTAAATTGCTCCATGTTGAGTGACAGTGGCTTTCAGGCTGACACTTGCCCTGGGCGACTCCATTTTGAATGAAAATGCAGAGGCAGGATGACTCTACAGCTCTTTTGTACAGATAAATACCACCCATTCAGCACCACCCATAAGAGAGCTGATGAATGACTTGTCACTTATCCCTGCAAAGAAAAACTACCCCCTATAAGCTTATCAAACCCCGAGCGAGGAGCCACAGGCTCCAGTATGACGTGTTGTCAGCACTGCTGCCCCTTCATCTGATGGTTAATGCTCCCACAGCATCCATTTCTGCTGTGGTTTAAAATAGTCCGCTGCCACACCCGCAAGCAGAATCTCACAAGGAACCAACCAAAATTGCCACATCTCTCTGACTCAGCTTCCTAGGTGACTTAGAATGAATTATCTGCAAGAAGCATTCCATCGGCATTTCATTTTCACGTGTGGCCTGTGACCTCCAGTTTCACGTGTTGAGGAATGTCTCCACCTCTCTTGATGGTGGTGAGTTTTCACTGTGGAGTCTGTGTCAGGCTCAGCTTCCTTACTCCCCAGAGCTCAGCTCTGCAGCCTCCACGGTGGCTTTACCTGTTCCAGGGAACATTCCTCTCATTCTTGTATGTCCTGGCGGGTCACATCAGCTCGATATCCAAGGAGGGGAAGGGGCACCCACTGCATCCTGAGGAGGACTGTTAATGAGAAGCCAGGCTCCACTGAAAGCCACTGCCGGGGTCAGAATCCCGGTGGCCAGATTAACAAGGCAATCGCATTCAGACACAGCCAACAAGTGAATCAGTAACTTGGAAGAGAATAAGTTTACAGCACAGAGAAACGAAGAATAGGAAGTCCGGACAATAAGCAGCAATGGCAGGGAGAAGGTAGGTGTCATGAGAAAGCCGTGTCGGAAGCGTGTGTGCCTTTCCATGAGATCAGAATTTACTGAGTAACAGTAAACTTGTAAGTTATGACCAGTTACTGGGTGGCCGTTAGTCAAGTGTTGTTCCTAGTGTCCTTGGCAGCCGTGGCTGAGACGAGACAAGCAGAGCTTCTTTCATTCCAATCTTTCACAGGATTTAACTTATTTTTAATTTTGTGTCCGTGTGTGTCCGTGTGTGTGTGTGTGTGTGTGTGTGTGTGTGTGTGTGTGAGAGAGAGAGAGAGAGAGAGAGAGAGAGAGAGAGAGAGAGAGAGAGAGAGAGAAAGAGAGAGAGAGAGGCATTTCCCTTGCATATCTTATATATGTATTATTTATGCCTAACACAATATGTCCTTAAGTTTTAATTGCATAAAATGCAATCTAAGTATGTTATTTCTATGAAAATTACACAAAAAATTTTTTAAAGATAAAATCAAGGGAATAAAAATGATACATTAAGAAAAAAAATATTTAATGAAAATGAAAGCGACGATGTTGACCACTGTAAACTGGATGTTTACTGTAAGCTCCAATCATAACGTCTGCTGAGCTTCAGACCCAGACAAGCAGCTGGGGTGTCTTTTCAACCAAGGCAGGCCTGACATCCGGGTTCTCCCATCATCCCTCAGTCCCTACCTGCTACAGGGTATGGCTGGCACAGCCTGCTCTCTACCCTGAGCTCTCCACCTGGGGGCAGAGTCGTCCCCTCTTTCACTATAAATCCAGACACTTTGGTTCTCCTCTCTCTGCATTTCTCCTCCCCCTCCTCTCCCCCCCCTTCCTCACTCCCCTCCCTCCCCCCTTCCTCTCCCCCTCCCTCCCCCACATGCCGGCTGAGAGCTGCTCCCAGGTAACCCGGATTTATATACTTTAATTTGTCTTACATCAGCTCATATCACTGCTTCAATAAGGTTTATCAATATCAAAGCCCTAACTCTCAGACTGACTGTATCTGCAATAGGGGTTTTTGTAGAAATAAGGACCATAAAATAAGATTGCAAAGAATTGGACCCCAAAAACACTGTCTTCTGGACATGACAGAACTACCTCACTCATAACTCAAGGTAGCGGCAGTTGCCTACACAAAGTCAACCCAATCAGCTTTCCACCACACAGTGGGAGAGAAAGCCAGTTCTCTTTGAGGATGTAGCTCCCGGTGGTCCATCCAGTAGATGGTCTCACACCCAGAAGTAAATGCAGGCAGCACAAACTCAAGAAGGAGGAGGAGAAGAGGAGGAGAAGGAAGGGGAGGAAGAGGAGAAGGAGGAAGAGGAAGAGGAGGAGGAGGAGGAAACAACCATATTGGGGTGTAGTGGATAAACATGTTTTTGTTTTGATGGGGAATAGACTTGTGAGAGAACAGGTGATGTTTATCCACTAGAAGAGGAACTGCCTCTTCTGAGGGCTTGGTCTTTGCCAGCTAAAAAACATCTAAGCATGGATACACATACATACACACACACACACACACACACACACACACACACACACATGTATATATATATGTATATATATATATATATACATATATACATGGATATACATATGTATAAAATACATGGGGACATATATATATCCAAAACAAGAAGTGGGCCTGTTGGTCTTGGCATGGTTCCCTATTGTTTGGCTGTTCATCGCTCCACTTTGAGAGGCTCCTAGAGAGAACCGCTCCAGAGAATGCTTCGAGGTTCCGGTCCCAGCTGCTGCTCCAGGTTCCAGCTGCTGAGGTTGCAGTCACCTTTGCTGAATTGCTCGTTTGCTGTTTAACCAGTCTGCTGGAATCCTGCTGACTACGCCAGTAGAATCCCTCCCGGGAACTGAGTCTAAGAAGTCTACTTCTCCTGTTCCTCTTTTCTCTCCTACCTAGGATAGGTGGGTTGGACAGGAGGTATAAAGAACCCTAGATAAAGTAAGGTTGAAAAAGTTCAACGCCTACTTCGGGGATAGCTTGGCGGTCAGTCTGGGAGGAGTTAAGGGAAGGGAGTTGGGGGATGAATGTGATCAAAATACATGGTATAAAATTCTCTAAACAACGAATAAAGTTTTAAAAAGCAGAACTGGGTTTAATTTGTCAGAATACACTTACAAGGTATCTTCTTCCTCGTGAGCATGAGACCAGCGTCATCCTCTCTCCCGGTTCACACCAAACAGCCATTTGAGGACACTGAAAGACAAGTCGACAGTTATGAGAAGTTTTGCCCATGGTTTTCTTAGTAATACTATACAATCAATAGAGATTTAAAACTGTAACCTCCACCTAGTATTCTGTGCCTGAGTACAGATGAATCATTTTATTTAAAACATATTTTTAATAGTATATATGTGTGTGCACGTGAGCGTAAGTGCCACGGAGGCCAGAAGAAAGCCTCAAACACAGGGAGCTGGAGCTACAGCGGGTGCTGAGACACCAACTGCAGGTGGAAGAGCAGTGCACACTCGTACACTCTTAACCGCGAAGGCCTCTCTCCAGCCAGCAGCTGTATAATTTTAATTAATTTATTAGACTATAATTTTTTTGTTGCTTATGAGACAAAAATTAAAATGAAAGTCAACCGTACTGAGTATCATGGATACATGAGCTGACTTGATTTGATCATTTCACAATTTGTGCATATGGAAAACCATCCTGGCCAGGCATTGGTGGCACACCCTCTTAATCTCAGAACTTGGGAGGCTGAGGCAGATGGATCTCTGATTTTAGGCCAGCCTGGTCTACATAGGACAGCCAGGGCCACACAGAGAAATTGTGTCTCAAAAAGCCAAAAAAAAAAAAAAAAAGGAAAGAAAGAAAGAAAGAAAATAAAAATCCTCCTGTTTGTATATGTCGTATGATGGGGTGGCTGAAGGACCATGGCAGGCCCATGCCAAGGTATACTCCCTGAGGGATTACACACCACTCAACAGAGCTTGTATAAAAGCGGTTTATTGTGGAAAAGCGGAGCCTGAAGAAGGGATAGAGAGAGTGGACCATGAGGGCACAGAGAGAGGGCAGGGAGGAAGACAAACGGGGCACCCATGACAGAGAGAGAGGGCAGGGAGGAAGACATGTGGGGCACCCATGACAGAGAGAGAGGGGGCAGGGAGGAAAACAAACGGGGCACCCATGACAGAGAGAGAGGGCAGGGAGGAAGACAAACGGGGCACCCATGACAGAGAGAGAGGGCAGGGAGGAAGACAAACGGGGCACCCATGACAGAGAGAGAGGGGGCAGGGAGGAAGACAAACGGGGCACCCATGACAGAGAGAGAGGGGGTGGGGGGACATGGGGAACAGAGAGAAAACGGAGATCAAGAGAAACAGAGAGGGAGAGAGACCCCAAGAACTGGGGTGGCAGGCAGGTCCTTTAATTCCTCCCCAACACCTGGTGCACCTGGCGGTGGCAGCAGATAATGACAAATGACATAGCTAGGACCCTGAAGGGTTGTTGAATCACCTGTACACTAACAGTTTACATATACACATACATAAAATTGTATTGTCAATTACACAAATAAAATAATAGCAAAAGAGACTATAGCAAAGACATATAGATAAATATTGAGAAACTAGAGCCGATTTTTTTGAAAGATTTATGTTTATATCATAGGCAAAAATCTGGCAAAATTAATTATTAATGAATGAGAAAAAGATTGAAGCGAGATTAAAATTTAAGGTGGAAAAGGCATTTTTTTGGAGGTTATACTAGAACACTGAAAACAAACTGATTCAAATAAAATCCAACAGTATATTTTAATGCAAAATAACAGTTTAACTCAATGATTCAAAGGTGGGTCCATGTTAGAGCGTGTACTTAGCGTTCTGGAGGCTCTGAGGTCAAGCCCCTGGCAGTAAACAAACACGCAAACAACGGATTTGGAAAAGTCATTGTTGGGGATTCAGCTTCTGTGGTGAGCTCCAACCGAGTTGAAAGTCAAAACTGAGTCATTCCTCCAATCCATTCCAGGATTGGAGCCCACAGTTGGGTTTTCACCAGCAGGCCTGCCGTAAGGGGAGGTCGTCTTTGCCTTAAGCACAGATGGTGCCTTAGGTTAACGGAAGGAAGCAAGCGGTGCTGACATGGCGACCTGTCCTTACTCCTACAGATGAGTGCGTCTCAACTCCCTCCTCAGAAAAGCTTCTCCTTGCAGTCACGGGCGATTTACAAGCGTGCAGAGGATGAGGAGCTGCACCCAGCTTATCTTAGACATCCTTTGCCCCAAGGCTCAGGGGTCAGCAAGGAAGAGCGAGCAGAAAGGTTTGAAGACCCAGAGGGGGATTGGGTGACCGGAAGTAAACAATACTTTGTGAACACAGCAGGGCAGCTCGTGTGAACTCACAGAATTGTGACAGATCTCTTGGCGATCAAGCCAGGAGAAACCTTGGCGCCACGTGGGCAACAAGTTCCTAAGGAGGAGCCACTGGGAACTGAGGCCAGCCTTCCTCAGTAGGCTGGCCACCCAAGAGTGTTTGGGCAGCAAAGTCGGAGGCGGGGCAGGGGGAGTGGACATGAAATTTAGTAGATAGGGAGATGGGGGGGGGTGGGGGGGCTGGATCTGGAAGGAAAAATATGGTCAAAATACATTGTTTACAATTCTCAAAAAAAATTAATAAAAACATGTTTTAAGAAGAAAGGGAGAAAGAACCCTTAAAGAATCTGATGTTGTCTAATCAGTAACTTTGATTGTTACCTCATGAAGAATGTAATTTGAGAGTGAACAAAATGATTTTGGTATTTTCTCTTTCTTTAGCCTTTCTCTCTCAAAGACTTTCCTCTGCTCCCTGGAAAACTTACCGGTTTTTTGGGAGAATGAACTATTTTGCCTGACTCTAGAAACAAAATAAATCCAGGTAAGAGTAAAACTAAATGGAATTGCTGCCATTTCATCTTTAGACTAATATGAATACATTATAATAGATTTTAAAAAATAATGCAATTATGTTATTGTTTACTGCAAAATATAGGTAGGTAAAAATTCATATGATTATATCAATAGATTGTAAGATCACTGGGTTATAACCAATGTCAGCCCACATACACTTAAGTCTCCCAAGCACCCAAAAATATAGACAATAATGATAAGACGAAAAAAAAAATCCCTCAACCTATTAAAAAGGCACGGACAGGAAAAGGCCACCAAGCATGAGACTTAAACAACTAAGAAAGCTCTTCTCCACACTGAGGAGCTGCAGTCCCTCCATCCCGGCTTCCTAAGCAGGGTTAGGTCTCCAGGGCTTTAACACAGAGAAGGCTTACTATTTCCTGAACACGCGCACGCACAAGCACACACACTCATACATACATACACACACACCCACAAACACACATTCATACACACACGCTTACACACACATACTCAGACACAAACTTGTACACACACACACACACACACACACACACACACACACACACACACGGCATTGCTGAGATTGAACCACACATATGCTTTGGTGAGGGGGAAAAAAGAGGGCCCAAAAAGGAAACCATGGGACCCAAGAAGCAGTAATGGTCAATTTGGAAATGAAAATTTTTAGAAATGTTGAAAATGTGGGTGGGGATGTACTCATATTACAATTTTAATGCTTAAGAGAATTGTTTCAGGGTTTATTTTATTTTTATTTTTTTCCACTTTAAAAATATATTTTATTAATTTATTCATATTACATCTCAATTGTTTGTTTCAGGGTTTTGGTTGGTTTTTTTTTTTTTTTTTTTTTTTTTGCATTCAACAAATATTTGTTCATGTCCTACAATCAGAAGTATCTCTTTTTTATTCACTATGGATATTTTCAAACAAGTATAAACAGAAGTAGAGCAAGTAAGGCCACAAACTTGTACGGTATGAACTTTAACGTGTATGTATGTTTTGTTCCTTTTGTTTTATTTTACTGTCCACTTTTGCTGGGGTGACTCTGGTGGAGAGCGCAGACATGTGCAGTGGTGGGGGAGTGGGGTTAAGACAAGGTCTCGTGCAGCCACGCTGGCCCCAACAGTGATCTTCCTGGCCCCACTTCCTGAATGCTAAGATAACAGATGTGGACGTCCACACCCTTCCCAACGTGGCTCCCCAGGGAGCAATTAAAACACATATGCAGTGTCCTTCCCGCCCTGGAGCTGGGCCAGGCAGAGCGGACGTCTGTGTGCCCCTGAACCTCACCTGCTACCTGCCTGTCTGCACTGCTGCATCCTGGGAAGGTTCTTTACTTCCGGGTGTCGGGGAAGCAACTTGGATCTGATTTTGACGCCACTCCTTTTCTTCTGTCATTACTGTGGCATGGAGCGTGTGCAGAACAAAATGTGCATGTTCTGTGTTCAGAACCAAGGCTTCAGTGCAGTCCCGTGAGCGACACAAGTGAGGGTTGCCAGAAATAGCTCCGGTTCATCACATGTTTGATTTGGGATTAATTTTCAATAAGCGCATGACAGAAGCCTTTTACTGTTGCCAAGTTTTCGTGACCCCACGTGACCCCATATTCAGTTACCTGACCGTACACATTATTAACTGCACATGTATTATACAACGGGGCTAGAACGCTGTCATCATGCCTGAAACTCCACACACCCAAATCCTTCCTCTCCTCCCTGGCGGCCATTTTGATGCCTGGTCTCCATCCATGACTTACTGGGTAAGTGGAGGGGTCATTGGCATTTGTATTTTTGTGACTGGTGTATTTCATTTAGTACGTATGTAACTTGGGGCTGCACATCCTTTTTTGTTTGTTTGTTTTTTAATTTTTTTTTTGTTTCGTTTGGTTTTGTTTTTCGAGATAGGGTTTCTCGGTGTTATCTTGGCTGTCCTAGACTCGCTTTGTAGACCAGGCTGGCCTCAAACTCACAGCACTCCGCCCGCCTCTGCCTCCCAAGTGCTGGGATTAAAGGCGTGCGCCACCATGCCCAGCCTGCTGTGCGTCCCTTTTAAGGATCAATGATACTCCAGTGTATGAATAGACTGCTTTTTAAATTTTCCTTTATATTTCAATGGTATTTAAATTGCCTTTTCTTTTGGTTATTATGACTAATGCTGTGATAAACAGGGCTACTACAGTTTGGATAAAGATCATGCAAGGGCCTGTGTGTTAACTGGTGAAAGCTGTTTTTGGCAGAGCCTCATGAGGGCTGCTCGGTCATGGTCACTGACGGAACCAGCGTCTGTGTCCCTCCCTGGCACCGTGTTACAGTCTCACCAACACTTGGCAGTTGTTGCAGTTTCTCCTTGGCAGTGCCCAGTGCCTCGCGTTTTCTAATGCAGCATCATAAAGGATGTGGGGGAGGGGCGGGGCACCTCCTGGTGTCTGAGGTTCAGAGTCAGTTCATGTGTTTGCTGATCACATACTTAAACCCCCCACACACAGGTTTTATATCATCCATCTACATTTCTAAGAGATTCTTTCTTCCATCTCTCTTTCACTCATTCATGCTTACAGCAGATGAATCTAGTAAAAATGTATTTGTGCTTGCAAATTGGGAGGAAGGGGAAAATGGACGCTACACAGGTGAATTTGAGGCACTGACAATACGACCCTGTTAAGAATGCTGCCTGCTCTTCCAGAGGACTGGAGTTTGGTTTCCAGCACCCACATCAAGAGGCTCACAAACTCCAGCTACAGGGAATCCAACCCCCCTCTCCTGGCCCTGTACCTTCTCACTAACCTCCAGAGCTGTCCCGCCCTCCCCCGCTCCATCTCCTTCTCTCGAGTCGTCAAATTCTTCCTTTTATTGAAATCTCTCCCATTAGCGCACGGATGTTAGCTTTCCCTCTCACAGGGGCTGTATATATTTCGTCTTATACTGTCTTATATTTTTCGTTTTCTCAGAACGCCTTTTTTAAAAAGTCGTCTTCACTTGCTTTTTCCAATTCAACTTTCAGTAATTCAAGACCAAACCACACCAAGCCAGGTTTTCCCTCTGCAATGTCACAAGCCACTTACCCCACCCACTGCTTCCCCCCCCCCCACCTTAGGTTGCTAAGTTGAGCACACAGGCAATGGTGACCTTTTAGCCAGTGATGGGCACATCGCTTAAGGTGGATCCATAACATAATAATGGAGGCAAAAAAAGAAGCCTTTTGCTTCATACTTTTAGGGTTCCTTTTCTCTGTTTTGATATGTATAGGCACCCCAATACTAAAAACTGTCCATGGGGCCAGTGAGATGGTGAAAGTATTTGCAGCACAAGCCTGCTGACTCGTTTACTGCCTGGACCCCTCGGTGGAAGGAATGTAAGGACAGAAGTGACCGCTCCAAGCTGTCCTCTTACCCTCACACGCGGGCTCCTCATGCATGCTCCCGCACACATATAGTGTGCACTCACAAATAGAATAAAAATCGTAAAATTTGTATTATAATGTCACACAGTATTCATTGCAATGACATGTTGATGGGTTTGCGGTGTGTCTGTGGAGGAGGCTATGCTTCTAATGTTGGGTAAGTATTCTGTGGTCACACAGTAACAGACTGTGCATTTCTCACATGTTCCTCCCCCTTTCTGGCCCACCTCAGTAAGTGAATCCTCCATGCAGCCAGGCTTGCTGTGCTGGATAACTTGGGTCAACTGGACACAAGCCAGAGTCACCTGAGAGGAGGGAATTGCAATAAAAAAAAAAATGCCTCCATTAGATCAGACTTTAAGAAAGCCTATAAGGCATTTAAAAAATTTAGTGATAGATGGGGGAGGGTCCAGGCCATTGTGGGCGGGGCCATCCCTGGGCTGCTGGTCCTGGGTTCTATAAGAAAGCAGGCTGAGTGAGCCATGAGGAGCCAGCCAGTGAGCAGCACCCCTCCATGGCCTCTGCATCAGCTCCTGCCTCCCGGTTCCTGCCCTGTGTGAGCTCCGGTCCTGCCTTCAGTGATGAGCAGTGATGTGGAAGTGTGAGCTGGATAAACCCTGTCCTCCTCACGTTGCTGGTCGTGGTCTTTCATCACAGCAGTAGTGACCATGACTGAGGCACATGCAGTCTACAATCTCTTTTCCTATAATTGATGTAATCTCTTTTCTAGCCCTCTCCTCTTAGCCCATTTCTAAAAGTTTCTTCATGCAAACTGTTTCTTTTTCTTTTTTCTTTTTTTTTGTTTTTGTTTTTGTTTTGTTTTTGGTTTGGTTTGGTTTGGTTTTTTGAGACAGGGTTTCTCTGTGTAGCCTTGGCTGTCCTGGACTTGCTTTGTAGACTAGGCTGGCCTTGAACTCATATGGATCCGCCTGCTTCTGCCTCGTGAATGAGTGCTGGGATTAAAGGCGTGAGCTTTAATCTCGACATAGCCTTTCCTGCTCCCGCCATTATAAAAACCAGACTCTTTTCTTTTCATTCTCTCTTCTTTCCTTCCTTTCCCATCTCACTTTGTAAGCCCAGGTTGGCTCAGACAAAAGATCCTTCTGCCTCAGCCCCAGGGTCTGCCTCTCCCTAAACCCCGGCAGCTGTGTCACAGCCTGCAACACTGTTCAGTGCCTGTGGTGGCCTAGGGTAGCTTTAGATCGCCTCTGAAATGTAACTTAAATGAAATATGCTGTGAGTCTCTTGCTTCTGTGTATTTATGAATATTTAAAAGGGAGCAAAGTGCAGTGCCCTGTTGGGTGGGACGCAGGGATTTTTCTCTTTTGCTTCTCTCTTCTTCAAGATTAATCCAGGGCAAGGGAGCAGCTGCCCTGAAGCACCTTTCAGTTCCCTATGCAAAGTGCCACTGGGAGGCATGCAGGCTGCACCTTTGGGAGGATGGCCCACAAGTTCAGAGGTCGGGAGGTCTTTATGAACGGGCTCCGTGTAAGTCTATCAAATGACTGGTGATGTTTTCGGTGCCCTTTCTATACAACAAGGGATAGAGATAAACAAGGAAAAAGGTTCCCGTGTGTAGAAAGCCTAACTTGCAATTACTTCTCAACCACATGCTATTAAGGTTCTGTGATGTTCCAGTTCCTCCAGAGTACTGTGGGCTTAGTGTTTATGTGGTGCTGTACTTGGTGCTCAGTGACATCCCCCCACCCCCTGCCTGCCCCCTTAGTTCTCACTGGGTGACTTGTGGCTGTCTTTCTCAGTAAGAAAAGTAAAACCAAACTGCCTGGGCCAGAGAAGTGAGGATTGGAGGAACGAGATTGGAAGTCAGTAAGCAGCCTTCTTAACCTCAGCTCGGCATTTTCTGCCTCCATTTACTTTTCGTGGCTTGTCACTCTGAAGGGTTCTGGTCTCAAGTCACCTTCCCTTCTGACCCTACTGAGCTGGGCCGCCTTAAGCGGTAGCTGGTGTCTTACTGGTGTGTGGCCGCCACCTACTGACAAAGTTATGCAACTGCAAGAGTGGACATGCTGTATTGACCACCAGAGGCGGCAGAGTTACCCCCGCAACTCATGAGCAGAGACGGCCACAGTGATTGGGGTTCCTTGCTCTCCTCACCCACACACACCTAGGAAAGGTGACAAGAGGCCTGACTCATGCTAGCTGTGGGCGAATTGATGGCAAATGACGTACTCCAACACTATTCAAAGGTGTGCTGTCATGCACCGTGTACCGTGGCAGCACCACTTTCCACAAACATACAGTGTTGAAAAAGCTGCCTTCCCTTGAATGGTAGGTGTGACAGTCACACCCAAACCCTGCTACACATTTGCTAGCCCTTACTAATACAGCTGCCTGTGCTCTGTGGTTCCTGTGCAGATGACTTATCTGGATGACTCTGGAACAACACTAAGGTGCTTTGTTTTTCCTGCAACTAAGTTATGAAATGCAAGTAAAACTAAGAGGGTGTGCCTAGCATAGTTAATAAACAAGTGAATCTTCCGTGAGCCATGCTGGGATGACTAGAATAAAAAATATAGGGGCCAGCGAGATGGCTAGGTGGGTAAAGGTGCTTGCCACCAAGCCTGACAACGCGAGTTCGATTCCTGGGACCTACATAGTAGAAGGAGAGCGTCAATCTCTACAAGTTGTCCTCTGATCTCTACACACACGCTATGGTACACATACCTGTCCCAACAAATAAATGTGAAACCTGAAAAACTGGAGCTATAAGGAGCAAGTGGCAATGCTTCCTGTGGGTAAGAATGTGGGGACGTCAAGTCACCACTCTCCTTAAACTCTCAGCACACCTCACTGGCACCAGGGCATCTGCTTCCGGACCCTGAAAAGGGGTGGTGGTGCGCCCAGGGCTTCCTAGAACATATTAGTTCTGTTAATAGTTTTCATAAAAGTCATCAGTTTTCTTTAAATTTTTTCTTTTAAAAACCTTATATCTGTGCAAAGTCTTTCTGTAAAACACCAGCAAAAAAACATGTTACATTAAAAAAGAACAAAGATGGGACTTATTTGTCAGATATTATGAGATCTCAAATAGTGAAAGTAATAATTTTAAAAAATCGGGTGGTATTGGCAGGTAGATAAACAAATGGACTAGAGGAACGGTTAGAAAGACAAGTCCATGATAGCTTAATACAGCGTGGACGGCACAGCAAATCCATGAGAGAAGGAGGGACTGATCGTTAGGTATTTTACTGGAAATTGAGCCATTAAACGAACATAAATATCACTGTACTTTCACCACACACTACACGGGGACACGGTGAGGTGGACTTAAGATCTGAGTGAAAGTGTGTGTCTGCAGTCGCACACCTGGAGTGAGCAGAGCCAGCTATCTCTTGGAAATCAGAACTTCCAAATTTGGGGAAAGTGGATATGGTCTATGTGACCCTCATGTTACATACATCCCAAGGGGTCTCAGGCAGCCTGTTGTAATCCCAGGTATTTCTGCAGCAAATGGAACAAAGATGAAAATTCACTCGGCCCTGCCCTACAGCCACTTTCACCACCAGATGGGTTGGGGGTCCTGCCGGTGTGTGACACTGTGACAAAGTACCCGGCTGACGTGGTTTAAGGGAGGAAAGGGTTACGTGGGCTCTTAGTTCCAGGAGTTGGATTTGCCCTCCCCCCCCCCCCCCCCCCGCCCACGTCCCCCTTCTCAGTCTGGATCTCTTCCTGGGACCGCAACCCCTCACAGCAAGGATGCTGCCTTGATGGAGGGCTGGGAGAGAGAGCATGGCACTTCCGGTAGCACTTTCCCTCCACCTCTTCCCTCTGTAGACACAGGAGATCTTGAAGGCAGGTTTGCTTTGTTTTTCTTCTATAAACCTCTGTGTCACCTGGCTCAAAGACCACTTCCTTCCCTTATCCCTGTGACTTGCAGCTGAGATCACCCTGAGACCCTATTTCCTCTCACATGGGCCCATAGACCAGTGGTCCTAAACAGAGTGTAACCCTGCACCATCTAGAGGCATTGATGGCGGCCACGGCTGTGAGAGTGGAAGATGGTCGCAAATACTCTGTAACAGATGAAGGAATTGCTTGAGCTCAAACATCATGAGTGCCAGGGTTGGGATCTGCTCTTGGTGGCATCCCCATAATCAACGTCTTCTCCCACGGCCCTGGTACAGGGTGCTGCCTGGCTCCAGCTAACTGATACAGTTCCCGCTTTAATAAACATTACCTTAGTGGATTTCAGAATTGTGACTGAGGGACTGTGGACTGTAAAGGAGAACACAGGAGGTCATGATGTCCCAGGGGGAAGAACGGAGTTCCTAAACAGAATCTGAGAAGCACAGAACACTGGGGAATTTGCCTCCATCAGAGTTAAAGGACCCCAGAACCAGGTGACAGTTTGGAGGACTTCTGGAACAGCCAGCGCTGAGAAGGCTTAGCTACAATCCAGACACCCAGGCTGCTCGAAGAGTATCTGCAGCCCAAGAAACCCAGCTGAGGAAAATGGGCAAAAATAGAAGACATAAACTAAAGGATTAAAGTATAATTCCTGAAACCCAGAAACTCATTTCATTCATACATATGTGTATATACACACATATATATATTCACATATACCTTCATATATACACTCATATGTATATGAACATATATATATTGTTGTAGGCTATATATATGCATAGGGTATGCATATATCTTAGGGGATGCATAGAAAAACAGGTGGGTTTCCACCATGGAACATGCTGTGTCCTCTAGCACAGTAGATTAGACTCATTACCTGAGCAGACAGAAGCATGGAAAAGTCTTAAAAGCCTTATAGAGCCAAGAAAAAAATGCAAAACAGAATGAGACATGTGACACAGTATCACTTTTATAAGTTAATAAAACATGCCCATTTCTGACGAATATAGGGTGTGGTGTGGCTAATATTCACTGTCAGTCTCTTGGGGTTTGGAACCACCCTGGAGACACTCCTCTGGCCTTGTCCATGAGGTTGTTCTCAGGAGGGTTTATGGGAGGTGTGTGACAATGGTGGGTGGCACCAACGTGTGACTTGGGCTCAGGCTCAGACTGCACAGAAGGAAAAATGGCAAAGGAAGCTGAAGACCAGTGTACATCTGTCGCTGTCTCCTGGCTGTGGCTGCAGTGTGACCAGCTTCTTCACTCCCCTGCCACCATGCCTTCCCAGCCAAGAAAGACAGTGTAGTAAAAGAATGTTAATTCAGAGCGTTGCTGCTCTGGCAAGAGATCGCATCCAAAGACCTTCTAGGTCTGTGTGATCCAGCTGGAATACAAACAGGCCTTTAATCCAGGAGACAGAGGCAAACAGACCTGAGTTCAAGGCCAGCCTGGTGTAGACCCATGTTTGAAAGCGATGTCTAATTGAATGACAGAACAGGATACACCCTACCCTCACGAGAAGAGAGAGGAAAGGGAAGCTATTTAAGAGGCAGTTTTTCAGAGAGAGCAGGTAGTTATTAACCAGGACAGTAATAGAGGGATGGGTTACAGAGAGAGAACTCAGGTGAAGATGGAATGAGACAGAAAATGAGAAGGAGCCAGAAGATTAGAGCAGATTGCTAAATTAGTTTGAGGCCAAGCAGAGCAATTCCAGGCTGAGAGAGAAGCCAGATTAAATAGTCAGCTTGGAGAGGAGTTAGAGGCAGAACAGCTGAGTTGAACCCGGCAGCCCAGAGCTCAGAAGGAACAAGTAAGGGTGAGCTTATTAAGCAGTAAGTCTTAGAGGCTGAAAACATTCTAGGCCTGGGGTAGATTGTCCAGAGGCTAGACGCTTCGAAGACTAGGCTGACACCAGTAAGCTTCTGAGACAAATGAAACAGGAAAATAAGTTAATTTTACACAGTATCCACTCAAAGGGGGAGTCAAATAAATCCTTCCTCTAAGCTGCTTCTTGCCACAGAAAGAAAAGCAATGGGCACACAGCGCAAAGGTCAATAGAATCTGTGCTTGCTGTGGAGGGCATGAAAGCAAACAAAGCAGAGAGCAGCTTTCTATATATAGAGGACACAGCATCAAGTCTATGATGACCTAATGTCTGCTGCTACACCAGGAGTGACGAAAAAGGAGGAAAAGGGGTCCAGTAAGAGGGAGGGAGGGATGGAAGGAAGAAAGAAAGGAAGAAAGGGAGGGAGGGAGGGGCCTACAGGGCTAGGAAGGGCAATCCAGTGATGTTGAGTGACAGGAAAGTGTGGGTCTGGAGAGGGACTTTCTGAGTACATCGTGGGCCAGGGAAACCTGGAGCCTGCCCTCCTACTGCTCACTTCTGAGCATTGCTGGGAATGTGACATCTTACCTGCGCTCTCCTCCCAAGCCAAGAACTGGCCCTGGGCAGTGTGGCAGGAGGCAGCGTGTGCTGACTACAGGGCTGAAACATGAAACTTGCTGCAGCTGTGACCGGTGGTGCTTGTTTGTAAGGTGGCGGCCACTTGTCTGCTCCGCAATGCAGGGCAGTCTGCTGAGAAGCTTCTGAGGCTGGCAAGGGCTTCCGGTAGAGGGGAAGCCTCTGAAATCCTTGTCTAGAGCTGCTGCTGCGGCAGAAAACTAGCCAGGCTGAGGGGAGGCTGTAACTCTGGTTCTTCCCCTGGGCTGTAATGGGTCAAGCCACCAGAGGGCCCACCCAGGGAAATGACCACACTCTGCCCACGCGCTGCCCACGCAGGGGGTGGCTGAGGCCCCGCCTCCTCCGCTGACTAGCTTTGTTAGTTATTGACTCTGACTGTCTGCTCGCTGTTCATGCCTCGCCAGCCTCTGACCCCGCGAGTGTCTCGATTACTACTAATTAACTAAGTTTGCTTTCTGTCCACAGCTACTGAGAAGTAGCTTTAGTTTTTCGTTGGTTAACTCTTTGTCTGGGGCATGGTCTGGGGTCTGTTTCCTCAAATAGGCAAAGGCTTTCTTCGAAGCTATTTTCACTCGTTCATCACAACTATCTGCGTTAGGAGGAGGGATATAAAAAAAAGGATAGAGCCTTACAGACAGACGGACGTATGTATGCTGAAGGGCTGTGGGGAAGGGCCGGAGACATAGCTTTCTTATCTCTTTGGCTTGATGGCTTTGGTTTCTTTGCTATTCCTAGTGCGCCCAGCATCACCAGCTTAGCTCTAACACTCCTTTTAACCCTTTAAATCTGTTCTCAGTGTAACATACCTGAGCAACTTGCAGTTCTCACCATGGGCTCCGGGCCACTGTTGTCTACACAGAGTGAGCTTCTGTGTCAGCGTCCTGAAGACCAGGCTGGCCTCAAGCTTGCTAGATAGCTGAGGACAACCTTGAACCCCCGACCCTTCAACCTCTGTCTTCTACTTGCTAGTATCAGAAGTATGTGCCACCCCACCTGGTGCTTCTTTTTATTTGTAAAGATCACAGACCAATTGCATGTACTTACGGGGCGTGTCGTGTCGATGTGGAAACTTAGATGAGGGTATTTGGTATATCCACCACCTCAGACGATCCTTCTTTCTTTGTTTGATACAATGAAATGCGCTAACCCAGAAAAAGCTCACCAATTTCCCTGCCCTTCAGAGGAAGCCTGTAATTAAACTGCAGCACCCTCCAGCCCACACTGCAAACTCAAAGTGCTGTGTGCTGTAATTTAAACATTAAAATTTAATGTTCTTCCTGTGCTTAATTCTGTCCCCTTTTATTATTATTATATTATTATTTTCTGTGATTAAGTACCAGTTGATTGCCCCACAATTACCTTCTGAGTTTCAGGAAACTGGATAGGGCATCAAAAATGCATTTAAAATGTGATCTCTTAGTACTTTTCACACTGAGATGGTTAACAATGTCTGGCTGAATACTACTAGAGAAGTGACTCTGTGCGTGCGTAAGAAACGAGCGTCCAGTGCCGGGGGAAGTGCCTGCCATGTGTGAATGAGGGCCAGAGCTTGAGTCCTGGGTACCCAGGTAAAAGCTGAATGTGTGCAAAACCCCAGCACGGCGTGGGGTGGGGGACTGGCTCACAGGCAGATCCCAGCCAGCCTAGCCACAACTGCAAGCCAGAAGCCAATACAGCCCTAGGGGACTCCTGCTCACCCAGAGGCACTGAGGGCTCCTACAGCTACAGCATCAGGGCTGTGCAAGGCTGGACAAGACTGCATAGACCAGGTTGCATCCCAGAGCGAAGATCACAACAGGAAACACTCCAAGTGATGCTTGGCCATCTCCAGCACCGTTGGCACTGCTGTTCTTCTGAGGAATGGGAGGAAAATTCCTGTCTCAGCCTTGGACCAGAGAAGGGTAAAAGGACATCTGAGAATCCCAAAGGAGGCAGGCTAGGACCAGCACCACATTAGTCACAAGGGAGAGAAAACTGAGTTTTACAGTCCTGACTCAAAAGCTCCGCTAAATATAAAGTATGTGGTCAAATGCCTGCTACTCCAGCAACAGCTCAGCTTTGATCATGAGTTCAAAGCCAGCCTGGGCTACATAGCAAGACCATTTCTCAGAACAAAACAGATTTGGAAAAACACTCTTTAACTTCTATCGCCAGGAGGCAGCAGAACCACAGGACTTGATCGTTAAAGTTTATTTTAGAGTTACTCGACTTTAGAGTTTCCATTACGGCAGTTGGTCACTCCCTGTTGTGGCATAGAGTATATCAGATACCCACCTGCCACGGAGTCACCAGGGTCATAGGAGATGAAATCAGTGTATCGAATCATGGCATTCTGGGATTCTCAGCGACGGCCTTGTAACTGCTGGAAGGGCCTTTCCACGATTCTGCAGGGTGCCTTCACTTGGACCGCATCTCAACAGGCCCACAGTTGTCTGTACCAATGGTCAGTTGGTCCTGGGTGCCAACAGGAACATATTTCATGGTTACCTGCTTATTGCACTAAGCCATAACTAAGGTCCCCATCTATATACCGAATCATGGATTTTTCCTTTCTCTTATATTAAAAGTCAGGCCTGGGGGCCATCCTCCCCCTCACTTTGACTGTGTTCCCTTTCTTCACTGTCTAGCTCTCCCTAATCTCAGAGCTCAGGAAGACTTAACATGCAGTTTCTTTTCCTTGCATCTTGCCAGCTCTAAGAAATGTGAAATCAACACTTCAACCTCCTTTTGAAAATCGCATTCAAACTAGACAAGTACTTGAACTATACCCAAAACCCCCAGATTTTAAATAGCAAAAAAAAAAAAAAAAAAAAAAATCTCTAATTGAAGAATTTCTTAGCATTAGAAGGGGGTTGGGTCAGGAATTACAAGTATTTCAGAAAATAATAAGAATTTTTAAAGGAAGGTGGAAAAGAAAAGTAAGACAACCAAGAACAAAGACAAAAAGATTCTCTCACTTATACCTATATTTATTTTTATTTGATATGTGTTGGTGCATTGCCTTCATGTATTGTCTATGCACCACATGCAAGCAGTATCTGTAGAGACCAGAGGAGGGCATCAGATTCCCTGGAGCTGGAGCTACATGGCTGTGAGCCATCATGTGAGTGGTGGGAACTGAACCCAGGCCTGGGAACAGCCTGTGCTCTTAACCACCAAGCTGTTGCTCAGACCACTGAGCCATCTCTCCAGCCCTGATAAAAGATGCTTATAACTAGACAAAGAAGAAACAGATGAATAAAGAGATGACAGACCTGATGCTGACTTCTCAAAGGCAAGGATAAAAACAAAAGAAAATAGGGTTAAATTGTTGAAGTACTCAATCAAAATGCTCGTCCACTCAGAGCTGAATACCAGTGAAGGACAATGTGGCTCCGTGGCACTTGTCAAAAGTGATAAAGGGCGTTGTTGAAGGACAGGGTAGGGATATTGCAATAGGCATAGGTACCCCACGATGGGATTTTGGAGCAGGGGAGAGAGATCAGGGTCAAAGATGAACATAGCATTGACATGTGGGGCTGTACAGCCAGAAAGCAAGGAGAAGGTCAGGGAATGGGATTATAAGGGGGAAAGTGAGAAAATACATGACAAAGCTTCTTAAAAGTTCAGAAGGAGAATTTCAGTATGATGAGCAGCTTGAGGGTTAAGGTCTTCACAGTGGGAAAGCATGGTGGTGAGAGAGGGGCTGGGGCTCAGCTCCTGTGCTGGCACTCTCCTGGCTTTCTCCTTCCATTCCCTGTGGGTTGGTCTTCCTTCTCAGCTAGTGCTTCCTGGAAACGTCCTCCCTGATGTGCTCACCCGGAAGTGGGTCTCCCAGGGTGTCTCGAATCCAGTCATGCTGACACTGAAGGCAGCTGATGACCACCCACATAGGGCTTTTGCTAAACACAGTCCAGGCTGATCACACAGTCAGGATAAAGAAGTCACACAGATAATACAAATGGTTAGGTATAAAGAACAGGGAATTCTGGGTAATCTGACCTAAAAGATACATGATAAAATTGGACAGGGTAGAGGCATATATGAGAGTTCGAAGGTGCTGTGTCTTTGAAAAATAGCTCAGAGGAGACTAAATAGAATTTTAGTAGAAAGGATTTTTGTTCATACTCAGAAAAGTTATGCACAAAATAAGCAAATAACAAAGGTATTACATGACAGAAACTAAGGACCACAAAATCAATGGCTCCTCACTAAAGGAGTGTGCTTTAGGAAGAAGGAAAACAAAACCACAATGTGTGGGTAGGGGGAGATTAAGGAAGAAAAAAGTAAACAACAACAGCAGGAAACATTGTGAGTTGACATTTGTGAGGCTAAAACTCCAATTCCTGGGTTAAAAGTCAAATAAGATAAAAATCAAGAAATAATGTGTGCTAGAAGTGTTATCAATATTTAAACCTTTTACAGCTCTTTTAATTTTCAAAAAGATAATGATGACATTATATATATATATATATATACATACACATATATATACACATATATTAAGCTAAACACATTAAGATGTCTCACCATTACACCACTCAAGTAAATGTAATTTCTGATTAATTCAAATGGAAATATTGGGGGAAATCACCAATTCTAAAAATCATAATAGCCAGGCAGTGGTGGTGCACGCCTTTAATCCCAGCACTCAGGAGTAGGGGCAGATGGATCTCTCTGTGAGTTCAAAACCAGCCTGGTCTACAGAGTGAGTTCCAGAACATCCAGGGCTACACAGAGAAATCTTGTCTCAAAAAAACCAAAAACCAACCAAACAGCACCCCAAACAACAACAAGACCCCACCAAAACCCCATAAGAAATAAGGGCTGGCAAGATGACTCAGGCAGAAGCCCAGCATCCACATCTGAGCCTCATTATCTATCTGGGTCCCTAGTTCCCACTTAGTGACAAAAGAGTATCAGTTCCTAAGAGTTGTCCTCTGACTGCTACATACATGCTATGGCATGTACCTGTGAGAACACGCTAACAACTGAGCATGCACACATATTCACACACACACACACACACACATACACACACACACACACACACCCCTACAGTCACACATACACATATAAATACACAGACACACACATATACACACAGGTACACACACGTATATATACAGACACACATAGGCACATACACACATATGTAGACACATAAGCACACACACATACATGTTGGAATTTGTTCTGATGTATTCTGATGCTAATTACTGCTTGCTGTCTCTGCCCCACCTGTACCTTGCCTGAGAGCCTAACCTGTTTGACCAATAAAAGGCCATCACACCTGGGCAGGGCAAATGAGATGGGTGTGGCCAAGGTTCCTGGGCTTTGGGAGACAGAGAGAATCTTGGGAGGAGAAGAGACCAGAGGAGAGGAGAGGAGAAGAAGGCGGCACCATGGGTGAGGTGGAGGAGAAGCACATGGCCGGTATGGAGGGAGAGTTGGCCCAGGTGATGATAATTAGCAAGTATTTGGGATTATGGTGGGAGGTCGCTTGATGGAAATTATTAGAAGCAGATGGCATGGGATTGGGACAGGTATCCCATACCTGCCCCTCTATTGGAGGTGGTTTACAGGATTGATATCTGCCCTGCCCCAGGTTAACTAAGGCTATTTTAAAAGGTGTCTGTCTTGATTGATTGCTAGCAGGTTAGAAAATACTGCTGTAATAAAAATTATAGGCCTGATAATAAACATTATTAGGCCATCTTGGTAAAATAACTGCAATACATACACACATAGGTACACACACATATACATACAGATACGCAAATACACACACAGACACATGAAGACACACAGGCGCACACACAGAGCTATACACACATATACATACAGAAATGCACATATACACATGCACACAGATACACATACATATGCACACACACAGCTATACACACATATACATACAGAGATGCACATACACACATGCACACAGATACACATACATATGCACACACACAGCTATACACACATATACATACAGAAATGCACATACACACATGCACACAGATACACATACATATGCACACACACAGCTATACACACATATACATACAGAAATGCACACACACACATGCACACAGATACACATACATATGCACACACACAGCTATACACACATATACATACAGAAATGCACATACACACATGCACACAGATACACATATACACACATACACACATGTATAAACACACCTATATATACACACAAATAAAATAATAAGGTAAAATGAGCTTCTGTCATTAACAAAGCAACAGAAACAAGAGGAACTCTACTTCAAAAACATGGTAGAAGAAGAGAACTGACTTCCAGAAAATTGTCTCTGCCCTCTGTCCTCAGGAAATGATATGAACACACATACACCAGCATGTACAAATACACACACAAATAAACAAGAACACATCTTTAAAGAAAAAAGATGGACACAATTTGAGCTTGCTATAGCAAGAAAGTCTAACCTATTCTGGTGTTCTCTTCCGCATGAGACAAGCCGTTATATAGGCTCAAACAAACGCTTTAAAAATAAATAAATAAAAAATAAAAAAGATGGATTAAGTATATGAGCACATGTATTATTGATATTGTTTATGAAAAAAGAGATCCAATTTTATAGTGTTTACTTCAAATTGATGAATAGATGCAAGAAAGATAATTATCAATAAATATCCCAGTATATGAGTGTACACGCATAACTTGATACATCCATTTTAAATAAAGAAAGAATAGCAAAAAACACTTGAAAAAAAAAGGCAAGGTAAGATGTTCACCAAAATCTCTTAAATATATTTATACGATGTGAGCACTTAAGGAGGTGTATCAAATGTTATGGGATGACCAGAGGAAAAAAGAGGAGAATGAATGTAAAACCAGGCCATACAAATACTGGAACCAGATATGACAGAGGAAATGTTGCAAATACACTGTGACAGAAGGGGCTACTTGATAAAACCCCTTAGAATTCCCTTTTCATTGTCAAGACATAAAATGCATGGCAAATCACAAGGCAGAGAATCCCCGTGAGTTCACGGGCAAGATAATCTGGGGAGCTCTGTGGCAAAGCAGCAGCAGACCCACAGGTGGAAAAGACAGGTGGTCAGCACTATAGCTGACCTCTGACCTCTACATGCAGCACACATATGCCCTCAGTCTCACACACAAACACACGCACACACACTTGCACACACATCACATACACACAAGTGTGAGTGCATACATGCTCACACATGGAGACAGACAGAGAGAGAGATTTTAAAAGTAAAGACTTTCTCAAATGACCCCCTAAATAACTCACAAACAGGGAAGAAATTTACAGCATACCATTAAAAGATTTTTATCCCAAATTTATAGAATTAAAAACTAATTGAACAACTCAAAACAATGCAACAGATTAACTAGCAAAAATGGCACATTTTACGACAAACAAACAAAAAACCACAGTTAATTAGCAGTCAGACAAAACAGATGCCCCAGCCATGAGACTACTGCTTTATAAGATAATCTTTTAAATCTTCATCAAGTTGGCTACAGTTTTCAAACTCTGTCAGCCCCACAACGCCAAGCATTAGTAATCAGGAGAGGAATTGCTCATTGTGATGGCTGATGTGTGCTGGATTTATACAGGAGAGTAATTAAGAATCATCTATGAAGATGTGTCCACAACACACTGCCACGTCATCTTCTAAACTATACCCTGGGGAGCCTCACTCGGCTGCACCAGGGTTTGAAAACGCACAGTAGTGTTTGAGCTTGGCCAGATGTTCTAGGAGCCATATTCATCTCAACGTGGCTGAACTACTGTATCCCGCTATTGGTTGAGTTGGACAGCTACACTCACGCCACAGATAGATCTCATAAAAAAGGGTTACAGGAGAATCTGTACAGTATGACCTCATTCATGGAAACCTTCAAAGACATGTCAACTTAAAGAAACTAGTCAAATAAGAGCCTTTAAGTGTTACTGTACAATCTGCCCTTTGTAATGTCTGATCATTGCATGGTTCGCTAACCGTCAAGCTAACAGAGAATTAAGCATTAACTATGGTGCTAACAAAAAAATATCTGCAGTACCAAAACCTTGAAAATTCATCTGCGAAACTTTGGTATCTCAGCAGGGAGTTAGAAAGATTATTCTAGGCTATCTCTAAGATGCCGTTAGTGCGTTACACTTTATCCTAAATTCCTGAACGTCAAAGCCATTGGAGTATGAAGTATTGTCACCTACCCTCATGGGCTGGCTGTAACATTTGTGGGAGTTCTGTCCGGCAGCTGCATGCCTAGGCCACCAAAGCATTCTGTCTGGACTGTGACTCCAGGCCAGGCTGAGCGACATGTCCTGGGCACAGATCTCAGCTCTGATGTGCGGTGTTGGTGGGTTTGGTGCCCTTGTTGCAGCTACCACATCCAATGAGTGGAGAGTGACCACCCGTGCGTCTTCTGTGATAACCGCCACCTGGGTTTACCAGGGTCTGTGGATGAACTGCGCAGGCAACGCCTTGGGCTCCTTCCACTGCCGGCCACATTTTACTATCTTCAAAGTAGAAGGTAAGTATCAAAGTCGTGTTTGAAGCTGGAGCGAAAAGTTGCCTTCCCCTTCCTGAGCTGAGTCAGCTGGCTGCCCGCTCTCTGCCGCACTTCACCTCTGGTGGATGGGGTCTCTATTGGCTAGAAGAATTAAGTTGTTGATTTGGCCAAAGGAAAAGACCCCTTGGGGGTCTTGTAGACCTGGTTGATTCCAGGAACAGACTCCAATGCAAAGGGTGGAAACAACTGCGCTGGCTTAAGACCTGGTTTTAATCATCGATGAGTGAGCTCGTGAGAGAAATCTTCACAAGGGTTCTACCCTGTGAACTTTCATTGTCTCTCCTGAAGAAAAACACTGAATGAAGGACATAATTCAAATGTCAGAGAAGTCTCCATGTTTTCTTCTTTAGAACCATGTTTAGTGATAAAATAACAGGGGCACAAATGCCGTTCGTTAATTGAAAGGAAGTGAGTGCCGTGCAAGTCCCTTTCGGTTCTTTCTTTCTGTCTGCTTCTCACATGTGTGTAATCTTTCCTCTTCCAAGCTCTGGGTCTTAAAGAGGACTGCTTTGTTGTTTTTAAAGACATTTGCACACTTTAGAGGCCTCCAGAAAAACAACTGTAATTTGCTTTATAACTTCTTAGTAAGCGCCATCTGCCTTCCCTTGCTGAAGAGCGCACACTGCTGCAAACACTCCGCACGATGTAGGTTGGTTGAGTTTCAAGCTCTGCCTGAGTCTTGTTAAGCTACAGACTTCCTACAAGGTACAAGGCAAAACTGTACCTTGGTCTCAGTAAGAAAGTAAGTAAATAAAAATTTAACTAGAAGTTAGTAAAGCATAATATTTTACTTATGTCAAGTTTGCACATCATTAGTCTCTGGTGAGTACCAAGGACACCTACTTCAGAACAGCCAGCCGATAACCTGTAACAGGCTACGGGTGCGCCCAAGTGTGGCTCGCCCAGGCAAGCCCTCAGGCAGCACTGCTTTCCTAGAATCTGTTAGAGGAATAGCGTTGTCTCTCTCATCGGCTCCATGTTCCTTTTGAGATTCCAACGCCATTATTTCCTCTATAGAAAACTTCCCCTGGAGACTGACTTTCACACATACTCTGGTGCCTCATATTTGACCATGTCCCCTGGATGGGGAGGCCTGGTGGCACTCAGAGGAAGGATAGCAGGTTACCAAGAAGAGACTTGATACCCTATGAGCATAGACAGGGGTGGAGGTCCCCCTCAGTCACAGTCATAGGGGAGTAAGGGGAAAATGGGAGGGAGGGAGGAATGGGAGGATACAAGGGACGGGATAACTATTGAGATGTAATATGAATAAATTAATTTAAAAAAAAAAAAGAAAAGAAAACTTCTCCTGGAACAGGGAGAAAAACTGAAGGAAAAGAAGAGTACATAGCCACGACTGCTCTGCACGCCTCAACCTCTTTTTCTCATCTTAGCCCACCCCTACCTTGAGCAGTATGTGGGTGCGTCTGTTCCTTTATTCTTAACTGGACATATATTTTAAACAAATACCTCTTACTATTGTGCCTTATTCTGTATCCCTCAATGAAACCTAGTTGTTGAGAAAAACACATGCTCAGTCTTGGCCCCAAGTGGCTTAAAGAACCATGGCAGATTTCCATTGACTTCAGTGGTTACTTCCCAATGTAGCTCAGAAAATACACAGCTAGAAATGTTATTATTAAACAGGGCTACAGGAGTCTAAATAACAATCTACCCTTAAAACTTAACTTTTAAAAATGTGAAGCATCATCATGATGGTGTGTGTGTGTGTAGGTATACACATGCCAAAGCATGCGTGGAGGTCACAGAAATCTTTATGGAGGCACTTCACTCCTTCCTCCTTTACTTTGGTCTCAGGGACTGAACTTAGGTTGTCAGACTTCTACAGCAAACAATGTTATGTGCCAAGACTTCTCACTGGCCCCTACATTTCTCTTTTAATTGATCTTCTCGATAATGAAAATAATATATTCTAAAAATGTTGTATATTGTTTGCATAAGAAGAGGTAGTTTGAAAACTCTTGGCTTGCAGTGTTTCTGTCAAAACACACAAGGTAGTCGAGTATGCTGGCTCATGCCTATAATCTCAGTACTCCAGGAGGCAGAGCCAGGAGGATTGGCATGCCTTTGAGGTCATCTTAGGTTACAGAGTGAGGCAATGTCTCAAAAATTCACTTCTTTTTACCCATGGACTAGTACATCTCCCAAATCTCATCAGAGAAGCTCTTTTTCACAGGTTACGTGATTGATTCAGAGATCAAGCACAGGTCAGTCTAGAGAGAACAGGGGGCTCTTAAGAGCTCAGCTCCAAACAGGACCTCAGAATCCCACCTGCTCTACCTAAAGCCTCAGGGATCCTTGCAGAAGAGGGAGACGAAAGATTTGAAGGGCCTGAGGAATGGATGTCTGTGTTGACACAGTAGCTGTTGGACATGATAGCTCAGTGCACATGTGAACGCACAACAGCTGGGACCTCATGCACAAGACCAAGTCAGTCCAAGTCCCAGTGTGGATGGCAAAGGACTCGTGACCCCTCCCCCATCATCTGAGGAGCTGCCATTTTCTTCAGGGATGCAGGCCTGAGATGCTGCCCATGTCCCAGACTCATACCCATGAAATTCGGGTAGCACTAAAGGGACTCAGTGAGTGCTAGATTTAAAGAGAGAGAGGGAGAGAGAGGCCATGTGCCCTTATGAAGTTGGGCAGGGTAGAGATAGGGGAGGAGTTGGAGAGGAAGGAAGGAAGGAATGCAGGTAGACAGGATCCAAACACACTGCATGCATGAACACTAAATACATAAATATTCAGTTACTGCAAAAACTGTTTTCAACATGAGGATTATCACCTACAGTAGTTTTGAAATTCACAGGAAGATACACACATTCATATGCAAATACGATGTCCTTTTACATAAGGGATATGTGCATTCCCAGATCTCAGGATTGATTCCTATTTCCAAAGGAGATTTAAATTTCCTAGGGACATCAGGGCCATGGCTACCACAGTTAACTGTTTGTTTCTATCACAGCCAACAGTGAGAAGCAGGAAAAACAAAATGCCCTGCCAGCAGCCACAGGAACTATGAGCTGAGATAGGATGACAGCAAGGAAGGGGCGCGCTTGTAGGATTTTAAGCAGAAAAGTCGTTTAGCCCTATCTTGACAACCCGAGACAACCTTTCTTAGCTTTAACCTAGTTCATCTGCCTCTGAAACAAAATACAACAGGAAAAACACTTGAGAGGCTGCCTGCGTTTCCTCGCTTGATGGCTGTGTGTCTTCCTTACCCACCATCCCTTCTTGTAGGCGGGATGCTCCAGCTCAGCCATGGTGATCAAAGGGATGCTTTACATTAATAACAATTCTATCCGGTCTTAGCCAGCATACTCAGGGACCACTGAGGTGGATGGTGGTTCTATATAGTAGAGATCCAATATAAAAATTGAAGTGCAGTGTTAGAGGGAACTGTTTAACTCTGTCGTCATTCCCACCCTGTGAGGATTTGATGCGAAAACCCATAGCTTGGCAGATGTGTCTGCCCTTCGGATGTGGACCGCGCATAGTTATTATAAAGAATGTGGGGCATTTCCGCCAACAGTCCTGAAATGTATTTCTTCTGGAAAGCTCCAGAGACACCTGTAATTTAATTCTCCTGTGGCCTGAAAAAAAAGCTTCCTGCTTCAAATTCAATAGCTAATTAATTCGTCATCTTCAGACACAAGGCCACCATAAGCCGTGTGTTGTTTCTTGTGTTTTTTTCTCTCACATCAATGTTCATAGTGGTGGATGTTTCTGAGGCAGGACAGGAAACATTGCCCACGAGGAAGGAAGAAGTTACTTGTTCCACATTCATGGGTTCAATCAACTTTGATAAAAAATTTTTATTTAGTTTTGTTTGGTTTTTGAGACAGGGTCCCTCTATGTGGCTCCGGCTGTCGTCGAACTCACGACCGGCCTCAGATTCACAAAGCTCGCCTGCCTCTGCCTCCTGAGTGCACCTCCACACTGGGATGATCACAATTTCCTTAGAAAAGAAATACCTGTATCAAACATGTAGACTTTCCTCCCCGCTCCCCAATCAATATATGCTAAAATTTCACCATAACAGATGTTTGCTAGGCAGTCCTATTGTGTGGTGCATTGTCAGCTAGAGTTTACAGGAAACCAACAGGAAGCTATATCTTTGTCATATGCAAATACTGTGCCCTTTTATGTAAGAGATGTGTGTATTTCATGATTTTACTAATCACCAGGGAGTCCTGGGCCCAGTCCTTTAGAAACTGAAAAGCACCTATGCTTCTGAGGGAGGCTAACTTTCCCTTGGAGGGAATTAAAGCCAACCGGAAGTCCCCTGGGACAGGTGGGCCATCTTTATATGTGCCCTATGCTCCTAGTGCACAGCAAACTCTGCTATATTTGTAAAGTGGGGGGGGGGGGAGGTGGCCACAGCAGTGGATAAGAAAGTCTAAGGTGAGGGCAAAGTTACAACCCGGACAAAGGCTGCAGAGAGCCGAATGGACGAATGAGTTTCCAAAGTAAGACTGTCAGGCGTGAACTCAGCGAACTGGTCTGAGGCCAGTCTCTCTCACTCAGCAGCTGTAACACTTAGACTTGAGCCACAGCTCTTTGACTCATACATAAATTTCCTCCTCCATAAAGTGGGAGGACCAGGCTCTAGCAGTCCCTCAGTGCATCTCTTAACCCAAAGAGCTTCCTACTGCTTCACGGCTGGCCGCAGAAGTCCGGGAAGGACTGGAGCTATAAGAGGCTTCTCTGTTGTCGTCACTCACGGAATTAGGACTTAATTGTTCCCTTATCCGTTACTGGATCTCCATGCATCTGACTGTTTAGAATTATCTCTCTTTAACTCTACCTGCTGGGAATCCAGTGTCTTTTTCTGACCTACATAGTAACCTGGCATGCATATAAAATAAAAGTCATACACACAAACTAAAACATACAAATCTTGGGGCTGGAGAGATGGCTCAGCGGTTAAGAGCACTGTCTGCTCTTCCAGAGGTCCTGAGTTCAATTCCCAGCAAACACATGGTGGCTCACAACCATCTGTAATGAGATCTAGTGCCGTCTTCTGGCATGCAGACATATATGCATGCAGAGCACTGTCTACATAATAATAAAAAATAAATATTTTTTAAAAACAAATCTTTTTAAAAATAGTATCAAACAACCAGGCAAATGTTCCAGGATTTCAGAGGAGGAAGTTGCAGGGCAAGTGGACCTTCTTCTGGCTTCCTTATCAATAGCTCCATAAAGGCACACAGAAAAATGAATCGTGACACTTGCAAAAGGATCAGAATTGGGAATTATCATCTTAAATGAAATACCCTAGACCCAGAAGGACAAGTTCTGTCTGTTTTTTCCCCCTCATATATAGATGCTAGATTTTAACTTTTGTATATGCATTTGCCCACATTGGGCTCTCAAAGGTGGGATTGGGGAGGAGGGAGAGGTGTAAAGTTTGAGGACTTAAGCCTTTCTGGCACACATGTTGAGCCTGTGGGTTTGTTTGCTTGTTTGTTTTTACGCAGCCCATAGCAATAATGATGGTACTGAAACCAAGCTGGCATCACATGTCAAAGTAGCCAACACCGAAGCTGAAAGCCTAAGTCAGCACGGGGTAAAGTTTTCATTCGTGGAAGCCCAGAGTTTTCAAAATATCTTCCTGCCATCAGTAAATCTTCACGGAGAGACCCAGGGCGTATCCTCAGAGTCCCTGAGGCTGCCGCCATGTCCGTGTGTGTTTGCGTGTGGTGCCTGGTGTGAGCACCCAAGCACATGTATGCATCCTTGGGTGTGAGTGCAGGTACACACATACCTGTACATATGTGATGGTCAAAAGATGGACTTGTGTCAATCCTTACCTCCTACCCGGAGATAAGCTTTCTCGGTGGCTTTTCTGCTGCACACAAAGACAAGCTGGCTCCTGAGCTTTTGGGGAGTCTTCTATGTCCATGCCTTATAGGAGCGTTGGGATTATAGACTCGGACAGCACATCTGGCTTCTGTGTAGGCTCTGTCTTGGGTCCTCATGCCCACACAGCAAGCGCCCTTACTCAGTTGGCCACCTTCCCAGCCTACAGCATGCTTGTTATATGGCAGTTACTTGGCATGACACAGGTAAAGTGCACTGTGACTACCTGTCACAAAGGAGGTTCGCTATAAGCGGTGGTAGTTACTTCTGTGAATGCGTCTTTAAGTGTTTCCAACCAAGGTCTCAGAAGCTGCCTTTTGGAACTCAAAGACAAATGGGAGCATGCCTTGGGTCCCCATGTGGAAGCATGGCTTAGGTCCCCACATGGGAGCGTGCCTTGGGTCCCCATGTGGAAGCATGGCTTAGGTCCCCACGTGGGAGCATGCCTTGGGTCCCCACGTGGAAGCGTGGCTTAGGTCCCCACGTGGGAGAATG
This sequence comes from Acomys minous, assembly GCF_964271855.1. Lineage (NCBI taxonomy): Eukaryota > Metazoa > Chordata > Mammalia > Rodentia > Muridae > Acomys > Acomys minous. The sequence continues at coordinate 5,432,208 of NC_140501.1, read as the reverse complement.
CCTTGGGTCCCCACGTGGAAGCGTGGCTTAGGTCCCTACGTGGGAGCATGCCTTGGGTCCCCACGTGGAAGCGTGGCTTAGGTCCCCATGTGGGAGAATGCCTTGGGTCCCCACGTGGGAGCATGGCTGTAGTGCATTTTGTAGGGGAAGGCTGAAGCAGGATTTCTATTACATGACATTGTCACATAATGCATTTTTAAATGTGCTGGGATTCTTTCAATCAGCTGTGTGAGACACATACCACACAATTGCCTGTAAAGTGTAGTGAAAGGGCTTTTCATACCCACAGACCCTAAGAAAGGATGGGGTTTGCCTGCCTGCAAAGACCTCTGAGGAACTATGAGGCTGTTGAGCGTGGGCCTGTGTCTTTTCAGGAAAGAACTGGGCTGGACAGAGTCATTGGCTTGGAAACATTTGGTATCCATCAGTTTGAAGGATTTTAGCAAGCGCTGAGGCGCGGGCTGTCTGGTTCCTGGCAATCAGGAGCTTAGGGTGTGAGAACTGGATAAGGAGACATTGGTGAAATGGCTCTTGACTGGTTGCCGTCTGAAAAGCGTGTCTGCAGAGGTGCTGTACTGTGTGTGAGGGGTAGTTAGCTCTGGGGCAGAATGTTCTTCACCTGGTCAGCAGAGGTCTTGAGTAACTACAGTACAGAGGGCACAGAAAATGAGAAAACACAGCCAATACCATATCAACATCAGACTCTGGGTCTGTGTTTATGCAGGTGTCAGCTGGGCAGTGCTTTGCTGTTCCATCCCTCCTTGAGGCTTAGCACACACGTCTAACTCGCAGCAGCTTTTTGTTGACAAATATTTTGTATAAAGAGAGCTCATGTTTAACTTTCCTAGCATTCCTCACTCCCTGTGTGTTGCCCAGTCACCTCTCCTAAATGCCTACTGTACAATTCTGTCACCTAACACGTCACAGACAAGTCTCATCATAAGGGGAAGATACTCAAAAGGTAACTTAAAACCATTTTTGTGCATGTGTGCCAGTATGTATGCACAAATCCATGCATGTGTGTGTGTATGCAGATACACATGCATGCAGATGTATGTGAGGGTCAGAGGTCAACAGCAAATCCCAGGATCCTCCTGCTTCTGCCTCTGAGCACTGGGCTCACAGTGCATGCTACCACGCTCCTTACTTGGGCACCGGAATCAAGCTCAGGCCCTCACGTGTGCACAGATGTGCATCTGTGCTCAACCATCTCCTCGGTCTCCTCAAGGAAGGACATTTTCCAGGAAAATGTTGCACTCATTCTAAAACATCTCACTCCTGTGTATTTTGAGATAATGCTCATTACAGAAAACCAAATCGCTCTTAATTGAGCTTGAGTTAATTAGCCAGCTGCTCTGCAATTAACAGCCTTTGTCGGATTTTTGTATTATAGGCGAATTTGATTACCAAGGGTTGACAATTGACATTGCTGTGCTACAGTGCCAAAGGATCTTGTGGGATTTAATTTGTTGATTCATCAATGCGTCCTGTCATTAGAGGAGGCATTAGATTCCTGTCATAGAATATGTACTCTGTGTTTGGTGGGGAACAGCATATGAACCTGTCTGAGGAGCACAGAGCGAGGCCAATATTCAGCAAATAGCCTCAAATGGTTAGGGCTACACGGTGATTAAACACAAGGTACATATAATTCCCAGAAGAGTTAATGCTGAAATTACTTGGAAAGACAGCAGGCTTTTGCCAAGGGAGGGCAAGAGAGAGGGTGTCACCCAGCCCCACAACTTACTGTGTGACTTGAGGTAGAATACCAAAAACTTGAGCTCCCTGGTCTGTAGCCTGGGGGGTGTTATCTCCCTCAGGAGTGGGGGTGAGTTAATGTGTGAGTGGTATGCAGAACATACCTGGCACATGCAACAAAAGCCTAAAAGCAGAAAAGAACCACACCCACAGGAAGCATCTAGGGCACACCCATGACACTGAAGACTGGACAGGCCAGGGCACATCCATGACACTGGAGACTGGACAGGACAAGCCATACCTATGACACTGAAGACTGTACAGGACAGGCCACACCCATGACACTGAAGACCAGACAGGCCAGGGCACACCCATGGGTTGATTGAAGACTGGCTGCAGACATAAATAATGAAGAAATTGCTGGGGACCTTTAAACTCGAAGACAGGATTAGACCTCAGCTTGAAGGACTCGGAGGCTACAAGGTTGTGGTAAGCTTTGAGTGTCTGATGGGATCTGTCCTGTGTGAAGATTGTGTGTATGACCTACTGGTTTTAATTAGAGTTGCTCACTGTACTCACTGGTTTGTGTGTCAACTTTACACGCTAGAGACAGGGCCTGGGCAGATAGTTACCTCCTAAACTACTCGCATTCACTCATCCGGAGGACACAGCCAGGCGGATGAGGTAGGCCGTGACATTTAGGATTTCATATGGGGAAGAAATGTGAAGGGGGGCGGGGGGGAAGGACAGTGGGATTTAGGAGTAGATGTTACAAAGATTAAGGATCCCTTGGAGAAGAAATTTCTACAGAGTGTCCCACGGTAGACTGGGTTACTGCACGGAAAATGGCTACAGGCCCAGAGGCCCTCCAGCTGGCTCGCTATTGTAATACACACGGCATGCTGATGTCACTCTGTAAATCCAGATGTTAATATGTGACAGAGCCAAACGTAGGAAATAATAGCTCTCAAGGTGTGATACGGCATTCTGAGCTTCTCCGGAAACCACACAACCTTTGCTGTGGAACAGAATGACTGTTTGCAACTCCAGGCCTGGGGTGTGGGGCTGAGAGTACAAACAGCTGACGCCTGCTTCTTCATGAACTGCTGTTGGTCGATATTTCTTATTTACTTATATGTACCAAATATAAACCATGAATAAGAGCAGCCTGGCTACCCATAAGGAGAGTGATTTTCTCTGTATCATGGACTATGTAGTTAGAGTAAAACAGATGGGGTGGGCTATTTTCTTATCTTGCTCCAGCTAGCTGCTCCCCATTACACGCACAGCAAGCCCCACGCAGGTCCTATCTTGAGATTTCTGCTGCTCTGAGAGATTCCTGTGTCCCCACAGAACTGACTCAGCTGGGTGGTTAAGGCCCGAGAGATCAGCTGATACCACTCTCCTGTCTGAATCTGGCCTCTGTCCTGTCTGCCTGGGTTTCAGGCAGGAGACCGTTCACGTGACTGTCACATTCCCTGATACCAGCTTGCCTGGTGGCTGCCTCCTAACCCAGTGCCCACTCTGAACTCAGTGACTAACCATGCTGCCTGGTCTCCACATTTTCCTCAACCTGGTTAGTTCTCTCTCACACTGCCACTTGCTTTTTCTTGTTGGTGCCTTGCGAAGAGCTATTGGAGAGGGTTGAGTAAGCGGTGAGAATGTTGGGGGGAAATGGGGTGGGGTGGGGAGACATGGTGGTAAGAACACTGTGTGTGTATGTGTGTGTGTGTGTGTGTGTGTGTGTGTGTGTGTGTGTGTGTGTGTGTACTTGCCAGTCATACATGGGGTCCATTTGTTTCATTTTAAAAATACTGTGAGCTTTGTAGTGACTCCTTGTACCAGGCTTAACCTTAACTCTGGATGCCAGAGTCTTCTGAGGGACTGTAGGCTGAGTCCCTCTATGGTAATTAATGACTCTCAGATAATGGATGCGGTGGTCAGTCTTGTCCAGCCATGCATGACCACCATCAGCAGAAAATGGGCTCCCTGGCTCCTCATCTGCAGGACTTCAGAGTGGCCAGGCCACATGGACGTTGCTATGAGTTTCTGAATGCCAAGAGCACATCAGCAAAGTGCAAGGTAAACATGTGGTGCCATTCACTGCCCGCAGACCAAATTGCTAGCCGTGTGGCCCTCCCGAGATAGCTGGGAGCATGGAGGTTTTATCTCTGTCACAGCCGGGGCCGAGCATGATTGCCTTGGAAATGGTGTTCTTTCGTGTCTTGCTCCCCAGCTCCAGTGAGCGAGATGGGAAGAGGAAATAATTTCCCAACAATAGGCTGTTTCCTCTCTGGAGTTGCTTCCTGGCAGGATTTTCTTAGCTACTCTCTTCCTTCCTTAATTACTCAAACCGGCCAACTCAACTCTTCTCCCTCAGGTTTGTAGAAGGCCCGTAAATTGCTTTCATTATTAACTTAAGTTCCTGGGTCTTCTCTGTGTGCTCACACACATTGATTCTTACTCTGTGCCCAATGCTTTCTTGACCTTCTAACCTCTCTCACATCTTACTTTTCTTCTTCCTTTCCACGAAAGCGTGCGGTCTCTGGGAGCGATGCTGACATTTACATTAATGTCCCAGTCTGATGGAGTCTAGGCTGAAGCCCCAGGCTTTTCCAGGGGCTTCTCCGGGAATACCTCCTCTTCAACTCCCTGCTCCTCCCTACCAGGCAGAGGAAGGCAGACTCCTCTCAGCTGAGCTATGGCTTGTTCTAACCGTGTCCTTATCAGCCTCAAATCCCCATTGGGCTTGCCTCAAGCTAAGCAAGGAGAGTGAACAGCTTGTTTCACGCAAGTGCCGTGTCCAAGAAGTCCCCTGCACACCTCTCTCAACAACAACGCTGATGTATACACTGTTCCCGTTGAGGATTTTCAGAACACGTTGTTCCCGCCCCCCCCCCCCAGTCTTATTCTACCCTGCTGGCCTCTGATCACCTCTCTCCATCCCTTGCCTCTCTCCCTCTGCCCCAACATCTTCTCTTCCTCGTCCCCTACCCCTCTCTTGTTTGTCCACTGTGTTGACTACAGACTTTTCTCAAGGGTCCTAAGAGTGGGAACAAGTTTGATTCATCTGTGAATAGGCGTTTCCTGTAAGGTGTTAGCCATAGTCATGATGACCAAGTCAGGGCAGGTGGGTATGTGCCTGTCCATTATGTCATATGTATGGAGGTCGGAGGAAAACTTGGGAGAATCAGCTCTCTCCTTCCACTGGGAGGGTCTCTGGCATCAAACTTAGGTCATCAGGCTTGGTGTAAATATGTTTACCCACTGAACCATCTCACCAGCCCTATTCCATGTCCTCTTAAAGTGCAAATAAATTGTTCTTGGCTTATTTCTTTTGGAAACTTTGATGGCATACATTGAATTTAAATTGTTTAATTGGCATTTTATATAAAAATAAATCAAATTCAGTATCCCCCAAAACAGAAACATTGACTTATGTTTCTCTCTATATTGCATAATAACCCAGTGACTAGTAAAAGTAAGGGCTCTGTGAGTTCATTTGTTGGATGGATGAATTTATTTATTCATGAATAAATTTTTTATTCATGGATGAACATATTTATTCACTCATTACACTTTTCTCCTCTTCTTGCATTTTATCTGCCATTTTCTTTATTCTTTGGACTTAGTAACACTTTTCATATCATTTTCAATAAAAGAATTGAATAAATGCATATTGACCTGAATTGAAAAGAGGAATAGAAGCAGACAGAAAATCTCTAGCAAATTGAACCAAAAATCTCCCAGTGAGTTGCAGATTAATCCAGCTGACGCTCCGGATGTTTTGGATGAAGGAATTCTGTCTCAGACAGGTCACGGAGTCTTACTAACCTGGATTTGCTTGGAGGAAGATTCCTCTAATCCAAAGCTTCCTGGGACTTTAATTTAATTACTAAACAGCACACAGAGCAAGCAAAGTTTGATTTCAGGATGACTTAGCGGAAAGTCTCTGATTTGATCACAAAAACAGAGACCAACCAGACCAATGGAAGGACTGCACTGGGCCGAATAGAGAGCTTTTGTTTAGAGTGATAACAGAAGCAATAAAACTGTGTATCATTGAAGGCTACTTTTTTATTTGAAAAAAAAAATGAGCTGGGCGATGGTGGCACCTTTCTTTAATCCCAGCACTCAGGAGGCAGAGGCAGGTGGATCGATGTGAGTTCAAGGCCAGCCTGGTCTACAAAGCCAGTCCAGGACAGTCAAGGATACACAGAGAAACCTGTCCCGAAAAACCAAAACCAAAACAAAAAACAAAACAAAAGCCAAAAACAAAAACGAAGTTTTAGAGAGATGACTAAGTGGTGTAGAACACTGGCTGCTCTTGCAGAGGACCTATGTCCCATTCCCAACACCATGTGGTGGCTCACATTGTATGCAATTCCAGTTCCAGGCGATCTTACGCCCTCTTATGGCCTTCACAGGCACTGCACTCATGTGGCAAACGTTCATAAACATAAAATAAAACTAAACAAATGACTAAAATTTTAAAGTTATTTCTATTGCGTCGCCTGTGGTGATGTGTGTGGCTGTGGGCACATGTGTAGAGGTCAGAGGGCAAGTTTGTGTGGTTGGCTCTCTCCCACCATGTGGGTTCAGGGAGCAAACTCAGGTCACCTGGCTTGTGTGGTGAGCACTTTACCCACTGCACCATCTTAGCCTCCCTTGGGAGTTAAAGTTTAATTTTGCTCCCTTTAAATATAAAACTACATTCGCTATAACCATGCCAAGTAGACGAACTTGCTCTTTTCGCCTTTTCCTTGCTTCCCCACTCGATGCTGGGTCCCCACTGTCTTTACCATCTGCTCTTTACTCCTACAAATCTCCTTTACCTCCGCCCTCTCTTGTCCTGCTCTCCCTTCCATCGACCCTCATGGGTGTCGTGTGTGGGGCAGCCAGCCATTCACACGACACACGTCTATCACGCGTCTTCTATATGCATTAAGATTTTTCTTGTTTGGGGTGAAAGTCATTGAAGAGAAAGTTAATACTCCTGGTTTGCTGGTGTTGCTTTTGGAAGATTCTAATTTGAAATCAGGATAGAAGCAGAGGGGTCAGAAGAAAGAGCACACACACACACACACACACACACACACACACACACACACACACTTATATGCACTATAGATGTATGTGTGAATGCCTATAAGGCAAATGGAGTCCGAAAATCTGGGCATGGATCCGCCATGTACATAACCCTTTGCAAAGGCAGATAGCAGCCTACCAAGGCAAGGAAGTACACGTGAATGTGTCTATGGTTTTCTTTTTCTGTGGTGTCCATCTGATTTTTGTCTCAGGCCAATATTATCCTGGTAACATGGACTGAAAAGTGTTTCTTGGCTTCTACTATTGGGAAGAGAGTCTGCTGTACAGAAAGGTCCTTGGGTGTGGCAGGTGCTGACGGTCAAAATGTTTTACTAAATTTCTGGACACTGCAATGGCCCACTTGAGCCAAGCCAAGATCAGCGCAGTAATGGTGTGTTTCGCAGGACCTGGTAGTTAAATCCAGAGGCTTGTTTCACCAGATGCCAGGTGCCTTCCTTTTTCTTCATGAATTGAATTGTTCAGTGGTCACCTGTGCTTATTGTTATCTCAGTAGAAGGCTTATGAGACCTGATTCCGTCCTCCCCCCACCCCCACCCTGTCTCTATCTCTGTCTCTCTTTCCCTCTCTCTCTTTCTCTCTTTCTCTCTGTCCTTCTCTCTCTCTTTCTCTCTCTCCCTCTCTGTCTGTCTCTCTCTGTGTGTCTCTCTCCCTCTCTCTGTCTCTCTGTCTGTCTCTCTGTCTCTGTCTCTCTCCCTCTCTCTGTCTCTCTGTCTCTCTCTCTCCCTCTCTCCTTCTCTCACTAAAAGTCATTGGCAAGTTGAGAAGATGTGCCAGTGTGATTTGTTCATTATAAAATTCTGTCAGTGTTTAAGCCTTTAGCAGTCACTAAAATCCATTTGTCTTGATCATTATTTTATTAGAAGCTGTAAAACAGTGTTATTCTCACCCACTGTCCATCTGCATTTCTCATCTTGAATTATTTCAAAGAAAGAAATGTGTTTCAGTACAGCTCTACAGAGGAAAAACATAACACATAATTCTTTATGTTCACTTTTCGGTTTTCAGAATACTAAAGAGGATCCTAGTTTCCTTCAAAAGCGTAGGGTGATGTGAAGATCTGGGGAGGAGGTGACTCAGTGGCTGAAACGCATGCTGTACAACAGGAGGGCTGGACTTTGGGTTCCTCACATCTATGTAAAAAGCTCTGTAAGCATGGTGGCCTATCTGTACCCATTGCTTGGGACGCAGAAACAGGACATCACCCAGGGCAAGAGGGCCAGCTACACTAGCCAGAATCAGTGTGCTCTAGGATCAGCAAGAGATCCTGACTCAGCAAATCAAGTGGAGAGCAATCGAGAAAGATACCCATCAGCCTCTGGCCTCTTCGTGCACATGCATACATGCACACATGCTCACACTCTCATCCACACATGTATGTTCCAACACCTCTACAACACAACATACACATATACACATATTTTTAAAGTGTGTGTGTGTGAGAGAGAGAGAGAGAGAGAGAGTTAATTGTTGGGGGAGATGTAGGAATGCATAGACTTTTGCTTAGGGATCTTTTGTTTATTTTCTTTTATTCTTGAGGCAGACTCAGTCTGTAGCCATGGCTATCTGAAGCTCATGGTGCATCCAAAAATGGACAGAAACCCATGATGCCTATGCCTCGGCTCCCAGAAGAGGGTACTGTAAGCATGTACCACCACATTAGAGATAATTCATATCTTTCAATACATTACAATATCCTTTGCAGTTACTATTCACTTTGTGCTCCTGTCTTTGATAAGTGGGTGTATTGGTTAGTTCTAAATGTCATCTTCCCACAACTTAAAGTCATCTATGATGACACTCTCAGCTGAGGAATTCTCTAGATCAGGTGGGCATGTCTGTGGGGATTCCTTTGGTTGTTAATGGATCCAGTCTCCTGTGGGCTGCACCATCTCATGGGCTGGGCTCTCAACTGTTTAAAAGTGAAGAAAGCTAGCTGAGTATAAACAAACTACTGCATGCATGTGTACGCACACTTGCGTGCTTGCAAGTATGTGTGCACGCATGTGCGTAACAAAGGATCCATTCATGCTGTTGACTGTGGCTGTGATATAACTAGCTGCTTGAGTCCTGCTTTGATTTACCCTCAGGGATGGGCTGTAAACTAGGAATCATAATACAGGGAAGGCCTCCCTCTACTGAACTCTGTGTCAGGGCATCAGCTGCAGCAAGAGCTTGCTCACGTGGCGGGTGGCCAGCCTCGTCCCTAGTCTTCTGCATCCTAATTCTCTTAGTGGGGAACAGCTTCTGTGAAACACTGTGGGGTGGGGTGGGTGGAGTGTGCTCTTTGATGTGATGTTCTTACCTCTTTCTTGTACTAAAGATCTTTCTTTCTAATGAAAGGATAAGTTTTCTTTCTGATAATGATATTGTAATATCATCCACACTCAAAAATATATTGGGAAAATCATGCAAAAAGATGATGACTAAAACAAACTGTGGGGGTTTTTTTGTTTTTTGTTTTTGTTTTTTTTTTTTTGCAACTTTCAAAGATTTGTTTTCTTCCATCCATCCTTTGGCTTTGGCATAGACCCACTCTGACCATTCAGAACTATTATGGGTTTAAAAATAGAGGCAAAAAAAAAAAAAAAATTCCAGAGTCATATGACACTGAAAAACTTCAGCCAACTTTGAAAGCAGTGATGACATGCCCAGCAAGATTATGGCCAACTGCAGTTGGCGTTACAACCAACTACTTATTAACTCCTGTTTCTGCCAGTTCAGGGAAGGCTGTACACATAGCTGCCTTGGATAGGGGCTTCAACTTAACCGGCTATATTTAGCAAGAGCGTCTCCCCTGCTAATGATCAATTATACACCTGGCTGGGAGGGCATCTCACTCATGAAGCTTTGATGTGTGGGAGGAAAGTGCAAAGATCTGGGGCTATGGATGGGTAAAGGGGGCCAGGACCTTGGAGGCCACCTGCTTTGCTCACCTCCGCTTGGTGTCAACGCTGAAGGCATGGCCTGCTTCAGTGGCAAGGAAAATTCTGACACATTAATCTCAAGATTCAGCTGACTTAAGAAATGCTTATGGGACATTCAGTCAATCATTTGGCAAGTATTTAGTAATTGGCTGACTGTTTAGCAGGATAGCTTGTATTGTCTTTTTAATTATCCAGGTAAAACATGAGCCAGGATGTGTAATTGAAGACAATGTAAAAGCTGGGGGCTTTGAACATTTAAGGCAATCATATTATCATCTCTTGTTTAAAATAACAGTCAGACTCTCCTAATGGTTGATGCCATTTGTGTCCATTTCCCTAATCCAGCAATCTACTACCTCACCCACCCATAGAGGGTGTCTTAGGGTCCCCTTTGCTGTGATAAAACTCTAAGGCCAAAAGCAACTTGGGGAGGAGAGGGTTTATTTGGCTTACCTTTCTAATCATTGTGCATTGAGGGACAGCAAGGCAGGAACTCAAATCAGGTGAGAGCCTGGAGTCCATGGAGGGTGCTGCTTGCTGGCCTGCTCCTCGTGGCTGGCTCAGCCTGCTTTCTTATAGCGCCCAGGACCACCTGCCCAGGGATGACACCTCCACAATGGGCTGAAACCTCCCACATCCTTGGCTAAGTGCCCCAGAGTTTCCTACAGGCTTGCCTACTGCCCAGTCTTTCCGAAGCTTTTTCTTAGCTGAGGGGCCTTCCTCTCAGATGACTCAGCTTCTATGAAGTTAACCTAAAACTACATAGAGCAGGGGGGATTTCCAGCCATAATGTCTCCAGTGGATAAGGAGGTGGCTGCCTCCCAGGTTAGCAGAGCGGGGAGCTGAAGACAGTGTTGACCCAGAAACAGATGAGGAAGACCCTGCAGAGGTTGGACATGAACCCCAAGACATTAATGCACTTTGCAGTCTCGAGACTAGACAAGAATTTAGTCCCATTGTTTGTGTTGTCCCAGTCAATGTGGCTTGTTTGGGGGCAGAACTGCCACCAAATATTCTTATACAAAGAAATACAACCTGCAATCCCTCAGTCCTCCAAGTCAGGAGTTAGCTCCTATTCATAACAGTGTGTACAGAGGCTCAGGGCAGCCGAGAATAAGCCAGAGCAAGGCCTCGCAGAAAGTCTCCACAGTGCCATTATCTCAAGAATCCTCCTAAGTAGACAGACAGACAGACAGACTCTCTCGGACAGACAGCTTCCCATTGGCCATGTGCACTTCTTTATGTGCCACAGTCTTTTATGTTCTTTCTCTTTGTAGCCATGCTCTCTTTGAAGTGTGCTTTTGTGTAGAGGAGTGTTAATTCAGAACATGGCTGTTCTAGCAAGATATCACATCCAAAGACCTGCTAGGTCTGTGTGATCCAGCTGGAATACAAACACACCTTTAATCCAGGAGACACAGACAAACAGATCTGAGTTTAAGGCCAGCCTGGTATAGAGCTAGTATGAGGCAAAGAAAAGCTTAGATCCAGGCATAGTGGTACACGCCTTTAATCCCAAATGAAGGTAAAGGTAGTTTGTAGCAGGAAGCACCCATATTTGAAAATGGTACTTAACTGAGGGGCAGAAAAGGTGATGGATCAGAGAAGATTTGACAGAATAGGATACGCCCAACTCTCACAAGAAGAGAGAGGAAAGGGAAGCTACTTAAGAGGCAGTTTTACTAGGACAGTAATAGACAGATGGGTTGCAGAGAGATAACTCAAGTGAAGACAGAATGAGCTGGAAAATGAGAAAAAGCCAGAAGATTAGAGCAGACTGCTGAGTTAGTTTGAGGCCAAGCAGAGCAATTCCACACTTAGAGAGAAGCCAGATTGAATAAGTCAGCTGGGAGAGGAGTTTGAGCCAGAACAGCTGAGTTGAACCAGCAGCCCAGAGCTCAGAAAGAACAAGTAATGGTGAGTTTATTAGGCAGTAAGTCTCAGAGGCTGAAAACATTCTAGGCCTAGGTTAGATTGAATGGAGGCTAGAAGCTTCCAAACTAGGCCTAAGTTAGCAGGAGATAGTAAGCCTCCCAGACAACAGCTGAGCCAGAAGAATAAATGACTTCTACCCTTTTGTCTCTTGTTGGTTCCTTTTCCCATTCAAGGAATTGAGTTCTTAGTCCAGGGGCAAAAGAGAAGCAAGGGAGCAAATCTGCAGCCTTGAAAGGATGCTCCCTTCAGTTTGGTAGTGGTGATGGTGGTGGGTTCATCTAAAGTCATCTGACGGGGACCCGGGCCCTGTGCGGGCCAGCCTCTGAGGAGGGTGCTGGAGAGTGGGGGAGTCACAGAGAAGATGGTGACCAAAGACACTCACAGGGCGGGATGAAGCCCTAACCTCAGGCAGAAGGAAACGTCTTCCCCACAAAGTGGCCTTCACTGCAGACCTGATGGATGAGTAAGTTAGGCGTGACAAATTTCAGACCAGGAAAGTCAGGTTGAAAGGGCTGAACAAACCAAAAGAGAATTTTGAAAAATTGAGAGCAAGAAAGAGATGAAGACACACTGGTACACAGGTTGAAGATAAAGTATCTCAGATAAAGGCGAGAAGGCGAGGAGGGCCGGAAGCCGGGTGACTGGCTTGTCATAGCACCCTGTAAACATGCTTGCGAGAACTATTGCTACGCTATAAGAGTATGTAGCCTTCAGTCCTGAAGGAAACAAATACTGGCTTCTTAAATGGCCATTCAGAGTTTTTTGACTGAGTGAACAAAACCCCCCATTCGTAGAGTGCCAGTGAAGACCAGGGATGGTAAGAGGCACTATAATCTACCAGTACCAAGTGACCTACCCCATTAGGGGGCTCACCAAGTAAGGCTCTGTCCTCCTCCTTCCTCCTCCTCCTCCTCTTCCTCCAACAGGGGCTCACTGGGTAGTCCTAGCTGGTCTAGAGCTCACTGGGTAGACCAGGCAGGCCTTGAACTCATCGAGATCCTTGCCTCTGCCTCTCAAGAGCTGCGGTTAAAGATGCGCCACGATTCTGTCTGTCTTTTGGGGACACTAGCCCCATCAGCAGTAAGCATACCCAAGAACGAAGGGCTAAACAAGCAGCAACTAAAGGCTCCAGGGATCCCATCGACCGCTCAGACCCAACCTTAGAGCGCAGGACGTGAGTCCAAGCGTCCAGCGGTTCAGCCCCTCGCAGCTGTTTTCAACTTGAGAACGTGAGAAGCAGATTTCACAGCGTGAGAAGCAGATTTCATAGCAACAGAGTTCAGCCTGAATGTCCCAACATGGTGCTCGGAAACTCAAAGCCTCTCTCTCTCTCTGGTCATTAGTTTTCTCCTCGGGGTACATCTAAAACTTCCATATCAAATGATTACACAGCACAGTGGGAGCTGAGGAAGGGACAGATGGTGTGCGCCCAGGCGGCCTGCACACACAGGACAAGGTCAGGGAGCCAGACTGCAGTTCTACTCTCAGCAGATAACCAACCCTGCCTGCAGTTCAGTCCATGGCAAACTGCGTTGTCATATTTATTCAGTTCTCATCTGTTTCCATCAGCCAGCCTTTGGTTTCCCAAGGATCAGGATTGTCTACAGTGCTTGGGGAAACAGTCTCTTGCTTTGTTCCTAGAGCTCTGACTAGGCAGGGCAGGGCTGGAGCCATCCATTTGGTACGGCAAGTTTCCCAGGTGATCCTGACATTGGTAGCCCAGGGACCAGACTTGGAAAAGCACTGACGGACACTCCAGATGCTCAAGGGCCCACTGGTACCCACACAGGGCTCATCCTCCAGTGGTGAGAATGGAAACTAAAAGTAAAGCTTTCCAAAGCAATGCAATAGAGCAGGGATCCTAACCAGGTGGGAGAAGATCCTCCAGGCATGGAGAAGAAAGGCCTGATGGGAGCCACCAGTCTGAGGCTCTCAGGAAGAAGAGAGGGAAGGGAACAGGCCAAGAGGAAGGAACTACCTCCTCAGAACAAGCAGGGAGACTCCTGTCTCTCTGAGGCCGAGGAGGAAGTCACCTGCAGGATCCTGGACATCTGTGAGTGTAAACCACAGCCTCAGTGGAGATTCCGGGTTTTGGCTTCAGAAATAGTCAAGTAGGTTCTATCTACAAAGGAGTCAAGGCATCCAGTGCTGATGTCACACAGTGGGGGGCGGGGCGGGGCTCACACAGGAGCAGTGATGTCACACAGTGGGGGCGGGGCTCACACAGGAGCAGTGATGTCACACAGTGGGGGCGGGGCTCACACAGGAGCAAGGATGTCACACAGTGGGGGCGGGGCTCACACAGGAGCAAGGATGTCACACAGTGGGGGGCGGGGCTCACACAGGAGCAAGGATGTCACACAGTGGGGGGTGGGGCTCACACAGAAGCAAGGATGTCACACAAGGGGAGGCTCACACAGGAACAGGGATGTCACACAGTGGGGGGTCTCACACAGAAGCGGTGATGTCACACAGGGGGAGGCTCACACAGGAACAGGAATGTCACACAGTAGGGGGCTCACACAGATGCAGTGATGTCACACAATGGGGGCTCACACAGATGCAGTGATGTCACACAGTGGGGGCTCACACAGAAGCAGTGATGTTACACAGTGGGGGGCTCACACAGGAGCAAGGATGTCACACAGTGGAGGGGCGGCTCACGCAGGATCAGTGAAATGGGGATAACATCTGATGCACAGTGTTTAAGAACCCTCACCCACCACTGCTTCCCCATATTCTACACATGTGTAGGAACAGGAGGCAGGAAACTGTTGTGAGACTGTGGAAGCTCTCTGTAGCCATGGTTTACAGGTGAAGTGTAGAATCCAGGATCTATAAGGAGCCTATCCCAGGAAGTGGCGGGGATAGCATCTCAGCCTGACAGGGCCTGGTCCTTCCGTTTCCCAAGCTCCAAGGCCAGCTGTGCAAGCCAGAGTCCCCTGAAACCCCCTCTGCTTCTGCCCATCAGTGCCAGAACACTTTGTGACAGGCCTGGAGATGATAGCTTTCCCAGCCAATGGTCTCTGCTTGTCTCAGCTCTCTGCTCTTGTGGTCCGTACCATCCCTGAGATCACCTCTTCCTTCCCGCTGTCCTCCGTAGGAACGGTGAAGGAAACAGCTGGCTTGGGGGGTACAAGGCACGATGAACTTGTTGGCATGGCACATGTGACCTTGGACAGGCTTACGAGCTGGAGGTGTCCTATAAGCACATGGAGCTCAGGAGGGCTGCCTCGCTGGGTTCTTAGTGTGTTCAGGCTGTTCTGACAAAATGCCTTAGAGTGGGTAACTCAAACCACAGAAATGCATGCCTCATAGTATTTGAAGTCTACGATCAAGGTGCTAGCTGACTCAGTGTCTGGCGAGGGCCTGATTCTCACCCTCATAAATGCACCTTCCCACCAGGTGTCCTGATGTGGCAGAGGGGATGGGGCAGCTCTCTGGAGGCCTCTTCATAAGATCTCTCCATAAGACTTCCACTCCCGCGATCTAATCGGGGGTGTCAGCGTAGACGTCTGGTGGGATACAAACACTGAGGCCGCAGAGGCTGGAGCATGAGAACGGAAGTCTCCAGAATAAACGGTACCCCGAGGGATGTGTGAGGGACAAGGGGAACCCAGCAAAAGTGACAAATGGGAGGTGGGCGGAGGGACAGACGTGCTGCTGTGGTCGTGGGGAGGGCTGTGGTTTCCATCGGCTCACAGCAAAGGTTAACAGGTAGAGCAGCTGAGCCTCAGGACTCATTTCTGGATCGAGTCCTCACAGTGGGAGGGGGCAGAACTGGGGGCGAGTGAGCGTTCTCTGCGCGTTGTTTCATTCTCTCGCTCATCTGTCCTGGCTGAGCTCTTCTGTGTGTAGCAGTTACTGGAAGGGGCCAGGATGAGACGCGGGGTGCAGAGCTGTCAGCAGCCAGACACTCCTGCCACAGAAGTAGCAGAGTGCTCTCTCTAGGTTGACAGTATTACTTGAGTGTGTCAGATCAAGCTCTTGGAGTAGGCTGCCTGTCGTGGTACCAGAGGACATGCACAGAAGCAGCAGCAACGGCCTGCAAAGCAGAAGCGAAGCCTTGGCCAGAGCCACTAATGATGTTCACAATGTCCTGGTTTCATGTCTGCTACTGTGACAAAAACGTGACTTAGAAGAGGAAGAGTGTATTGATTTACAGTTCCAGGTTACTATAGCCCATTATTGTGGGAAATAAAGGCAGAGGCTTAAGCATCACATTCATGCCCAAGAGCAGAGAGGAGCAAATGCAGCCGCGCTGCCTGCCTATTTGCTTACTACCTTTCATTGAACACACAATTCACGGCCCAGCCTAAGGCATGGTGCTGCCCACAGTGGGCTCAGTCTTCCTATATCAATGAACGGTCAAGATAACCCTCTACACATCTGCCCATGGGCCAGCCTGATCTAGATAATTTCTGATTAAAACTCTCTCCCGCAGTGATCCTAGGTTATGTCTCCAAGAGTTAAAACTAAGCAGCACACCTGGGAAGGAAAGGGCCAGACAGAACAGACATATGTAGGATTGGATAATTGATCTCATTCCATCAGGCCTAGCCACCGGGCACCTGAGGTTACTAAGGCAGGGCCTAAGAGCCCCCTGCCCCCCCCAAAGAAAGAGCAAGTAAATTGAGGTACTGGGAATGAGCAGCCAAGGTTGACTGACTGTACTTGAAAAGCCCCCCTCAGGAGGCAGAGAGGGGCTGTGGTAGATGATGAAGGTGTGTGATTAGCAGGTTGTGCAGAGCAACATGGAGTTGGTGTTCATCTTTAGGGCAGATGGCAAGGCGTTCACTTCTAGCACCTAGAAGCACAGTAGCCTCAAATAAAAAAAGAAGCTCAGCGGAGCTAGAGAATGGCAGCAAGGCACAGCACTGTGCACAGCAACCTGCCTGGGAATCCTCTGGGACCCAACACAGGGACTGTTCCCTGCCCCAACCCACTAAGTTAGGGCCCCCAGGTGGTCTGTGGGTATATTAACACACGAGGAGAGCTGGAAAGATGAAGAAGGTGGTGCTACTAACGCAGGAGGCTTCCTGGAGGAATCATCCAGCAATGAAAGCCAGCCCCAGGTTAAGGAGAAAGAAGATAATTTCCTTCAAGGGTAAGTGGGAATCAGCTGTGTGAAGTGTTGAGCCTTGAGGAACAGCCCAGGAGAACATACAGCCACGTTTGAGAACGCTGGTTTTTGTCTGATAAGACCCAGGAACAGACAGTGTGTGTGTGTGTGTGTGTGTGTGTGTGTGTAAGACTGAGAGTCCCTCCTGCCTAATTTTGCTTTTGGGAGCCACACACTCGACCTTCTCTGCTACTTTCACAAGGATACTTGTATTCTGCTTCCCCCTACTGGTGACTTTCAGTATGGCATGAGTGTCACAGGAGGGTTTTTGGTTTTTTTCCAAGTTTAGCTTTAGGGTGGTCCAGATGAGGATATCCTTAGAAATGTGCTGGGCACAGCAAGTCGCTGGCCCAGCGTGGCTCTGTCACCTAGCTGCAGCCACAGCCTGAGTGTCTTCTTGTGCCTGAGGGTTAAGGACATCCATTTTGCCTCGCTTCCCATGAGCTCAGGCTCCGGTTGCATCACAGTAGTGGCAAAGCTGGCTTTTGCCTGGTTTTCATGCTTAATTCTAACGCAAGCCAAACGGTGTTAGAAAGCCCATCTTACTGAAAGCCCATCTTACTGAAAGCCAAGC
Organism: Acomys minous; assembly: GCF_964271855.1. NCBI lineage: Eukaryota > Metazoa > Chordata > Mammalia > Rodentia > Muridae > Acomys > Acomys minous. Next base: position 5,414,846 of record NC_140501.1, on the reverse strand, counting down.
TAACCACCAAGAAGAGGTCCTATCCCACGATCTACAAACTGGTGATCAAAGCAAGTCTTAAACCCAGAGCTAGGAGGCAGCCCAGTCTACACTCTGCAAGGTTTCAGGAGGTCTCACCTGCCCCGGGCTCTGCACAAGCTTCAGCCAGACCCACCTACTGGGCTTCTGTGGTCCCTCCAGCTCCCCGTAGTCTATTTTGCTCTCAGTTTCACACTGACTCAGGCACACTCACCTAAGGGCAGCCCACAGAAGCCCACACTTGGTGGAAGGCTGCCTTGGTCCAGTTGTCCTATTTTTGTTCTGGCAAAAAGTTTCCATGCATCCAGTTCCCGGGCTAGACTGTGCCCAGATGGTGCAGGAAGCTGCATTTGCAGATGGTTCCCAGCCTCCTCCCCTAACCCACCCACCTCCCTTGCCGCTTCTATGAAGCTCCCTGGCCACTGTGGAAAGCTTATCTCTGTCCACTCTGCCTCAGTGTTTTAGTTACCTTTCTATTGCTGTGGCAAGACACCGTGACTAGGGAAGAATTTTTTTTAAATGTTTAACTTGGGCTTATGGTTTCACAGAGTTAGGTAGCATCCATGATAGCAAAGGCATAAAAGCAGGAACATGTGTGTGAGAGCTCACACCTAGATCCAAACACAGGAAGAAGCAGAGAACTCGCTGGAGTCTTTTGAGGTCTCAGTGCCTGTCTCCAGTGACACAGCTCCTCCCACAAAGCCACACCTCCTCATCCTTCCCAAACAGTGCACCAACTGGCACCCAAATATTCAAACATATGAGCCTGGGGGATGTAGGGGTGAGGGGTGGGGAAATCCTCATTCATACCACCATACCAAGTTTCTGAAGTTCTAGCATGGATCAAGACTGCCAGGAGGGGCTGGAGAGATGGCTCAGAGCTTAAGAGCACTGGCTGCTCTTCCAGAGGTCCTGAGTTCAATTCCCAGCAACCACAGGGTGGCTCACAACCATGTAATGAGATCTGGCGCCCTCTTCTGGCCTGCAGGCCTACATGTAGGCAAACACAATAATAATAATAATAATAATAATAATAATAATAATAATAACAACAACAACAACAACAACAACAACAACAACAACTGCCAGGAAAGACCTTGGAATGCAAATTCTAACTCCAAGAGATAGCATGTGGGATCTGTGAGTTTGCATTTGAAACAAACTTGCGAGTTTGGACTCCAGGTGGCCCTGTCATCCAACAGACCTGCCACAAGCATTCATGATCCCAGACTAAGAATATGAGTGGAGGCTCCACCCTATAGTTAAATGTTCAAAAACAGCTGGGTGTGGTGGCGCATGCCTGAAACACTAGCACTCAGAGAGGCAGAGGCAGAGGCAGGCGGATCTCTGGGAGACCAAGTAAAGCAAGTTCAGGACAGCCAAAGCTACACAGAGAAACCCTGTCTCAAAAAAAAAACAACAACAAATCCAAAAGCTATGAAGCAAGCAATACAAGCAGGGTCCTAAGCATCATGTGTACTGACAGGCCCACCTGGCAGATGAGGGTCCTTGGACTGTGGTACCCCAGCCAGAAGGTACAGGGCAGAAAGCTGGCCTCCTCCTGCCTTGCTCCCCTCCCTTCCTATTTCTGCTGAGCCGGGGATCCGCTGCAGGGTGGAGAGCTGTGCTGGCTTCGGTGGTCTTAGCTCCTTCTTCTATTTTTTACTTGTTCTCTCAGGACAACTGTGAAATGTACTGTGAGTGCAAAATCAGGAACCACAAGGGAACTTCCTTGGCCTCTGTTCCTGTCTCTTTTGGACAATGCGCAACACACTAACCCAGTCAACCTTTGTGTCTCCTGGGATGGAGAATTCAGAGCAGAGCAGCTGTCACTGTGCAGACAGGACTCCGCTACCCTGGAGTGTCTCCTGAGCCAGCTTGTGGGAGTCAGTACTTCCTTCCCACCCTGGGGGTCCTGGAGCTTGAACTCAGGTCTTCACTATGGCAGCAAGTGCGCCTTTACCAAGTGAATCACATTTTTATCCAGCGAACCATCTCCCTGGCCTGGGAATTTTAAAGATAGAAATACAGTGACGAATATGAGCTCTTGTGTGTTTGTGACCGGTCTTGTCATATCTGTACTCCAAGCCACTGCGGTTATATTTTTTTTCATTGCCATAGAGTATACATAACACTGTCCATTTTCAATTGAACAGCTCTGTAGTATTAAGCACATCACATTGTTTATAACCACCACCATCACCCACCCCTAGGACTCTTTCCCTCTCGAAAAACTGCACCTGGCAAGCAGAGTGTGGCTCCTGCTTCTCACTGCACCCGGCTCTACCGGCTTCTGCTCCGCTTTTCTGCCTCCATGAATCTGGCAATGCTAGGATCTTCGTGCAAACAGAAACACCCAGTATTTGGCACACAGGGTCCATCCTTTTCACTTAATACATGCCAAGGTTCACTCGTGCTGTAGTGTTCAGAACTATCGCTATAAGTCCTAAAATAAGCGGGTATAATTTACCTCTGTTCTTCACCCTGGCTCGCTGTAAAGCCTGATGGCTGGATTCCCAGGGCCCACCACAGTCTGTCCTCTCACCCCACCCCTGACCCATGCATGGCACAAAGACACACACGAACAACTAAACAACCAACCAAGGGCATTGCAAGCAGAGAACCTAGGCCCCATGTTCAGATGTAGCCAATGGACAGCTGTAGTCTCCGCATGGGGAGGGTGGGAGGGGGAGGGGGGAGGGGGGCTGCCTCTGACATGAACTCTGGTGCCTGCGATTTGATTACTGCCTCTTAGTGGAGAGGCCCTGCGGGAACACAGAGGAAGAGGATGCAGGCTATCCACATGAGAGAGACCTAATAGGCGGTGGGGAGGGGGTCTAGGGGAGGGGAATAGAGTGGGGGGGGGGAAGTAGGGAGGGTGGGAACAGGAAGATAAGAGCTAAGTGCGAGGGAATTACAATTGGGATGTAATGTAAATAAATTATAACAATAAAATAAAAAAGAATGTAAAAACAAAACAAAAAACAAAACTAACCAGTTCTTAACATCCTCCTCCCCGCAGAAGCTGGCTCTTGCCCGCAAGTGATATGATGCTGCCATGCTACACTTCACCTATAGGCGGCACTAGTGATCAACTGCTAAGTTGGCTTGGCAATTAGAGAACACCATCCCTGTGCTGTTGGCAATTTCAGGGTCAACGAAGGAACTCGGGAATGTGCTCTTTGCTGTGGATGACATGCATAAAGGCTCGGTGCTTTTCAGCTCAAATGAATAATTATTGGTATCAGGCAAATTTGCAATTTGTATTAAATAGAAAGCACCCAAAAGTTCATTTTTTTCCATATGGAAGTTGACAAAAAACTAATTAGTACAGATCCCCAAGAGGTCCTCAAGTGCTTGTGAGCCAGGAACCAAACTCGGGTCCTCTGTAACAGCAATATTGGCTCCTACACCAGCGCCATCGCTCCAGCCCCTTTCTGTTAGAATCAACTCTCGCCTCCATCCAGAGAGAGCCCTGAACTCCGCTCTTTAAATGTAGTTAATTCTCAGCAGACTTAGCCCAGGCTCCTGATAGCTTTTCCTTTCCCAATCCTGCCGTCTCCAGCATTTGTGAATTCCTGGCCTCTTCCCTTCCCTTTAATGGTGCTTGCCCCTAGCCTTTTGATACAGGGTGTCTGCCTTCCTCGAGGTTTGTGTGCATTGCTCTCTCTCCTCTTGATCTCAGCCACTGAAGAAGCTTCATTCCTTCAGTTGTCTAACTCCACTGACCACTCGCATCCCACTGAACGCAGGAACTCAGTCACGTGACTCGGGCTGGCTCCGCTGGTGAGGCACACATGTGTGTAGATGGTAACTGCACTCGGGTGCAGGCCTGGAGTCGGACTCCTAGAATCAAAACCAACCAACCAACAAAAGGACAGACAGACAACCAAACTCAGTCTCCCTGCTGCCCTCTTCCAGCTGCTGTTTCTGCAGGCTTGGGGTTTTTTCCTCCCCCTCAGCTGACTGTAGTTAAGCAACTCACTCTATCAGTTGTTGATAAATATCTAAATATGGTAACACAAGTTCACCAGAGTAACAGTATCTGGCATTTACTTTCTGTAGGTTCCCAGTGTTATTCACATCAGTGTCAGTGGTCACAGGCTCCTGGAGGGTGGCCAAGCACAGTGGGAAACCACAAGACAGACATAGCACAAGTGTAGCAGGGACAGGAAGCGCTGGGGCTGGGCTGAAGAAACAAGGGGCTGCAGATCTCAAGACCAATCTCCATGCCAGCCCCCCCTCACTCCCTCCCCCCCCCTCCATTTTGGAAGGGACAAATCCACTGCAAAGGGAGAATAACTGACTGGCCCAACTCCCCTGACCTGCTCGCACAGTGGGAGTCATCACAGAATGTCTTTGAGTGAGCCTGGCGATGACCCACCTGTGCCAGCCTCACCAACCAATCCCAGGGCAATGAAAGCTCAATGAAGTGCCCCCCCCCACGCAAGTTCAAGGGCTTGAGGGGTCCCTTTGTTTAACCAGCAAGGGACTGGGGCCAGCAGGAAACCCAAGCACTTCAAATCTGTTCAGTACTTTCACAACCAAAGAATAAGTTGCCAAACGGTTTTCTCTCAAAAGAAAGCAATCCGCTGAGTGGGTACTAGGAGGAGGAACTGGAAAGAAAAAGGAAATCAGGACAGAAGAAAATCTTAAAGGAAGAAAAGAAAAGAAAGACGCCATCAGTTCTCAAAATTAAGAAAACGGAGATGATGCTGGATGTGAATGGATGTTTTTTAAAACCAGGAGAGAAAGGACTAGAATTCAAGATGGTTTTAAAATGCCGGAGCCAGAGCCAACGCTCTCCAGCCTATTAACTCGACCGTAGGAGAACAAGCCTGCAGCTCCTTGGTGCTGACCCTTGGAGCACCTGAAGGGCAGCGGAGGCAGGCCTTTCTCCTTACTGGGAAATGTCTGGAGGCTGCGCTGCACGCTGTGGCTCTCTCTCCTGGCATCACCTTCTTGTTATGATTTCATGGAATTCACCTGTGAGCAGCAGTGCCAAGTGCCACCCTCTGATCACCTCAGACACGCAGCGTACCCATTACCTCAAATTCTCTCCAAGCAGCAGCAGCTCAGTAGAAAACACTTCAGGAGAGGAAGAACTCGAGCTTCCGGAATTGGCGGAGGCATAGTATGCAAGGGGGCATGAGTTCTTTCCTTCGTATTAAAAAAACTGTAATGAAATTAAAAATATACCTAAAACTTGCCATCTGTGGTGGCGTCATTGTGAAGACTCAGCCAGGAGACATCCTAGGGAGTGTACATAGGAGTGCGTTTCTAGAAGAGCCTAACTGAAGAGGAGGGCGCACCCTGAGTGTAATAAGCAGTGCCATCCCGTGGGCTGAGGTCTCAATGAGCGAACAGGAAGGACGAGAGCTGAAGCCGCGCACTCATCCGTCAGCTTCCTGACGCAGGCAGACACGGCGTGACCAGCTTCCTCCCGCTCCGGGCGCTCTCCCTGCCAGGAAGAACACTTGAACTTCCTCCATTGAGTTGCTTCTTGTCAGGTATTTGGTTGTAGCAACAAGAACGGAAATTAACACCTCGTAGTAACCAGTCTGGAGTCAGCGGAGGAAGCATTTCCGACGGCTGCTGCGTGACCAATCTCGGCGAAACAGAGACGCTGATCCCATGAACACCTCCCCGTATCCGCGGCCGTTCTCTTTCCGCCTCCACGAATTTGCCTAGTGTAGCTACGCCATTAACAGTGGATCCACACAGTGTGTGTCTTCAAGGTTCACCTGCATTGTATCAGATGTCAGAATTTTTTTTTCTCTTTAATAGTCCCTAGTATGCAGATACCGAGTTGGGTTTATTCTTTGTCTATGGGTGCTGGATATTTTAAGAAATCATTAGTAGGGGCTGCAGAGGTAGCTCTGCAGTTAAAGAACACTGGCTGCTCTTCCAGAGGACCAAGGTTCAATTCCCAGCACCCACATGGCAACTCAAACTGTCTGTAACTCTAATTCCAGAGGACTGTGGGCATCGGGCGTGCAAGTGGTACACAGACATACATGTGGTAATTTAAATTAAGATTTAAAGAGAAGTACTTGGAAATGTGTGGGGGGTGTGTCACAATCGACAACCATTGAGGCCTCCTTCTGTTCTGCCAGCACTGAAAAATAGGATAAAAATAGGATCTGTGTCCACCACTGCTAACCACCATTGTGTTGGAAATTGCTACCCATTTCAAGGTCCACCAAAACCTGATTTTCACCTGCCTCATTAGTAACTCTTAATTGTCATTTCAAGAGCCATAAGCCTATTTTACTGAGTACTAGTGAAGATGACGTGAGACCGCAGTGTAAAGTGTCGAGCACATCCGGAAGCAGTGAATGCTCCTTAGCTTTAGTGGTACCCTTCTACCTCCCTACACTAGTCATCTTCCTTTTCTGAAGCTCCCAGACTGTGGCCGCCCTCGGCATCCTTGTCAAGTGCAGCCTTTTTTCCTGCACTCGGCACCCCCCTCTGCCCCCGCCTGTGAGGTTTGACTAAAACTCAGGAGGAAGGTCACCTGTTGAAAATGCAAGACACAAAGGAGAACAAGTCTGGTTGATCAAACTCTCAAACTTTATTAGTCAGGCAGCAGCTTTTATAAGTCAGAAGGCAGGGAAGCACGTTGCTATAGCAACCTGGCTGCAGGCTTTTCTCAAAACACAGGGAATTCCAGCCAGGGTCATAATGTCCTGCCACACAGGGTATCTGGCTCCCTCTTTGTCTAGTCTAACTGCCAAACCATAACAGGATTGCTCCATCTCTATCTGTCTTTAGTCTAACTGCCGGCCCACAACAGGGTCAGCTAGTTTCTGGTGAAAGGCAAGCTCTGGAAAAAACAGAGACTTAAAGGTACAGACTGGGACAAAATTGCTGAACACTGGCCATATGGCCTATCGTCCCCAACATCTCTCTTCACGAGCAGTGTTGTTAAAATGACCTGACATAAACTATCTTTCAAGTCCCTACATCTTTGAGACACACAACAAAAAGACAAATGCATACTGTGTTACCTCCCATACTGCACGTAATACCTGTGTTCTATAAGGACAATCAAGTCCATAACAAACAATCGCTGAAATATTAATATATAGCAAGCTTCAATGAAATGATATGCAAAGGAGAGAGAAGATCAAAGAGACACTGTTCCTGATGTACTGAGGGAGCCAGATAGGTACCCAACTGTGTGACCAAGTTGTATTGAAATGTACCGAGGGGCAACTGGAGAAGAAGAAGAAGAAGAAGAAGAAGAAGAAGAAGAAGAAGAAGAAGAAGAAGAAGAAGAAGAAGAAGAAGAAAGAGAGAGAGAGAGAGAGAGAGAGAGAGAGAGAGAGAGAGAGATCTGCATCAACTTTATGCCAGGGGAGACTTCCTTTCAGAGTTGATTTTGGGCTGAACTCTCGCACATGAGAAGGAACAGGTGGGTAATAGGTGGGTCAGTTAGAGGAGTCAGGTGAAATTACACTTGTGTGGTTGGGATCTGGAGTCCGGGGAAGCCGGCCCTAAAATCCAAATGTCATGAGGGCTTATGGGCTGATGTGAAAAGCCTGAAATTTGTCACAGAAATTCTAAACAACTTTTGATGGAACAGGGAGGGGACTCAACCGTATTTGTGTTTCTGAATGGACTCGGATATGAAACATATTAAAGGTGAAGCTAAAGGCACAAACCGGAGATAAGATGGACGTTTTGCAGAAATCTAAGAGGAAAACTGTTGAGTGCTTAGATTACCTAACTCGTGGCAGTAGCTTTGACAGCTGGGGATCGTATGTGAGGGAGAAGGGTAGAGAAACCAGGGATGGTTCCCACTTTTTTAATTCTAGAGGATGGACAAGATTTGGGGTGAAGAGGAAAGCATTGGGCGACAGGATTGGGAATGCCGTGTTATGTGTTCTGGATTGCCTCACAGGGACAAGCTGTACTGCCTGATTTTGTGTATCAACTTGACACAAGATAAGACTCCTCAGTTGAGGAAAAACCTCCATGAGATCCAGCTGTAAGGCATGTTCTCAATTAGTGATCAATGGGGGAGGGTCCAGCCCATTGTTGGTGGTGACTCCCCTGGACTGGTGGTCCTGAGTTATATAAGAAAGCAGGCTGAAAAATAAAATAAAATAAAAAGAAAGCAGGCTGAGCAAGCCATGGGGAGCAAGCCAGTAAGCAGCACCCCTCCATGGCCTCCGCATCGCCTCCTGCCTCCAGGTTCCTGCCCCATTTGAGTTCCTGTCCTGACTGACTTCAATAATGAACAGCAATGTGGAAGTAAAAGCTGAATACATCCTTTCCTCCCCAGCTTGCTTTCTGGCCATGGTGTCTTGTCGCAGTAATAGAAACCCAGACTAAGACACAAGTATAGGAAGTTCATCCACCAGTTAAGGGTCAACCTACATACCTTGCTTAGTAGGGAACTGGGCTGGGAGGCTCGATCTGGTCTCTCCCATGAAAATAGATTATAAAGAGGTTATCACTGATGGTCCAATTCTGAAGTATAAGGAAGAGTCATTTAAGAGTCATTTTTTTCCTTTTTTTATTAATTTATTCTTGTTACATCTCAATGGTTATTTAAGAGTCATTTTGGACCTGCTCCAAAAACAGAGAAATAGATCGATTAAATAGCAGAAATGATCATTTTAGCTTGATAATAATGTGCAAGGGACCAGGGTTTTCCTCTAGGTTTATTTATGCGTATGAGTATGCACCACACGCATGTTTGGGGCTCTCAGGTGGTTGTGTGGGTGCTGGAAAGCAAAGCTAGGTCCTCCATAAGTGCGGCAAGTTCTCTTGGGCTCTGAGCTGTCTCTCCACAGCCTCAGTAACCAGATGCTTTGTATCTTAATTTGGGTCTTGGGTAGCACTAAGTAGTTCTGCTGTCTCCTAAAGATGCAACTGAGGTGATTTTGGACCTCTCTACCTGTCTCCTTCACATAGGGGCCTGGGTGACTGCTGGCCTTTCCTGATGGTCAGAGCTGTTTCCTGCCATTGTCTCTCTTGCTTCCTCTGTCTCGGTGTCCGTTCTTTCTCCCCATGAATAGCCGATCTTCCTCACAGGCAACTATCACCATGGTTCTGGAATTATCAAGTGTCCATCTTCCAGATGAGTGGGTAAATGTTTTGTGGCTACTAAGTGGGTGACAGGAGGGTGTGTGTGGGAGAGGGGTCAGATTCCTCAGGGTTTTGTTTGCCCGTTTCTATGGACTAGATATTTCTATTTCAAATGGTTCCAAATTGCCAACATATTGATTGCATCTCAAAACCCACAGGAGGGAAACTTTAGCTTTTCTGCAAGCAGATTCTGGCACGTCCTATTTCTGAAGTGGAGAAGGAGCCTCGTTTGATGACAGTCCTACCTTCCTTCCCTGGCTTACAACCTAGGACAAAGGAGGACATTTGGACATTTCTACCTGTGAATCTTCTCTGCCAACCCTGAGTTACCTCTCAACCCATGTAGTCAGCGGCATCAGACTTAGGGTGCATCCTCTCAGGAAGCCTGTGGGTGTCCTGAGCCCTCTGAGTGCACGTTAGTGTGTGTGAATTCATTCCTTACGTTCCTTTCATACAGAGCTTTGTAATTGGATGTGACCAGTGCAAAGTACACTGTTCTGCTAAGAATCTTGTCTCAGTTGACACACTCACACACAGCCACAGAGACACAGACAGAGACAGAGACATGGACCCACACAGGCGCGCGCGCACACACACATACACACACTTCTCTCTCTCTCTTGCTATGTAGCCTGACTGGCCTGGAACACACTATGAAGATCCAGCCAGCCTGGAGCTTGGAGAAATCTCCCTACTTCTGCCTCCCTAGTGCCTACATCACAGGAAAGCATTCCATGACCTGCCCGCAAGCGATTCTTGATCGTTTGGTTGTCTGTTTATTTATTGAACCCTTGCTCAGCTTTCCTTTATCTTTTCTGGGCCCTGCATACTGTGGTGTGATTATACGTATAAATGCGCCCTTTGTCTGCGACAACAACTATGTGACGTGTGGTTGCACATGGCCCTGGGTGGCTGCTGTGAAGTGTCCATTGGACAGCAAGGAATCTTTCAGGGATGGTAACTCATAAAAGGTATTGCCTCCCCCTCCTAGTACCAAGCAGACCCAACGCTGCTTAGCTTCCGAGAGCAGATGAGACTGGACACACTCAGGGTGCTGTGACCATAGATGTAAATTATGTGAAGAAAGATATGGCGATGACTCATGGGAAACCCAACTTCATTTTTTTACTGCCTTGCTATCCAGGTTTCAGTCCCCCAAGTGTGAACCAATGGTAATAAGAAAGCTATGGATGTACCTAAACAGAGGGATTTTCTAGAAAATAAAATTTTTTCATTGCTGCAATCTTTTTTTTTTAACTCAAAGATTCTTGGAACGCCTACAGAATTTAAGATTTGACAACCAGTTTTACCAGAACCTTGTCCAATCTTTCATCAAATCCAACAGCCAGTCAGCTGTGAGAACCAAATCCTACATTAAGTAGAGGCAGACACTATCTATAAACACAGATTAGTATCATTTACCGAAGCCCTTGTGGGATTTCCTTTAGGCAAAAAAAAGCAAAATCTATGATAGACTATCAGAGAACAAAGGAAAGAAAGAAAACAACGCCAGGGACAAACCCACGCCCGCTCGGCCAGGAGCGGTCAGGCCTTGGGTGCTGTGAATGGAGCGGTTCCCACACAAGTGTTTCTTTGTAAGAGAATGTTCCGCAATAGGCAGAGGGGAGGGGAAAGGGGCGGAGGCCTCATCTTACCACGTCAGACTGAGACCAACGTGTCGTTAGGAAAAGGCTTATTCCAAGACTATCCTTCAGGCTGGTGAGGTAGCTCCCTTGGCAACGTGCTTGCTTTACAAGTGAGAAGGCCTGGGTTCACTCCCCAATAAACCTATGAAGGGGCGGGATGGAGAGGGACGGGGAGGGGAGGGGCGGGGCCAGCTGGGTCGGCTTGGTTGCTTGTAATTGGGGGAGGGGGAGGGGGAGAGGGAGGGGGAGGGGGAGGGCGGGGGATGTGGAGACAAGCGGCTAGTTGGGGCCTGTTCATGGCGGCCTGAGTTGGTAAAATGATAGACTGTTAAAAAGGGGGCATGCGGAGTGGGGGCTAGCCCTATCTCCCTAGTTCCCTGTGGCTTTCTAAATTAATACCTCACTGTCTTAGTCAGGGTTATCATTTCTCTGATGAAACACCATGACCTAAAGCAAGGTGGGGAAGAAAGGGTTTATTCAGCATCCACTTCCACATCACTGAAGGGAGTCAGGGTAGGAACTCAAGCGGGGCAGGAACTTGGAGACAGGAGCTGATACAGAGACTGTGGAGGGGAGCTTCTTACTGGCTTGCTCAGCCTGCTTTCTTATAGCACGCAGGACCACTAGCTCACGGATGGGCTTTCCCCATTAATTAAGAAAACGCCTTACAGCTGGATCTTATGGAGGGATTTTCTCAATTGAGGGTCCCACCTTTCAGAGGGAACTTGTGTCAAGTTGACATAAAACTACCCAGCACAATTGAACCCTTGTCAACTTGACACACAAACACATCACTGTTAAGCGCAACCTTCCTTTCTCACTTATCCCCAGGATCACTCACTAATAAAGATATCACAATATAAAAACATTGTACAAACTTAAAGTCCCACAGCCTTACAAATTAATACTTTAAAAGCTGTCTCTTTAAACATATCCAGTCTGTTTTAAAATTCAAATTTTCTGTAAAACCCTCAAAAATCTCTCTCTCTCTCTCTTTCTCTCTCTCTCTCTCTCTCTCTCTCCCTCCCTCCCTCCCTCCCTCCCCCCCCCCCCCCGTGTGCTCCTGTAAAATAAAAAATAATTAAGTACTTTGTTACTTCAAGAGGGAAGAACCAGAGAACAGTCACAAAGCCAAAACTAAACTCCAAGAGTATAAAAACTCAATGCCCAGCATTCACTCAGGATCTTCTGGGCTCCTCGAAGCAGCTTTCCTGGCTCCACGCTCTGCAGCACACGTTCTTGTAAGCCCCGGCTGCCTCCACTCCGCTGCTGCTTTCTTGGTGGTCATGCCACGGTTACTGGCATCTCCAAAATGCTGGGGCTATCTGCAGCAACTGGCCTGCATGTTCACCTACAGCCTCTCCTAGGCTCTCTTCGCGGTGCCAAGCCTCAACTTCTCGGCATGGCCCCTTTAGTCCTGGGCCTCCAACTGCCCCTGAGGCTGCACCTTCCCCAGCGGCCTCTCCTGGTCTCTCATGGTGCCAAGCCTCAGCTGCTTTCCATGGCCCCTTCATTTTTTCAGAATGTGACTCTGACACTACCAAGTTCAGACGCAGCATGAGGTACAACCTTGGCCGCCTCTAGAACACAGCTTCTGTGCGCTCTCAGGAAACACTTCCCCGAAGATTTTTCCCTCAGTAAGGCTGGTCTCTTTCAGTCACCACTAGCTTCTGAGCTCCAGCTGGGCAGCATCAAGTATCCCAGCAAAGCCAAGGTTTCACTTTAGTGGTTCTGGTCTCTTGTTAATTGCAGCTAATTCTTCGTCCACGGCAAACCAGAAGCAGAGAATCTTAATTCAAAATAACAGACGGCCCCAACGAAGTCTTTAAACCTCCCTCTGAAAGTTTACAAGCCAGGCCTCCATCTTCTGCACTTCCCTCAATATTCTTATTTCCTACAGTCCCGCAAAATTGTTTACCAAGCATTGCACACTCAGTGCCTTTGCTTACACAAAGTTCCAAAGTCCGTCCACAATCTTTCCCAAAACAACATGGTCAGGGCTGTCACAGCAACACCCCACAACCCTGGTACCAACGTGTCATAGTTAGAGTTTCTATTGCTTCCCGGAGACACCATGACCACAGCAACTCGGGGAGGAAAGGTTTTATTCGGCTTACATTTCCAAATCATTGTTCATCGTTGGAGGAAGTCAGGACAGGAACTCAAGCAGAGCAGGAATCTGCAGACGGGAGCTGATGCAGAGGCCGTGGAGGGGTGCTGCTTACTGGCTTGCTCCTCATGGCTTGACAAGCCTGCTTTCTTATAGAACCCAGGACCACCAGGCCAGGGATGGCACCGACCACACTGGCCTGTGCCCTCCCTGATTGACCACTAGCTAAGAACGTGCCCTACAAAGGGATCTTATGGAGGTATTTTCTCAATCAAGGCTCCCTCCTTTCAGATGAAGCTAGCTGTGTCGAGTTGACATAAAACTAGCCAGCACACTCACACATGTCCGATGTTTATAAACTTGAATTCGGAGCTATCCTGCCATTTTGGAATGGACTTTATAATTCACAGTCAAGAGCTTCTACACTAGCTTTACTCACCAAATAATTTGCGTTCTTACTCTCTGTCAGGCTCAGGGATGAAGGACAAAATTTTACACTTTGTACATACAGCAAAAGTAAGGATGTGTTCTCTCATGAAGAAAGGTACATATAATTTCTTTTCCTGGATTAAACTAGAAACTCATTCTACTTCATAGCGTATTATGTGTGTCTATATCATGCATACTTCTAGCAATTTCTTTTTCCAAGCCCCTTTTACAAGCCATCCTCCCTCCTTGTTTGAATTTCTGGCTTTTAAAAGCAGTAAAATACAGAGACTCTCTGCCCGCTGAAAAAAGATTTTTTTCCCTCTTAAGAAAGCTAAGAAAATGTGCATGGAATAAGCCGTTAACATTGATAGGTAAATGGTTATTGGATAAATACTATGTTGACAAGAGATGGCCTTTTCTCTTATGTGGGTCAGAGACAAGGGCCTAGGCACATAGAAGAAGACAGCTTCAGTGGGAGCCACAGAGAGTGAGCAGACGTGTGTGGGAGAGTCCCGCCTCGGTGCGAGCACTGTCTTGCGTTAGATCTCAGGAGCAGATACCACATTTCTGAACCCCTGCTACACAGTGGGCTCAAGTTGGTAGCTTGTTTAGGAAACAAGCTCACATTGGCAATCAGGACCGCCTCTACCCACCCTCCCCTCTAGTTCCAGCCCAAAAGCCAATCGCTAAAACCACTTGGCGGCACACAGTGATAATGGGGCATAGGAACTGAGGTATCTTTTTAAAATAGTAGAAATTACTCCATCTAAAGAGGTGTGTTTGTTCTTTTATACTTCTTTTTTTGGTGCTCAGAATTGAAGTCAGGACCTCGTGTACTCTAGTCAAGAGCTTTACCACTAAGCTGGGCCCAGCTCTAAAGGGGTTAAAAATCCCAAGGGCTGAGAAGAGTCCAGTAAAAATGACTTCATTGAAATGATACATTAAGCCGGGCAGTAGTGGCGCAGGCCTTTAATCCCAGCACTCAGGAGGCAGAGGCAGGTGGATCGCTGTGAGTTCGAGGCCAGCCTGGTCTACAAAGTGAGTCCAGGACAGCCAAGGCTACACAGAGAAACCTGTCTTGGGGGAAAAAGAAAGAAAGAAAGAAAGAAAGAAAGAAAGAAAGAAAGAAAGAAAGAAAGAAAGAAAGAAAGAAAGAAAATGATACATTAGTAGTTTTCCAAATAAGAAGATAACAACTACTAATTTATCATTTTCAGTGAAGTCAAGTTTATTCCGTCTCCAGTGTCTGATGGAGTTGAAGACCAGGTCACTTAGTTTTACAATGAAGCTTATTTGTTTAAAGGTTAAGATATTTTTTGGTCTAGATAGGTGTTTTAAGTTGATAATGACAAGATGTGATAGAGATTGGTTTACATCAGAATTTTAGACGCACCAAGATAGGAAAGATGTTTTCTTCAAGGCTGCCAAATGCAAATAGCCAAAACATTAAGAATGTAACATTTATGTAATTCCTGACTGTGTCATGGTTACTCTTGCTATAGGTAGTTTATTGTGTATAGGTGGAATAATATAAATGTGTATGTAAAAAAAATTAAAAAGAAATTTAAAAAAAGAAAATGACTCATTAGGTGCAGAGGTGTCAAGGCAGGTGGCTACAGGGGTCTTTGGAGTGGCCAGCAAGGTGAGATGGTTACAGAACAGGAAGAGGAGGGGGAGGGAAGGCAGATGGAAGGAATCAGGTAGCATGTGGTGCCGGAAATGGACACAACGTGTGTAGGTGACCTTCTGGTGTTGTTGTTGTTGTTTGCTTGCTTTTCTGAGACAGGGTTTCTCTGTGTAGCCTTGGCTGTCCCAGACTTGCTTTGTAGACCAGGCTGGTCTACAGAGCTTACAGAGATCTCCCTGCCTCTGCCTCCCCGAGTGCTGGAATGAAAGGCTTGTGCCACAACGCCTGGCTGTAGGTGACTTTTTAATTTTATTATATTTTATTAATTTTATATTTTATTTTTAATATATTTAATTTAATTTATTTTATTAATTTATCCATATTTTATTAATTTATTCATATTACATCTAAATTTTTATCCCATCCCTTCTATCCTCCCACTCCTCCCTTCCTCCCGCTTTCACCCTATTCCCCTTCCCTATGACTATGACTGAGGAGGACCTCCTCCCCCTGTCTATGCTCATAGGGTATCAAGTGTCTTCTTGGTAGCCTGCGATCCTTCCTCAGAGTGCCACCAGGCCTCCCCATCCAGGGGACGTGGTTAAATATGGGGCACCAGAGTTCGTGTGAAAGTACAATTTGTAGGTGACTTTAAAGAGAATAGGAAAGGTCTAGAAAGGCATTCAGCAGACAGGAGAGTGTGTTACATAATTAAATTGATCTAGGAGGAGGCTCGCTTTGGCCCCCTTAGCCTCTCACGTGTGAGATGATGCCACTTGGCCATGCATGAACGCGGCCTTGGAGAAGGGAGGGGGCGGGCGCTGAGGGAGGATGTGGCAGGACACCTGGCTGCAGCGCACAGTCACTGCTTGTATTTTCTTCTTTTTTAAATTTTATTTTATTAATTTATTCATATTACATCTCAATGGTTATCCCCTCCCTGTATCCTCCCATTCCTCCCTCCCAAAGGCATTAAAAACAAATGCAGAACGACTCTGGGGCATGGTGGGGGTCCTCCCGGAAGGATGTTAGTCTCCATTGCAGGAAGTAACGCCGAGTCCTAAGAGAGACCGCGTAACTGAAGTCTCAATTCACTTTAGCGCTAGCAAAGGGCAGGATTGGCCACAGCTTGCTTCTGTTTAGGCCCTGGTGAGGGCCACCCCAGGGGACAGAGCGCCACCTGCTGAAACCCCAGAGCAGGGCCGGTTTGAGACCAGAGGTCAGGTCTCTCTTCCTGAGTTCTAGGCTACAGGAGCACTGTGTGCTGCAAAGTCCCCACACTGAGGAAACGTCCCTGGGGGGGGGGGAATATATATATATATATATATATATATATATATATATATATATATATATATATATATATATATATGTGTGTGTGTGTGTGTGTGTGTGTGTGTGTGTGTGTGTGTGTGTGTGTGTGTGTTTCTTGGTTTGATAACCAAAGTAACTTGGCAATTTAGCTCTTTTAGTTTTTGATTACCACACTCAGACAATGGATCCGCGAGTGTCATGCGAGATGTTTAAGAAATATTGACCTCACCAGAAAAAATATGTGGAAAAAGGCTTGTAATTCATTTACTGTTTATTTGTTTCAAGCAGGTTTTGGAAGGATATATGGCAAATATTTTGAACAGGTGCTTTCATAATTTTTTTCCATTAAGAATAATGAAAGGGACTTTTCCAACTGTCATATAAGTATGCCATTAATTAAGTAATTAATGACTGCTGGATGAGGGGCAATAGCAGGTATTTCATCCTGAAGATGTCTTATAATTTCAAAAAATAACATGTATTAAAATATCTAACTGATGGGGCTGGAGAGATGGCTCATCAGTCCAGGGCGCACACTGCTCTTGCGGAGGACCAGGCTTTGGTTGCCATCACCCACACCCAGAGTCTCACAACCTGTAACTGCACATCCACGGTGAGCCGACGCCTCTGCCGTCCACAGGCAGGTGACCTCATTTGCATATGTCCACACATAATAAAAAGTAAATTAAGTCTTTAGGGATGCCCTTGGTGTTTTCAAGTGTGCCAATGAGGCAGCCGTGGGAAGGCCTACAACGTCACAATAACACTGTTAGCTGGGCAGGAGCCAGGAATGTTCTACACATTCAGGCAGATGAAGCCCGTGTAAGGAGTTGTGAAATAGGGGGAAACGCTCCCAAGGCCAAACCTCTGAGAACACTGCGATGATGAAGAGCGAGTGATCCAGAGAGAGGGAGCAGGTTACTAAAGTTTGTGCTGACTGGATAATTTGATGTCAGAGAGATTGAACGGCAAGCGGGGCCTCTGCTGTGAGTTTGCATGTGCTTTGAGCTTTCTCTTTGGCATTCTCTGTGAAATCCAAGAGAGTATTTTCATTGTTTTTTCTTTATTTTTATCGTATGTCTATGGGTTTGCGGGTATGTATGCCTGTGCATAACATACATACAGTGCGTGAGGAGACTGGAGGGGGCATCACATGCCCTGGAACTCGAGTTACAGACAGCTGGGAGCCACCATGTGGCTGCTGGGAGTCAAACCCAGGTCCTCTGCAAGAGCAACCAATGCTCCCAACTGCTGAACCATCTCTCCAGCACCAGCACAATGCTTTTAGTAAAACTTCTTACAAGGAAAAGAGAAATTTAACTGAACCCTGAAGAAAACCTCTTCCCTAAGCCTTAAGTTCCTGTTAGGAAAGCAAAGGCTACACAGAGATATGGTCCCTCAGTGTTCAAGGACTTCCAGAGACAGGAGGGTGCTGGCTGCCAGGCAGCCAAGGGGAGGGCTCTGGAGCTGGCTTGTGTGTGCAGAGAAGAGACAAAGGCTTTCCATGGAAGCTCTCCCAGGGCTGTCTGGGAACTTGTAATTGTAGTTCTGGGATGTAATTTAGGTTATTTTCTTGGTTTTCCTCACTGCCAGCCTGGAAGCCAACCACCTTTAATTATGTCGAACAAGTTAGCATTTATTAATCGTATTTCTAGTTTTTAAAATGTCCGTGTGTGTGTGTGTGTGTGTGTGTGTGTGTGTGTGTGTGTGTGTGTAGGTCAGAGGTCAATATCAGGAGGCCTTGCTCACTTCTTCACTTATTTTAAGACACCATCTTCACTGAAGTCTAGAAACCCAGAGTTCACCGGCTAGGCAAGGCTGTCTGTCCACCAAGCTTCGGGGATCCCCGTCTCCACCTCCACAGAGCCAGGTTTATGGGCGCACTATACCTTACCTGGATATTTACATCCATGCTGGGATAGATGGAGCTCACTGCTCTTGGTGGCCTCAGCCAGTGATGTAAGAAAGCTCTGTGTACCACCTCTTAACAGTGGGTGGGGAGGAGACCAAAGTAAACACTCATCTGCCATCTTCAGCGGCAGGTCCACCTTCTCCTCAGGGTTCTGACCTAAGAGAGAACAGTCTGTGGTCCGTGCACATCAGCTTGTGGCCAGCTGTGCCTCTGTGTAGCAGAGGCAGAGCACAGCTCCCAATGCTCATTCCAAGGGAAAAATAACCTTTGTAGGAGAAACGTCTTCCTAATTCTGCTATAGTTGAACTGGGTGCATCCTGAGCTTCTGAGCAGTAAGAGCCACAGCAGCGGAGACTGAAACGTCTGCCGCTGGGATCTGGAAGAGTGCTTCCTGGTGAGTGTATGGCCGATTCCATATTTTAACCAAACCATATTCCTTCCTCTGTGCGACCGCATCTCTGCAAGGCTAAGATCTGCAAGTGGGTCACATACCGTGGTGTCCGATAGTGTTGGCTTTCACATGCAAAACAGCAAACAAAGATATCGATATTGGCTGGAGGAAGCGAGAACTAGGTGAGTCAACTACTCACCTGCCAAAACCAGATTTCAGATAAGATACTAACAATAGGTAGAATCAGATAGCGAGGTGAGGGTGCAGTTTCCTTTTCCGGAGACTGACGTGATACTGAGTGACGCTAACTGTGGCGGGGAGACCGTCCCACCAGTCAGGGTGGGCTTAGGTAGTAGAACCAAGGCAGATGGCACAGGAACGCCACCATGGACCTGGGCTGGTAGGACATTTTAAGTGGGCAGTTGACAGGAAAAGTGAGTTTGTTTAGCACACTGCCAGTGCTGATGTAAAGAGGACACCCCAGTGAGTGACGCTTAGAGCCTGACAAAGCACAGATGGGTCTGTTCTGGGATGTGGATGTGGCCAGCATTCGTAAACAGGTGAGAGGTCAGCAGAGGCGGGTGGCTTCTTTTTCTTTCTTTCTTTCTTTCTTACTTTTTAAACAAAACTGCTCATGAAGGCTTTTTGGTTTGCCTGTTTGTTTTTAGGATAGAACTAGTCAGGTGTGTAGGATGCTGCTTCCTGCAACCATGGTTTCATCTTATTTACTTAATATTATGTGATCAGATAGGTACATGCCATCACCTGTAAATTTTTAAATTAAGAGATAAATCCACAAAATAACGAGGAAGGGCTGGGCATGTGGGTCAGTCAGGAGAGCCTTTGCCTAGCACACACAATGCCCTGGGTTCCGTGCCCAGCCTAATGTGAAACGGGCCGTGCTGGCACACACCTGAAATCCCAGTACTGATGAGATGGAGACAAAAGGACCAGAGGTTTAAGGTCACCCTTGGCTGCGTAGAAAATTGGAAGTAAGTGTGGTTTATATGAAACCTCCATCTTGAAAGAAAGTCAGAAGAAATGTGTACAGAAACTCCCCAGATCTCTCTATGTGCTGCTGGCTGATTTCTCTCAGGCCAGTAAGTTACCAGTGCTTTCTTTCCTTTGATGAACAGCCCCTACCAGGTCTCATGGAATATTTCTCACAGAAACTGAGACTACCAACTAACTGAAATGACTGAACATAATTCCTTCAAAAGAATGTGCCATGCAAAACAGGGTTTGGAAGGGCCGGTGGCCTTATTAACATGCAATTGTGTATGTGCGGTCAAGGGCATCGTGAGTGCCAGCCTTCTACAATCCCCAGGACCCACACGAGTCTGCCTCTGGGCTGGAATAACTTAGTCACATGACTTTCCTGTAACTTTTATTATTTTTGGCTTCATGAGGCGCATTCATGCACACGTGGGTCCCTTTCCATGTTCCAAAAGCTTTCTGTAGGCCACCAGTCCCTCACCCAACTCCTCGGGGACACCACATTTGTTCTTCCTGAAGAAAGGACAAGGCGTCCTCAGGGTTTACAGACAAACAAGTCTGTCCCAAGCACAATTCAGTTTTTACAATAACTTCAAGTGATTTTGATTTTAACATTGTTCCTTGACTTGGTAGGGTTCAGTTTTCCTTCAAAACTAGCCTGTGGATACAACTGATTTGGGCAACAAAACGGCTCAGTAGGTAACAGCTCCCCCCACCTGTCCTTTGCCTGGGAACTCACAAGGTGGAAGGAGGAAGCCGAGGCCGGCTCTTGTCATAACCTGCATACATGTGCTGTGGCGTCTGTGTGCGTACACAGATGAGCAAATACATGATGTTTTTAAAGACCCGGGTTTGTATTGATCTTAATAATGATCGTAAGAGCTGGGGATGGTGACTCACGTACTCAAGGGGTCGAGGCAGGAGACCACAAGTTTGAGGCTGGCCTGCGTGACAATGGGGGTACTTGTCCCAGAAGAAGACAGAAAAAAAAAAAGATTAGGGTAGAAAAATCTTGTTAATTATCCCGGAAGGTCGCTTTTCATTATTTAAAACATAGTTGATCATCGTTAACCCCAAAGGCATTCGCAGTGAATAAATCCTGAATGCTAGATCACCCAGCAACTTGCATATAACAATTTTTAGTGCTCACCCACATCAGCCAGGAAGCGTATAGTCAGGTTCATAGCTCCAGGCACCTGTAGTTGTTTCTTCTCAGTTTGTGGGACAGAGGCGGGAGTGGGGGAGGTGGGGGGGTGGAGGGCAGGGGATGGGGGGAAGGTGGGGGACTTGGGGGGGGAGGGAGGAGCGGCCGGGAGCTGCCACAGAACAAGGAGTGGATGCCATCCATCCGTTTCACAGAACCCACTTTCTGTGCTCTGAATGCCCTTTGACATTTCCAGAGCTGCTGTTTATTTGGGGACATGAGAGATGTTAAAGGTCTTTGTTTAAACCACAATATTTATGAATGGCATGAGACAAAGACGCGGAGCACGTTTTAGGCAGTCATGCGATCTCTATCGGAAGGAAGGGGTGTTGAGTTACCAGGGAGTTACCAGGGAGCCAAGCAGGCAAATCCACCTGAGAAAACCCGCTGGGTGGGAAACTGCCAAGACGGACTCACAGCTGCTTCTTCCTTCCCATCTGCCTGGAGTATGCTTGGGCCAAGAGTACATCGCCCTCGGACTCAGAAAGGAACTCAGAAACTGCTCGAAGGAGAGTGAGGTTTTACAAAGAAGGTGGCACCTGGTACCCACACTTTAAAAAGAAATCCTTGAGGATATCAGCTGTCTCCTGCATGTGTTTTTAATATTATTTCATCCACTGAAGGGTTTCCCTAACACACACTGAGTTTTACAATGGCCTATTGTAATAGGAAGGGCCGCAGGATTGGTCTTCTATCCTCTCAAGTGAAATATAAAGGAAGTTACTTAGCCTGGTTCACACGCTAAGTTCTTAGAAAAGGCCTTTGCCTACTCAACCGTATTAGTTGCTGATAAGAGGAAATTGCCCGTCTTTCGTAAACAACAAAATATAGAGAGTTTAACATGGGATACAATAGCAGTAATGCAGTTATTTTGCATTTTAAGCCCCCCTTAATTTTCAAATAAGGGCTACAGTGTGTTTAACTAGCAATATGGAGTTGAACTCCTAAAATAGAAATTCTCTGGTAGCTTAAAGCCACAGATTCTTGATTTTTTTCTAGGAAACAACTAGATAGTTGCTCTCTGCTTTGTGCTTGTGGTATAAGATGTGAGTTCTCAGCCGTTTGCTCCTCCTTGCCGTGATAGACTCCTCTCTCAGGAACCGTAAGCCCAAATAAACTCTTTTTGTCTGTAAGTAGCCTTGGTCGTGGTATTTTATCATAGTAATAGAAAAGTAACACATTAAAAAAAAAAAGAACATAAATGGTGTGTGTGTTTGTGTGTGTGTGTGTGTGTGTGTGTGTGTGTGTCTGTGTCTGTGTCTGTGTGTCCCTGTGTGTGTAAGAGCAGTAATTGGTTTCTTTGAATGCACCACTCTCCTGTGCAGTACATAGAATTACTTTTTAGTGGGGCTTAACAACAAATCTTTAATCTGCTGTTTTCCTCGAAGGATACATTAAGCTGTTGTTTTTCTTCTAATTATCATAGCAGCATAAAAAGGTAGAAAGAAAAATCCTCAGGTCGTATGAGTTAAGAAATAGTCACTGACCAAGCATGGTGGAGCACGCCTTTAATTCCAGAACTCAGGAGGCAAGGGCATGTGGATCTCCAAGTCTGATGCCATCCTGGTCTACAAAGTGAGTTCTGGGACAGCCCAGAGCTACAACACAGAGAAACCCTGTCTCAAAAAACAAAACAAAAGAGAGAAAGAAAGAAGGAAGGAAGGAAGAAGGAAAGAAAGAAAGAAAGAAAGAAAGAAAGAAGGAAGGAAGGAAGGAAGAAGGAAGAAGGAAAGACTGTACAGGATTTGCCTGTAGGAGCTAAGACATTCCAGCCTTAATCTGAAGAGACCACGCTCTTATTGAACAGCCACAAAAACAAACAAGCAAACAAACAGCGAAACGGAGCATGGTTCAGGCTAAGCCCGGCCTTAACCTCTCTCATGTCTTTTCTCTTACTGTCTACACAGGTCCCTCCCTCGCTATTGATTCTGCGCCCCAGCCTCCCTTCTCCTGCACCATCAGCCCGGTTCCACAGGGACATACACCCTGGACAAGAACAGACAGGGTGCTTTGTCCCCACGGCTCTGCAGCACAGTAGAGCTATTACTTGAGAGAAGTTTATCCAGCCCACAATTCCTTGTCAGCCAGAGGGGTCATTGGGGGTACTGTGCCTCCTGGGTAGTAGTTAGCATATAGATTTTATTTAATCTCCCTAGCGTTGGTTTCCTTTTACATCTCTTGCCCATCTATCCATGTCAGTGCTAAAGTTAGCATTTGTAGAGCTGGTCAGTGGCCCATACCTATGACGATTAGCACTCAGAGGTGGGAGGCTCAGGAGTTCAAGATCACTCTAGGATAAAATAGCAAGTTTGAGGCCAGGCCGACTTACTAGAACCCCACCTCCAAAAACAGTAAAATAAATAAAATCAAAAGTTCAAGAATTTTAAAGGCATTCTGAACTTACAAGATATACATATATAAGAGAAAATATTAATAGGACCATGGGAGCTGCCGGAAGTACTTCATAGAGGAAGGGAAAAAAAAAAAAAAAAAAAAAAAAAAGGAAGGAGCTGGGCCAAAAAGCACAGCAAGGACACCTGAGATCAAGATCTGGAAAAGGCCACTGATGGATAACACAAAGCCACTTGTCACCTGTGTGGTGTTCCAACAGGAAGCGAACAACCAGGATTGAGACAGTAGTGGGCTGAGTGGAGAGCAGGCTGGTGGGAGATCCTGCTAACGGATAATTCCACCATGCTTGGAAAAGCAGAATAAAGAATTGTCTTTGCCTTGTTCCCTAGGGCAGTCTAAATTCATTCGTGTGTTTGCTTACACCCCAAAGAAACCAGTTCACTCCATCTGCCTTATGCCAAGAAGAGAGATCATCACAAAAGTCAGCCTTGAAATGAAGATTCGGGAGGTTTGGTTGTGTTGTTTTAAACCATTGTTTTCTAGGAAACATTGGCCTCAGCAAACACTATAATTTATAACACTGAATAAATACAATCCCCTAACACGTCTTAGTCAAAGCTACAGAGCTGTAATTTGGGACCTTTGATTACTCCTTTAGCTTTATGGTCACTTCTTTGCCTGGCAACCTTGTGGACCCTGTCTTTACAGCGTCACCCACATCTGTTCAGCCTTGTGGACCCTGTCTTTACAGCGTCACCCACATCTGTTCAGCCTTGTGGACCCTGCCTTTACAGCGTCACCCACATCTGTTCAGCCTTGTGGACCCTGTCTTTATGACATCCACATCTGTTCAGCCTTGTGGACCCTGTCTTTACAGCGTCACCCAAATCTGTTCAGCCTTGTGGACCCTGTCTTTACAGCGTCACCCACATCTGTTCAGCCTTGTGGACCCTGTCTTTACAGCGTCACCCACATCTGTTCAGCCTTGTGGACCCTGTCTTTATGACACGCACATCTGTTCTCTCTCCTCCTTTCTCCGCCCTTTGCAACTAAACCATGATTTTTTAAAGTCACTGAAGTTTTTTTTTTAAGACCACAGTTAAATGTCTTGGGTTTTTTTTTATTTTTCTCCAAAAGAGGGCGCAAATTTCTCATGAAAAAGTAATAATAGTATTTCACAAGTATTGTTTCTCGTGACTGTTTAGATTCTATAGCTGCTGTCACTCAGTGCAGTGTGTGGCTCATGTGTGAAGTCATCTCCTGTACATGAGCGGGAACTAAAGGCATGTTGCTTCTTGAGGACAGATTCACAGAGGAGCTGAGGTAGAGAAGCAGGAGGAAGTTAAGGGGTTTCTGTGTGAGGTGACCATGCCAAACTAGGATAGAGCTCTTTAAAATAAAACACTAAATGGGAAAAAGAAAAACAAAGTAAAACAGAACAGTTGTGCACAATCTCCTAACTTTCAGACTGTTTCAACTCTAGCACAGCTTAAAAGATGGTCCATGACAAGTTCAAGCAATCAGAGTTGTATAAAGTAGATAAGACTGAATCAGGTTTTTCAGAGGAAGACTATTGAGCGCTCTCTCTCTCTCTCTCTCTCTCTCTCTCTCTCTCTCTCTCTCCCCTCCCTCTCTCTCTCTCTAACACACACACACACACACACACACACACACACACACACACACACTTTGTGTGTCCTTTGTGTGTTGGCACCATCACTAAGATTGCTTGGATCTCAGTGAGTCTCACCCAGAACGCAGGGCTATGAATTCCTGTGACTGGCAAAAGGGGGGGCAATGCAGGGTTCGATCTCAGCTGCACTGGAGTCTTTTCATGACTTGTGTATACTTTGTCAGGGGACGGCATGACACAAATGCACATCGGGGACATGGGAGGGCATAGAGAGGGGAAGCCTCGCTTCATGACCGCAGTGCACTGTAACTGCCCCTGATCCAGTGAAAATTCATCTCTCCAGACCCTGCATACAACATGTATGAATTAAGGCAAAAATTGCAAACTAAAGTAAAAAACAAAAAGAAAAAAAAAAACTCACTCACGGGATGGAAGCTCCAAATGCAAAGTTCCTGTGTTTCCATTGTTTTGTTTTGTTTACCAATTCTTTCTTTCTGTAACTCGGGTGCATTCTGAATTCAGGCTCCTCCACCTAGCATGCATGCCCGTGCGGCATGTGGAGACAGTGGACACTTACTCAGGGGAAAAAGCCTTTTTGATTGATTTCTCACTCCGGGGAATGAAAGCAACTGCGTGTAGGCTTTACTGCGACATTATCTGTTGACTGATTTGCGTTGCTGCCCTCAACTTGGCCACAAAGAATTCCCTCCCGAGAGAGTGCAGAACACATGCTTCTTAGGGCGCAGGTCTGCAACGACACCAGCGAGATAAGGATGCAGTTTGGGTGGGGATGAAGAGGATGGTCGTCTCCTGAAACAGTGACGCCAACTAGAGCCATGGCACATTTAAACCACATCCTCTGAAATGTGTCACACAAGTGACATGCTGAAGTGATGTAGAGTGTGGTGGCACAGGACTGCGGTCCCCATACCCAGGAGGCCGAGGAAGATTGTCATGAGGTCTGCCTGAGCTACCTAAAGAGGACCATGCCAGCCAGAACTACATAGTAAGACCCTGCCTCTAAATACGTATGCATATTTAAGTGCAAAAATAAGAGGCTGAAAATAGAGCTAGGCTAGCACAAAATAATACCAGGCATAGTGTCTCGATACTCAAAGGGGGAGACAGGAGGATCTGACGTTTAAGATCATCTTTAGCTAAACAGTGAGTTTGGCATATATGAGACCCTGTCAGAAGAGAAGTGGGAGGGTTGCCGTTCTTAAAGGTGGTTGCTTTTCTTACCTGTGACGACATAACCACGCCTCACCCATGCTCTTAACACCACCGTTTCATGTAGTGGGGATGATTCGTTTTAGAATATGAATGTGGGGGCTTGTTTGCCCACAGCTAGAAGAGTTAGGTAGTAGTTTTTAGGTCTCAAGGCTTGGGTGCTTGTTTGCTTCTTTCTTACGTCCTAGGCTTAACTAAACCTCCTTCACAGCACCCGGCTTAGGAAGCTCCCTGCCGTTGGCAAGTGTGTGATTTGGAACACCAGGTGCGTTGGCCACGTGGCCCAGTGGCCCAGGGCCACAACTGAGAAGTCAGCAGCTGTGCATGCTAAGTTGAGCTCTGTCATTAACCTGCGGAGGGACCTTCTAAAAAGTGCTTAATTCCAGCCATGAAAATAAACAGGCACCGATACCTTAGAGCAGAGCTAAAGAAAATCCGGCCGTGTGCGGAAAGTAAAGCAAACTCCCTTCACTGTTTCCTTTCCTTCTTGGGTAGAGAGAGGCGGGACTTTGGAGTGACAGACTGTAGGTTCCTGCTTTAGTTCTTAAAAGGCTGGTATGAGCAAAAGGACGTAACTGGGGTGGGGATGGGGGGATAGCCCGTGGGGAGATGGGGAGCAAACTCTGTGAGAGTTCTCCAGGAAGCCAATGCATCTGGTCACGTGTGCTGAGGCCCCAGCATGCTCTCAGAGAGAGGCTCTGCACCAACTTCTCTTTACATTTCTCCCACCCTGCCCCGTTCGGTCGATTGTGGTTTCCCATCGTTGGCACTGAAGAGGAGAAGGCAGCCTTTTGCTCTCACGGTCTTTCATTTCCTGCCTCCACACTTAGGCGTGCCGGAGCTCCAGACGCCTTGCAGCCCACTCTTCCTCTCCTCACACCCCCATTTAGGGAGAGGAAAATGGGCCCAGGCAGGGAAAGAGAGAGGTTAGATTTCCGGTCCACTAAACTCCAGTCTTGGGAAGGACTGTCTAGGTCAAGTTTAGCTTCTGATAACGTCTCTGAGTGATTGCCCTGGTTAGGTTAATTGGCGCAGGAGACCCGTCTTAACTGTGGGTGGGGCCATTCCCTGAGCTATATGAAGCGGAGAGGACAAGCTGAGAGTTCAAGTCCCTACGCCCCGCTCAGATGCCAGGTGCCATGTATGTAACGCAGAGCTGAGAGATAGCGACACACAGATCCCTAAAGCAGAAGGGCAAACCACCCCAGACCAGTTAATGCGGTGCAGTTTCAGTGACAGACCCGACAGAGAGCCATTGAGGAAGCCACTTCTGGGATGAACCTCTATCTGCCATAACACCCACATGAATGTGTACATGTTATGCCCAAGTCACGAGACCAGCTGGATGCAATTTACATGGGGTCTTTTATTTAGCAAGCTCTGGAGCAGGGCCATCCTTTGCCCCAGAGGAAGGTGGGCGGCCCTGTGATTCCTCAGGATGCAGGGTTAATAAAGGCAAAAGTCACAAGCAGGCCTTGTCAAGCCTTGGCATGACATGATTGGGTAAGGGGGTTATAGGGAAGTTGGCCTTAACACTAATAGGGTATACTAGGGTAGGGGGTTTTGGACCGAGCCACAAGGGGAATCTTACCTACAATTTTTATCTATTGCAACATTGTGGGTTCTTCAACCTTACGAGTTGGCCCCTAGGTGTAAGGGAGATGTTACCAGGCGTACTTTTGTGGGCTTTCCGAGAACTTGTGGAACATGGGGGAAGAGGGAGAATTCACTCTGGAGGCAAGACAGAGGCTTGGTGCAAGATGGCTTTTGTTTGGTCCCCACACATAATATATGGGATATATAATAACACACACACACACACACACACACACACACACACACACACACACCAAACTAATGCCAGTCCAGTGCCATTTCCCCTCACTATGCTGAAGTTTATTTATTTAAGAATACTCCCATGTGTCTTATATTTTTCATATTAAACACGGGACCATGCTTGTTCCTTTACAACCACAAGAGTCAGGGCACGTGACTGGTGTGACAGTATATTAAATGCCACTGTTTCATGTGTACAAGGCTTATTATTATTGGAATGTACACAATTTAAAAATCAGTGGGACTTTAAAACATAGTCAAAAGTATGACTCACCTTCACCCTGGTTTTACTAGAAATTAAATATTGTACTGGATGTATGCACGCTGCCTTCATTAACTAATACAAGAATCTAGAGGCCAAGGCCACAGCCACAGGCGTGGACAGCCACAGGCATGGACATGCTTGTTCAGGAGCAGGTAGAGCAAGCATTAGCATGCTGTCCCCTGAGCACCACACTATGTACTAAGGAATGTATGCCCCCCCCCAATCAATCAATCAAGTAAAAAAAATTTTTCCCAAAATCTGGGCAGTGGTGGAACATGCCATTAATCCCAGCACTCGGGAGGCAGAAGCAGGTGGACCTCTGAGTTCGAGGCCAGCCTGGTCTACAGAATGAGTTCCAGGATAGTCAGGGCTGTCTCAAAAAACAAACAAACAAAAAAACAAAACAAAAAAGCAAAAAAACAAAATTTTTTTCAAAGGAAAAAGAAAAGTTACACTTTTTGAGTTAGAAGTATATTAAAGTCTAAATGATAAAACATTAAATTCATAAGACTGTAGATTGAAAGTCTTTATTCATAGATTATTTACAAAGCATAAAGAGCAGACAATTATAGGAGTGTTGTGAGAGTTTACGCTTAATGTCCCGTTCAATATTTTAAGTCATTTATCTTTTCTACTAATAAAATCAAGCTCAGCACTTATTTACCGAGTGCTATGATACACCCATTTCTCCAGTGTCCATATTTTAATTTTTTGCTCTTCCGAGTCTCATTTGAACTGAAGCTGCAGAGCTCTGTTCTGCTTTTTCCCTGTGCAGGATGGGAGCTCTAGAAACTGGAGGGCAAACAGCAGTGTCCAGGCTGTTAACCAGACTTCACGGGCTGCTGTATTGCCTGTGCCAAAAGAATTACAATATGATCTTTCTTAGTGGTGCAAAAAAGCCATTGTGAACACCAGAGGATTACACAGACGGCAAGTTGTGTAGGGAAGTCGCTGGCATCAGGCATATTTCTTGTTAGGAACACTAATTCCTCCTGTCCTAGAGGTGTGGCACTCATAATAATCACAAGTAAAAAAAAAAGTGATGCTAACATTATTCTTTAAATTTTCTCAGCACTCACAGAAACAGCCATTGCTTGGACCCACCAAGCCAGGGACATCTCTTCGCTAACAAGTTATCGACATACAGTCCATTGTATTTCCTTTTCCGAGTTACTGTTCAAAGTCACTCACAGCGTCAGCTCTGACTCTGCACTGAGGGGGCGCGCATTCTCTTAGGGACCTCTGATGTCCGCCCTTTCTGCCTACCTTGTTTGAAACAGTCTCTTTCACTGCTGTGTGTGCTGGGCTAGCTGGCTCAGGAGTGTCCCAGGAGTCCGGACTTTGCCTCCCATTTTTGCCTTAGGTGCTGCCATAGTCAGGGTCCCCATTGCTGCGATGAAACACCATGACCAGAGCAGCTCGGGGAGGAAAGGGTGTATTTGGCTTAGGCTTCCACATCACTGTTCATCACTGAAGGCAGTCAGGACAGGAACTCAATCAGGGCAGGAACCTAGAGGCAGGAGCTGATGCGGAGGCCATGGAGGGGTGCTGCTTACTGGCTTGCACCTCGTGGCTTGCTCAGCCTGCTTTCTTATAGAACTCAGGACCAGCAGGGCAAGATGGCACCATTCACAATGGCCTGGCCTGGGCCCTGCCACATCAGGAACCAATTAAGAAATGCCCTACAGGCTTGCCCACAGCTGGATCTTATGGAGGCATTTTCTCAAATGAGGCGCCCTCCTCATTTGACAGAATAGGATACGTCCAACTCTCTCTAGAAGAGAGAAGAAAGGGAAGCTACTTAAGAGGCAGTTTTACAGAGAGAGGAGGCAGTTTTTACCAGGACAGTAATAGAGAGATGGGTTGCAGAGAGAGAGAGAACTCTGGTGAAGATAGAATGATCCAGAAAATGAGAAGAAGCCAGAAGAGTAGAGCAGATTGCTGAGATAGTTTGAGCAATCCAGACCTAGAGAGAAGCCAGATTAAATAAGTGAGCTGGGAGAAGAGTTTGAGCCAGAACAGCTGAACTTATTAAGCATTAAGTCTCAGAGGCTGAAAACATTCTAGGCCTAGGTTAAATTGTATGGAGGCTAGAAGCTTCCAGAACTAGGCCTAGGTTAGCAGAAGGAGGCAGTCAGCCCTGAAGACAACAATTGAGCCAGGAGAATAAATGACACTTACATCATCAGGAATGGCTTCCGTGGCTACTCGAGATTTTAGAGCCACCGCTCTTTTTTTCTACACTTCATAGCTCTGTCCTCATTAGCTCTTTCTCTCTTTGGCATACACAAGCTAATTGAGTGGTATTTGTTTGGCCTTTTCCTGTTCCCTGTTTCCCCAGTGGAATGCGAGCTGCATCTGGGCAGGAGTTTGTCTGGTTTGCCCACCCCTGGTGTAGAAGGGTGCCGGAGCTGTACGCACACAGTAAACGCATGCTGGATTGGTTCAATGGATGACTAATGCTATTTCAGAAGTCAGGGCAAATGGGAAATGGACTTCAGGGTTGGTTGAATGCTGTGCTCACAGAGAGGAACCCCAGCCTCTTTAGACTACACAGCATTTCATGCCATTGCCCTCCTCTGCCCTCCCAAGTCCCAGTGCAGCTCAGCAGTCTCTGAGAGCCTTGTCCCCACCAACTGCTTCTGTGGAGCCCCTGTAGCACACTCAGGGCAGCTGCAGTTGCCTGAAAGGACATGATGGACCAGATGCAAGCAAAAGCAAGTGGGCAGGAAACTGGCATATAACATCTAAACATGACCTTTCCTCTTTGACTTTAATGCATCCTGGTCAGCTGAGAGCAGTCAAAATTACATCCACGCATGCCTGGTGGGAGGCAGAGGCAGGAGGATCTTTGAGTTCCAGGCTGACCTGCCTGGTCTGTGGAGCAAGTTCCAGGACACCCAGGGGCACACAGAGAAACTCTGTCTGGAAGTAAAATTAAAGCAACAAACAAATCACCAGAAAGTAACACACAGCAACACGAGGATGAGAGCTTAGAGCTCTCAACAGAGCCTCCAGGGCAGCAGGCGGGAGGGAGGCTCTCACTGGCTGAGCATCTTGCTTCCAGTCAGCTCTGTTAGCAGAGAGGGGCCAGAGCTCAAAGCATGGAGACACAGATGCCACAGAGTAGCTGAAAACATGTGTGTGTGAGAGTGTGTGAGTGTGGCTGTGTGTGAGAGTGTGAATGTGTGTGTATGCGTGACTGTGAGAGTGTGAGCATGTGAGTGTGTTGAGTGTGTGTGAGTGTATGTGTGTGCACATGTATGTGTGTGCCCTCACAAAAATGTTCCCGCTCTGAGCTACGACATAGTTGGAAAAGCATCACTCACGATGAAGCACACTAGTGAACTTCATTTCACCTGTTGCAAAATCTACTCAACGTGCTGAAATTAAGTAAGGACACTGGGCACCTGTTCAAATACTTGTACTTAGGAAACCAATTTTCTTGGAAAATAAACCGAAGTTGAGTTATCTGGAGTTGATTTAATTCAGGTTCTGTGTGTTTGCTCTTACACTTAGTAGGTGTAGAATGAGTTTCTGCAGAGAGCTGTCTTGGCGGGACGCAGAACTGAGCTGGCTGTGAGTCAGGCAAGCTCTCTGCATCCGTGCCTGGGCTTGCCTCTCTCTGTCTCTGTCTCTGTCTCTGTCTCTGTCTCTGTCTCTGTCTCTGTCTCTGTCTCTGTCTCTGTCTCTGTCTCTGTCTCTGTCTCTGTCTCTGTCTCTGTCTCTGTCTCTGTCTCTGTCTCTGTCTCTGTCTCTGTCTCTGTCTCTGTCACACACACACACACTCAAAGAGTTAATTATAATACGAACACCCAAAGCCATGAAAAGATTCTCCCTTCTTCCTATCAACTCCCACTCACGTGATTTGCCACCCGGTTTTGAATTTTCTTCCTCTCTTCTCCTTACTTCTTTTGGCCCCTCCCTTGGCCCCGCCCACTTACTTCCCTGTCTCTTCTCTGGCTCTTGGCACCGACCTCTTTGTTGGCAGTCCACCACTTTTTGCATTTCTAGTTTAAAATTTGCAAAAATAATTCATTCATCCGCATTTACTTATAGTCAGTCTACATCTTATCAATACTATTTTCTTTTTCTGAGTTTTGAGACCGGGTCTGGTGGCTGCCTTGGTTACAGTGCCAGGTTTTTTCGTGAAGCTGCGGATTGGACTGACTCCAGGGCTTCCTGCGTGCCAGGCAAACGCTCTGCCCACAGAGTCTCATCCCCAGCTCTGAGCGACAGCGTTTGTGTAGAAAACATAATCGCACGCTTGCAGAGAGAAGACCTCTGAGTAAAGGCCAAGGCGTGTCCAGATGAGTTCCAGCGCGGTCAGCGTGATATGGCCACCGATGTGCGTCCTTTCTTTCTATCACCGCGTCCCAGACCTTTGCATACACTGTGTTTACTCTTTACAGACCTTTGAAAGAAGTCCTTTTTCATTACCGTTAAAGAGTTAAAGAAATGACACTGAGCAGGATAAAGCAGGAGCGAGAATTCCCCCTTAAGTCCACAGTTTGCTGCATTTACCACATCACCTACTTTATAAGTAGACTGAACTACTTTACTTTATCGTTTCTAATTTTAAGAAACAAAAACATAAGATTAGTACACACTTGTTTATTTGTTTTAAGATTCTCTCATACATGCTCCATCTATAGACACAGCTTCCGTTAAATATATGGGTGGAGCTAGAAAGCAAAGTGATGCCGAGGCCAATGGAAGCTTAGAGTCCTTGTCGGTTTTGTCCACGGATAATCGGATCGAAGCCTGGGAGGCTTTTCGGGTTGGAATCTGTCCTGGGGTGATCCTAGATCACTCCATTGTGTCACAGAGAAAGAATTTGCAAGTCAGGAAAATAAAATGACATATTCAGAAAAATAAACCCTGTTTGCAGGCCCATCCTGGGTGTGTGGGTTGAGTTTACATGGGGGGTGGGGGGGAAGGGCATGGTCCAGATGCTCACTGACCGACAGAAAGCATCCTGTCCACTTGCAAACTGGGCTTCCAGTACCCCACAGTGAGATGCACTCAAGCTGGAAGGGTACTTAGCTGCAAGATGCTGAGTCCAAATGTGCCCGGGCTGTCCTGTAACTGGGAAGCAGTGTTTCCAGCAAATGCCTGAAAAGCAAATCTCAAGATAAAGGCATCAACTGCAACAGGCCCGGGCAACTGTTCTGATGTGTGTGTCCAGCCTCAGAGGTGGAAACAATAACCATCTGAACATTTG
Organism: Acomys minous; assembly: GCF_964271855.1. Classification (NCBI taxonomy): domain Eukaryota; kingdom Metazoa; phylum Chordata; class Mammalia; order Rodentia; family Muridae; genus Acomys; species Acomys minous. The sequence continues at coordinate 5,381,560 of NC_140501.1, read as the reverse complement.
CAACAAAGTAAAAAATGAGTGCAGATGTATGTGTGTAAATGTGTGTACACCTGGATGTCCAGTGATGTGCACACGCACATGTGTGTACAGCGATGCATAGATGTAAGTGTTCACTCCCTAAGTTTTCTTGTCACGCTAAGTTTTTATACTCAGTAGATTTCAAGCATCGTAGAACTTACACAGAACTCCAAGAGTGACTAACATTAGGGAGAAGAGCACAGACACACTATTTTAATAACAGTTATGACGTTACTGCCTTTTTAAACAGGTGTTTGTAACAACACCTGGTGGCTAAGTGGTTGTTTAGATAATGCTGTTTTATTTGGGACTTACACTTCATCTCAGCCTAGTAACAGCTGGCTACCTCACTGGGATCTAGGAAGGAGCTAATGACTACAGAAATCAAATTTGACGCTTAGAAAATCCCTGAGCCGTGTTGAAAGGCACACCTATGTTCTTTGGCAGGTGAATTGAGTCTCAAGGTAAGAATTTCTGCAAATCTCCCATCCAGTTGCCCAAACTGGTTTCACTCCTACTGAACAACGGGGGTTGGGGGTAGGGATGGGAGTGGGGGGGGGGGGGAAATCCTCTAGTTTTCCTTAATGATCACAATAACACCACACAAATAACTTTTAATGTTAAGGCCCCACCAATGGGAAGGATGGGTGTTTCAGGGTATAAAGTATCTTCAAGCTGAATTTGTAATTTCTCCATCAGTTAGTGTTCCTGGTCACAGAAAAGGATGCTCTGCAAAGAACAGATTATAATTAAGATGTTGCACTAAGTACGTTAGAAAAGGCTGTTTTCTTGATAAAGCAACCTTTTACATTTAAGAATAGTGTGTTATGAATAGTTAACTAAAAGTGTCAGTGAGCTGAATGCTATTGAAAATACGGAAGTGTTTATCAGTTGAAAGCACTCCGTAAACCACTTTGCAGATTAACTGCAAAGGTTATTTGGGACTACATAATCTTAAAGCAAAACAAGACATTTATTTTTCTTTTTAAATATCCTCTATGTGATCCCTTTTCCTTATCTGTACTTTTTTTTTTTTAATGTTGGATTGCACAGTACTCTGTAATACCCTTAGCATCCTCCTGACATCCAAACTGTGAATGCTTATATATTACACACTGGTCCTTAGACATTAAAGAGAGTATTTTTTCCATTCTTGTGGGTTCAAGAATGTAACTTTTTATAGTACATATGTAATGCAGTCTAGGGAGTGTAACACTGTGCAGTCTCATAGAAAGGGTAAAGCATAAAGGCGAAAGAAACATTAAATGAAGATAAAGATTGTTATTAGTCTTTAAAAATCATTCAGGATGGTATTGAATTTTCAAATTTATTTCAGTAAATACTATATTTATCAAACATTAAAGAGAGTAGAATGATGTCCTAACGAGAGAGAGAGATAGAGAAAGAGAGAGAGGAAGAAACGTCAGTCAAGCCTAGAGGCCTGATGACCCTGGCTAAGGAGCTCACAGCGCTGCCATCCAGGCCATAGTTACGCATTGTTTGTTGCACTTCCCACTTGTTTTAAGTTGAAACCATGTTGCGATCTCTACAATAATAGAATAGTTCTATTTTAAAGTTTTCTTTCTTCCTTTTTTTTTTTTTTTTTTTTTTTTGGTTTTTCGAGACAGGGTTTCTCTGTTCTCTAAAAGACCGGGAGGACGAGTGGACCACGTCTCCTGTGGTCCATTCCAAACCTAAGTTTTAGTAATTCAGTGTTCAGCTCTGTGTCTTCTCCATGGCCACCTCGTCACGTCAGATCTCACTGTGCTTGACTTGGTTAAAAAACAAAAACTAAAACAAGGCCACAGTAGGCCTGTGTGGAGACTGTGGAGCTGGGCTGGGAACTTGCTCCTCTGAAGCTGACTGATTTATGTGTTTTAGGCCTTCGGTTACTTTTGGCAAGAACTGGATCCTGAAAGGTCACACACCAAGCACGGCAAGAACTTTAAGTGGACAATAAGACGCCCGTAATGAAGCCACTGTCTTTGTCCTTTCATTTATGCCCGGATTTGTGACCTCAGGAGCTGGAAGGACACCTTGATCTTTGTGTTTGTCTTGAGGCATCGAGAAAAAAAAATAAATGAATGAGTTTATTCTTCAATTAGGCGGGAAAGGTGGAAGCTCTTTTTTTTTTTTTTAAGCTGGAGTGGGTTGGAGAGAAGGCTCAGTCGGAGCAGAAAGGCCTGAGTTCACAGTTCACATCCCCAGCACCTCTGTAAAAGCTGAGCACAGGGGCGAGCATCTGAAAATCTCGCACTAGGGTTGGGCGGTAGAGAAAAGTCCTGGCTGAGAGCTCACTGGCCAGCCGGTTTGTCAAAATGGTGAGCTTCTGCTTTGGTGATGGGCCTGGTCTCAAAAAACAAGATGGACAGCCATAAAAGTGAAAAATAGTGTTTATCTCTGGCCTACAGACACACGTGCACACACACATGCACCACACATGTGCACTCAATCACACACATATGCACATACACTCATGCACACAGATTCAAGCACACACACACACACTCACACATAAGCTCATGTATTCACTCAATGCAGACACCTGTGTACACATTCACACAATGCACACTCACACAATGCTCACAAACTCACACATATATGCACATGCATGCTCACACATTCACAAACATGAACATACTCACATACATGCACAAACACACACACACTCACACACACACAAGCAAACAAGATGAAAACAAACGTTGTTGAGGCCTGGGGAGATGGCATAATCTGTAAATATACTGTTGTCCAAGGGTAAGTTGCTGAGTTCCGATCCCCAGCAGATGGTGGTGCAGAGCTCCAGAGGTGGGCAGAAAAAGTGGCTCCCTGGTCAGCTGCTGGCCCAAACTGAAAGCCTTAGGGTCTCGGCCTCCACACTCACAGGCATACACACACCTGTGTACACACACACACACACACACACACACACACACACACACACAGAGAGAGAGAGAGAGAGAGAGAGAGAGAGAGAGAGAGAGAGAGAGAGAGAGAGAGAGAGAGAGAGTTGAACAAGATATATAGCTGGCCCTCCCTTGCTTCAGACCCCTCATGTCACAGACCAGACCTCAAACTGAGCGCCCGTAGCTCATAGTTAGCAAAGACCCTCACTGGATTTTCTGGAGCTTGCGAGGTAGCCATCTGCTATCTTGAAGTTAGGCCTGAGCTACACTTGATTATTACTTTCCGCATACAACTAGGCAAAAAAGAACTGCAGAATTTTAAAGGCAAGGCCAGTTTCAGTCCCAGTACTCCCTCCTTAACTAGCCAAACAGAGTCGCTCAGACAAGGGTGGCACACTGGCCTTTAGCGGTCAGCAAAGCGAGTCTGCGTTACCATACCGTGTCCTTTCAGGGCACAGGAAAGCTGTTTCTGCCCTGCTTTTACAAGGCACTCAGTGAGCCAAGCTATTTGCCGCGGGTAGGGCTGGGTCTGGGACCGCTCGGTGGGAGGCGCAGCAGGCTGTCCACATCTGGTTGTCCCAATAAAAGGGCCGTTTTCCGCGGCTTGTCTGTAGGAGATTTGGGAACCTCGGGCCCAGGAGCCCGCTGGCCTAAGGCTTTGGCGACTGTGGACGGCGGGCCAGCTGCTAGGGGGAAGCCCAGGCGGTCGACCCACAGATCGCCCCGCTCCCCCGGGGCGCCGGGACCGGCAGTGGTGGGAGCGCGGGTCCTCTAGCGCCCTCAAGTGCCCAGTGGGCGGGACGGAGGCGGTGACCGGGGGCGGAGCCTTGGGGCAGGGCTCACGGGGGTCGCCGAGCCGAGTGGGAGCAAGCAGGAGCGCTGCTGCAGCCAGCGGCATGGCTAGCACGGCCTTGGAAATCATCGCTTTCGTAGTCTCCATCTCGGGCTGGGTGCTAGTGTCCTCCACACTGCCCACCGACTACTGGAAGGTGTCCACCATCGATGGCACTGTCATCACCACCGCCACCTATTTTGCCAATCTGTGGAAGATCTGCGTTACAGATTCCACCGGTGTCGCCAACTGCAAGGAATTCCCCTCCATGCTGGCGCTGGATGGTCTGCATCCCTTCGGGGCCCCCATCCCCATCCCTGAACCTCGCTGGCTTTCCTGGCGGGAGCGTCCTCTTAGGGACCCGCCGTGGGAACCCCGGGGAGGGAGGCCGGGCCTCGCTCTGCTCCGGGAGGGTCTACGGTGTTCGCTGTCTACAGATGGCTGTTTCCGTGAGACACCCGAACCTGGGACAAGAGTAGGAGCAATTCAGGTGTTTGGGAAGCGTCAAGGCTATTCTGTCCGGAAACGGCAGGGTGCAGAGGTTTGCCACCCCACCACCAAAATCTGATTCTCATTAAAATGGCACAATTGAGATCTAAGAATGCTCGCCCTGAGAGCTCCTTAGTAGGTTCATTGAGTATTTGAAAAGCCAGGCTGGGGCGCGGCGGGGGGTGGGGGGACGGGAAAGAACCATATTGAAGTTTTTTTGTTGTTCTCCTTAAAATCTCTCCTACAAACTTGACGGCTTGAGCTTAAAACTCTCTTTTAGTTTTTAGGAAAGTAGGTAGCCCTTGCCCATGCAGGGGTAAAGTGGCTGCAGAGGGCAGGGAATGTTGGCCAGCAAGAATCAACAGAACATAATAGCGCACTCCCGAGTTATGTGTGAAGATTCTGGGTCTTCCTTGCTTGGTTGTTTTGCAGATAGATATTGACATAGAAAACTGGCCGTTTAGTTTCCAGAATACAGTCGGTACACAACCAGCACAATGCTCGCTCAAGTTCTAGGCTCCTCCAGGATTTTACAAGCAACTACATGGATTCTGGAAGAAAATTAGGAAGAGCAGCTTGCCTTACTTCTAGATTTGAGGTGTTTTCCTTTTCTTTATTATTCCTCTTGCATTTTTTTTTATTTGCATAGCTGGGTAAATAGAAGACTTGATTCCCTTAAGACAGTGCTTGTCACAAAAAGCAAACTGTTGCTCAATTCGGTGGTGGAAGCTCGTAGAAGGGTGGCTCCGGGGCCGGGCTCTGTTGTGTAAAAGAAGTATCTGGAACACGGTTTACTGCACGCGTTGCTGGTGAGTTTCCTGTGCTCAGCAGAGCACGCATTCAGGAGGCAACAGGCGAGCTCCTGTTTCTGTGGTCTACGCTCAGGAACACAGGATTCACAGTGTGTTCTAGGACTAATCCGCTTGTAACTCTGTTGTGGCCTGAGATAGCCTGCTGGATCAGCCCAGCTGGGGGGCAAGGAAGAGGGGAGAGAGAGAGAGAGAGAGATAGAGATAGAGAGAGAGAGAGAGAGAGAGAGAGAGAGAGAGAGAGAGGAAGTGAGAGAAAGGAAATGCTCCTTCAGGTTCTGAGTACAGAACAGTGGGGCTTCCCTTTCTGTGTTTGCTGTGAGGGGGGGCGTGTTCTGTGGTCCGGGCAGGCTGGGTACTGAGGAGGACACGGGCACAGTCCTCATTCTCAAGGCAGAGAGATAGAGATAGAGATAGAGATAGAGATAGAGATAGAGAGAGAGAGAGAGAGAGAGAGAGAGAGAGAGAGAGAGAAGTGCCTTTCATGTATGCATACGTGCAAAATGACATGGTCCATACTGTTTTTAAATTAACACCATCTTTGAAGTGGGTACAGACAGGAAAATCTTTTTGGCTGCTGCACAGCTCTGGATAGAGTGTTCACTCAAGCTGTCTACCCCCAGTGGACACTGGACTCTTTCCGACTTTCCCCTGGAATTCTTCACATTCACCTGTTTGTGTGCATGTACACTTCTGTACACTGTTCTATGGCCAGACCGGAAGAACAGGCCTTTGAATGTGCAGTTCATGCAGCCACGGGAAGCTGCTTTGCCACTTTCTCACCTCTCTTCCGATCCAGAATTGCACATTATAGCCGTGGTCTTACTTAAAATGTTATTTTAATCTGCATTTTCCATACTCTCCCTGAGTCTGACAATTTAAACTTATTTATTGACCGTTTCTCCTTTTTTTCTATTTATGTCTATTTTTCTCATTTATATGTCATTTATATGTCTCATGCCCAGTGATGATAGTTGTGTTGTTTCTTCTGGTTTTTTGTATGTGAATCCTCGATTCCTTAGGCTCTCTGAGCCCACCGTTTGTCTATGTGATGTCGCTTTTTTAACATACTGAACTTTGACAATAATGATGTAATTACAATTATCAGTCTGTCCCTTGGTGACTTCACTCTCTGTGGTGTACCAGCACATTTTCAACTACAAGAGACCAGAGCTCAGCCACAGCTACTTTTCCCATAAAGGGAGTTGGTCTCCCCTCCCCCACTGTGAGTGGAACTTTCCAGAGCAGCACCCTCTCTCCTAACTCTACCTTCTCTCTACCGTGGACTTCTAGGGCAGGTACTGGGTGCTGGGCCCGATATTAGAAGTGGAAGGAGAAAGCTCACAGACCAGAACCATCCTATGTCTCCCCTGCTTGAGCCAGGATAGGCTCCAAACTAGAGATAGGCTCCAAAGCTCTCTTGTGTCCCGGGAACCAGAGTGTCCTACTGGAAACCAGTGCTCTGAGTTACCATCCTCAGGAGGAATTGCTGTGGTCCCCAGGGTTCCCCTTGGTGCTGTAGACGGGATTCTTCAGCAGTTTCTTGCCCATCTACTGTTCACCTGTGATTATCCCTGTTTTCCGGATGAGAAATGAAGATGCCGAGGGACCACTGGGTAATGCAGGACACACTGTGTATAACCGGGAGTGTGCGGGCTGACGCTCGGCCTCTCTCCTTCCCTCATCCACTATTCTCTGCACAAATACACCAAGCTACTAGTATAACAAAAGCTTGCTTTCTTTGCAGTTAAACACAGCAGCTGATTTGCAACTGAAAGGTGAAGGACACATCATTAAGAGGACATTTAACTTTCCCGGGGTTACCTTGAAGGCTTCCTGCAGCAGAACTCATTTGGTCCAAGTTACTGTTTGAAAAGTTCACAGCTGAAGGAACTGGTGGCTGCTCTTTACTGCTAGCCCATAATCCTTTCAAAGCACCCTTGAACATCTCCTTGGCCAGGCTGTTTTTACCGTGTGCCATCCATTTTTGCTAATGGGGGTGTTTGCCATTTCTTGCAGGGGGACTAACTATAAATTATACCTTGAGAACTTCTGAGTGAGTATGTTCATGCCTCAGCACTTTAATGTGTTAATTAGCTATTAACGGTGTCAGTAAATTAGACCTGTCAGAACTAATGGCCTCCTTGACTAGGCGTTAGCTGCCACTTCTCTGGACGGTGCAACTCCTAAGTCTGCCCTCAGGAGCTGTTAAAAGCTGGGGTGTAGAGGTCTGCCTTGCAAAAGATAAACTCCCGAGAGTCTGCTGAAACTCACTAACAGCCTGAGAGTCTCATGTTTTAGGGACCAGTAGGCCCCAGTTAGCAAACCTCAGGCTAATTATCACCACAAGCCATCCCTCATGGCTGCCAGGGGAGTTTAGGCCTTGTCTTGGTTCCCCATGACAGGAAAACTAGGACAGCCATTGTCCTTCCTGCATGCAAAAAGTTAGCAAATTGTCCTCGGCAGTGTACTGAAGCCAGAGTGGAGCGCACTGCCCTGTTCACGGTGGTTCTGGGGAGCAGTGAAAGAGAGCCAGAGCTGGGTAGGATGGGGAGCAGTGAAGGAGAGCCAGAGCTGGGTAGGGTGAGAACCTGCTTGGTCCTCCTTCCTTCTCCCTAGGCCAGGGAAGGCCAGAGAGGAGAGACTTTAGAATGAGGGATTCAGGAAAAAAAATGTTTTATTCTGAAGGGTGAATACTACTGTTATTTTCCCTGCCTTGCGGGCTGACTGGGCTGGACTGGCACGCTAGCCAGTGTTTATTAGCAGGGAAAAGCATTCCCTGTTCTAAATGACCAAACTGTAGGACCTAGACCTTGGTAAATTCCAGACCGTCTATCTGCCAGTGATAGAGGCTGTAAGGTAGCTGATTACGGTGCATAGTAAAGCGATGTGTGTTTCTGTCTTTCCCCAAATATATGTTACACACAAAAGTCTCCCTTTTCCCATGATTCTCCTCCCCGGGTTTCAGTAGCCTACAGTCAACTACAGCCCAAAATAGTAAATGAAAAATTCCAAAATTAAATAAACTATAGGTTCTGAATACATTTTATTCAAATAAGCTGTTAATTATTCTATTTTACTTAATGATTACCTTTTTTCTTTTTTCTTTGTTTTGAAACAGCATCTCACTGTGGAGCTTAGGCTAGCGTTGACTCTACCCTCCTACATCATCATCAGAGTCCTGGGATTACAGGCCTGTGTTCCCAAGCCCAGCTTTACAATTGCTGTTAATTTTTTCTGTACTTAATCTGTAATTTTTTTTATCATGTATTTAGAACAAAACTGGTGTCTATATAGAGTTCAGTAATATTTGTGGTTTTGTAGGAGTTTTAAAACAAAACATGTCGCACACCGATCAAGGATACTGCTGCATTTGTCTGTGTGTATATGTGTATTTGTGTGTGCTTGTGTATGTTTGTGTGTGTTTGTATGAGCCGCATGCATGTGAATCTATCCTTCTACTTTTGTTAGTTAATGTTGGCAGTTAGAGTAAGCTAAATGCAACCTATTTGCTGCCTGTAGTTTTTGTGGTGAACAGGGAGCCGCTTTTGATTATCCTTGCAGACACTTTGACTTTGTAAGGTCGTGAGGAGAGGCCTTCTCTCTGCCTCAGTTCCACTATTGTACTGCAGCAGCAGAGACTCAGACACACACACACACACACACACACACACACACACTCACATATACACACACACACACTCACATACACACACACACAGACATAGACACACATATAGACACAGATATATATACATAGACACACTCACACACACAAAGACATGCACAGACACATACACACAGACACATTCATACACATAAATATACTCATACAGACACACACACATAGACACATTCACACAGATACACACACACAGACACACTCACTCAGACACATAGATACACATAGACACACTCACACAGACACACATGCATTCACACACATTCAGCCTTGCAGCACCATTGTTCTTAACAAAAGAACCCTCTATTGTCCCAAATCAGGTCCTTTTGCTGTTTTCGATAGCCTCTGCCTTGGCAAAATTAATATCACACTATAAAATTGGAAGGCATTGCCATGGCTGGCTGTGTTTATAGGGCTTGAGGGTGTGTGACATGAAGGAGAAAGAATAGCTCCCTTTTGCTTTTCAGCATGGATCTATTCTTTTCCAGAGAAGCGTGGGGCAGGGGATTACTGACATTTACCCCACAAAGTGTAACTATCAGTTAGCAGTATTAGTTATCAGTGGATTTGCTTGAGTATTAAATAATGGTAGGTGGCTACTGCTTATGTTGACACTTAAGGGGGCTTTTGCTCTTTTGTTTTTATTAGAAACTTAATTCCCAAAGTAAACATGATGTGTGTGTGTGTGTTTGCTCACTGTATTTGCCTACACCTGGTGCGTTCCCCTCTCACTGCATCAGACTGAAAGACGATCTTGTTTCTGACTGAAATGAGGTGGCCTGCATGGGAATGCTCTATCACTTTGAATTCTGTTCATTTAGCATGGGTTGGTGCCTGGCCCAAAGCCCTGCTAAGGTTTATCATCACCCCAGCTATGCAAATAAAGTACGTGACTGAGGACATGAAGGGTTCAGTGGGAACGAGCTGAGGGACTAACCCAGGGCACTCGTTTACAGTTGACTTAATTGTGCTTCTCACCTATTAGGCAATGTTTCCCAAAGCCCAGCTTTGTTCCATGCACCCCAACCACAGCGCAGTGTCGCTAAAATAGTTCATAGACCACCCTGGGCCAGTAGCACATGCTGGCTAGTCTCACTTATAAACTGCCATTGCTACCCAGGAGATTTGACCCTTTGGGGAGTCTTGCTGCTCAGGTGTAAGCGGTCTCATTTTGAAGTGCCAGGCTCTCTGTGGTGTCTATTAGAAGGCAGATGCACTAAGGAGTTGGAGTGAGAGGAAGTGCAGCACGGACTCAACGATGCTTTCCAGGCTGGGATCCTTTCTACCATTTGCTAGCTCACCCACAGCAAATCACAGAACCTTTGCATGCCTGAGTTTCTGCCTCAGATAATACAGGAATAACATAAAGATCTAGCTGGAGGCTATGCATAAGGTGGACCTTAAAGGGTGTGGCACAGAATGGGCTTTTCAGGTAGATTTGCTTGCATGTATTACCCATTGTGTTACAGTTTTGTTTTTCTCCCCCCACCAAGACAGTATAACAACCCATCCCAAGTGACGACAAAAAGGGAGGCTTCTTTCTGGAGAGATGTGCAATTTGCGTTAACATAAGCGACCTGCTCTGATTACAGGTTACATCCAGGCATGTAGAGGACTCATGATTGCTGCGGTCAGCCTGGGCTTTTTCGGTTCCATTTTTGCACTCTTTGGAATGAAGTGTACCAAAGTTGGAGGCTCAGAAAAAGCCAAAGCTAAAATTGCCTGCTTAGCTGGGATTGTGTTCATATTGTCAGGTAACTAGTAACTTCCTACCAAACAAGGTGTTTCTTGGTGTGAGTGACACAACCCTGACCGCAGCACTTGCCCACTGGTGTTTTTCAGGTCTCTGTTCCATGACAGGCTGTTCCCTGTATGCAAACAAAATCACAACCGAATTCTTTGATCCTCTCTTTATGGAGCAAAAGTAAGTGTTGTTTTCAGTCTATATGTTCCTAGCTCACAGAAAAATGATACAAATAAATGTATTATATTAGGGTATAGATATCCTGCATAGCTTTTGAAAATGAAATTTGTTGGTAAGTGCTAGACTCTAACATCAAATTTAAGGGTCAGCTTGTTGAAGGATGCATTCGGCAATTCATTAACATTGTATATTATCTTTAAATAGCTCAAAGCGTAGGATTTAGAACAATAACCTCATCCATTTTACATTATAAAATGGGAGCAAAAGTCAGGAAAAGTTGGTGTGACATAAGATGGGAGGGAAGAGAGCTGAGTTATGAAGATGAAACGTGAAAAAGCTTGATTGTTCATTCAGAACAGTATTTGCTAAATGCTAGCCTCTGGACCTCGTGAATTTGCTCCACTGAGGCGGCATGAGGGTTTCCAACAATGTTGTAGGACCATGACACCCATCCCTGGCTATGGCTGGCTGCTCGTCTCTGTAGGTGATTGCCTTAGGACTAACATGTTAGTTTGATGGTTGGTTATTGTTCCCGAGCTAAGGGCTGCTGCTTTTTATAGGGTCGCTATGATTATTTCTTTGTATTGGGAAAATCCCAGGACACCAAATGAGAAGTAGTCAGCCATATGTCAGCTCTTTTGTCTCCATGAAACTACTTACCTACTTCTATAGGAAGCTGTGTGTGTGTGTCTGTGAGGTGTGGAGGGGTATAAGTGTTCTGCTGTCAATCAGGCTGGCAACTATATTTCAGACTTGAGATAAGTATTATAAAAGTTATATAAGTATAATTTAAAGGTCAGGTATAGAAATAATTGTCCAGGTGGGCATTATTTTTCCTAGTGCATTTAGAAGTTTCCAGAGACTTCTAGTTCTCTCTCTAGTGTAGCTAATGCTGAAGTCAGAGCAGCTGGAGTTGTGAGGGCTAATGGGGATTATATAACACAGGTTGGCCCCTTCATAGCCATGCACAGCATTGCAGGGATTTAATCAAATTTATTTATAATGCCTTCATGAAATGGGACACTCTCTCTTGAGGTTCTCTTTCTGGAATCAAGGTGAGAAGTCAACTTCCTGTTGACAGGAACTTGGACTAAACTGGTCCACATTTCAGACCAGGGAGTGGAATTCTGTAGACCCTGTGCTTTGAAATGTGCAATTTATAACAACAGTTTCATAATTTTAAAGCTAGATGCTGCATGCACTTTCATTACAGAGTTTCTGATATACATTTATTTTAAAATAGTTTCCATTCAGAAATTTTACTAATTAGGAAACAAACAAACAAACAAAAAACCATTGTCCTTGGACCCAATATAATTTTTACTCTTCTACCCATGTTAAAAAATATAACCTGATTTTTAAATATTCTCTTCACTTTTTTTTTTGTTGTTGTTGCATTTTGTGTTTTTTGAGATATAGTCTTGCTATGTAGCCCAGGCTGGGCGTGACCTATAATCCTCTGGCCTCAGCATCCTGAATGCTAGGCTTAGAAGCTCCTTTATTTTTGAAAAAGATTTGAACAGATGTGCATGACATCAAACCCTGAGGTGAAAACTGAGACCTCACAATCTCAGTAAATTCTAGTTGGATCAAGGAATGGCTGCCCTTGAGAGTTGTAAACATGCCATTAATTCTAATTAAAGAGTCATGAAAGGAATCCAGGCTTCATGCAAACTAAGTGTGCCTTCAAAAGCCAACCAATTGGTGATCATTATTTCATCTGATGCTTTATTTCTTAATCAACACCTTCTTGGATGGGGTGGGTGATAAAAATAAAAAAACAAAACAAAACCAAAAAACCCTACATGTTCGCAACTAAAACAGAATTAAATTGGCTCCATGGGTCTTGAAAAGTCATCTTTAAAGCAGGGCTTTGACCTGGCTTATTCAGGGAGAAAATGTTCTCAGCTGGCTGATTTCAAGTTCATTTGTGCTTGAATGTGTGTAGGAGTCACAGCTCACGGCTCTGCCAACCCAGGTGAGGAGAGGTTTGGAGCAGGTGCTGTTGGGAAGGGTCTAGCTTTTTCTTTGATGTCTTCCTAGGCCAGCATGAGGATTCTGTTGCTATCTTGAGGTCAGAAAGCATCTGCTCCAATTCTGTCCACCTCCCACAGCGCCTCCAAGTGGCACCGTCCCTGTAGAGAATCTGGTCCTTTCAGACCCGCACAGAGCTTCCTGCCCTGCCCACGGTCTGAGGAGGCAAGACTGCGGATGGAGCTGGGAGGCACGGTCATGTTCCCCTTCCCACAAATGCCACACTTTAGGCTACATGCAGCTACCATCGAGTGTCTTCTCCCGGGTGGTGGCCCAGAGGGGTGCGTGTAAGGAGCCTAATGAGCCTGAGGAGCCGTGTGTGTTCGGGTCCTTGGGCGAAGGGCCGGAAGATGTTGGCCACTGTGGCTTAGGTTCTGCTTTGAATTTCATGAGCCCGAACCCTAAAATGCACCGGAAGACAGTTCAGGCTTTGGGATGTGGGTTTCCTCTTGTTGGTTTGCTGATGCTGTTGAACGCGACAACCTTTGCAGAGCTCCATGTTGTCTCTCTCTTATATACTCTTTGGCTGCCTAAGTTAGGAAAACACAACTAGGCTTACCAACAAATCCCTACTGTGCGCAAGGAACCCAGTTGTAGCTTTATTCACGAGAAAAACATGAATGGCTTCAAGGGTAGAGCTGTGGTCAAGAATCTAGTAGTCACACTGTTATGCAAAATATTCAACGGATATTTATTCTAAAACACTCCCCCCACCCCCACCCCCGCCCCAGCCCATCTCAGAACAACTTGCCTTACATTTGGCAGAATCATAGTGCATAAATAGCTCCCTGTGTTTGTTTGTTTGTTTAAAGATTTATTTATTATTTATACACTGTTCTGTCTGCATGTGAGCTTGAATGCCAGAAGAGGGCACCAGATCTCACTATAGATGGTTGTGAGCCACCATGTGGTTGCTGGGAATTGAACTCAGGACCTCTGGAAGAGCAGGTGGCACTCTTAACCACTGAGCCATCTCTCCAGCCCCATTTTTTTCTGTGTTTGTGTATTTACTGTTCCCCGCTCTTTTGTCTTTGTTTTTTTTTCATCTCCGAGATGAGTCTGTTTGCACAGCTCCAACATGGCCATTTCCAGAGACTTGAAAACAAACCCTTCTCTTCCCTTTAGGCAATTTCAAACCAACTTCCACCTTTTTATTAAAACAAAACCTAACATATCCAAAAGAAAAAAAAACCCTACCCTCCTACAAGCTTATGCTAATAGGTACCCCAAAGCAAGGCTCGCAACCCACACATGATAACATTATTCTTATCCTTGCTTTGTTGCCCAAACCACTAGCTTCCTGAATGTCTTGTTTTCTTAAATAAACTGTTCCAAGATACAACTGATCAGCAGAAAGAAGTGCTTTTCAATTCAAGAAAAGTAGCAGCCTGTGACCGTGATCCGTTTAAAGGCACAGGACAGACTCTCTGCTGTGTCAGCCACTCTTGGCCTTAGAGTCCCAAGCTTGGGTCTGAGCCTCCAGGCTTTCCTGTTTTCGGTTTTACTGTGGAATTCCCTTCATTCCTGGAATACTTTGGTTTGATACTTTAGGATGCAGACTATACCCTGCTCGGTGAAACCCGTTCACTCTTGTGGCTGTTCAGTAGTTAGAAATTCATGCTTGCCAGGCGGGGGCTGTGTGCTCACTGTGGGGTCCACGGTCAGTCCCCAGCACAGAAGGGTGAAGCATGCGAGGAGCAGAGGGCAGAAAGAAAGGAGATGAGATGGAGGGGCAGGGGTGGGAGAGGAGGGGGGTGGGGGGGAAGAGCTACCTTCAGATAAACAATCTCTGCTTGAAAAGCAGCCTTGTGACCTTGACCTGCTACTTAACTTCTCTCTTCCACCTTCATCGTGGGCAAGCACGGCTATATGGATGTGTGTTTAAGATGACTCTGCTCACGAGGTTATTTGGAAAGCAAACTCAGGTTGATAAAGAGCCCATAGGGTTTGAGGTAAGAGATTATATGTAAATGTTAAACACCAGAGTAAAAAAAAAAAAAAAAAACAAAAAACAAAACAAACACACAAACAAGCAAAAAAAAAAAAAACCTCAACAGTAAGAAGGTGTGATGATGTGACTTCAGTGCTCAGAAGCCACATAGGTCACCTCCAGTTTCTGGAATTCCCCCGGATGCTTCTGTTAGGCTAGTGAGCCTTTAAAAACCAACTGGGATAGCGAGTGTTTGCCAATTGTTTCAGTTTCACTGACTAGCCTGTGGCGTAATAATTCCTGTCAGTTTACCTGGGCTCTACTGGTAGTGCCCATATTGCAACTTTATTGGTAGTTATTGTTTTCTCTCCTGGGTCAGACTGAGGGCATCATGAACCAGAGAATGCACGGCTGGACTTGTTGTATCCTTGTAGCTAGTCCACGATGCAGGACATTTGTAGCAAAGTCAGCAGCGAAGGGAGGGGCTGTGTCTCTCCATAAACGGCAGGCGTTTGCTTATGAGATAAGGGTAAGTTGATGAGGGTGTGAGAGATGGCTCAGCCTTCAAAGGTTAGGCTCAGAACCAAAAATGTCAGCAAGGATCCTGGGTCCAAACTGCCAGAAGTAAACTTGGCTCTGCCTCTTCCTAGCTGTGTTCTTAAAAGTTTCAGGTTGTGTCTCCCTCCCCCCCCCCCCCCCCCCCCCGCCCCGGTTTTGTGTTCTGAATCTAGAGTGAGGACCGGAGGTTGTAATGATTAGGTACAATGTCTGATGCCGTAGTTCAGAGTTTAAAGAAATATCTGTTAGTGCATCATAAATACTAGAAAAATGTTAACTTTTACTGTGAAAGGTCCTTACTCATATCCTCACACAGCAGAGCATCCTCTTTGACATTATTTGGAGATTAGCCATAGAGAAATGCTTGCTGGGATGTTAAGACCTAATAGAAGAGAAAATTGTTTTATGACGCTTGGCTCTCAAGTAAAAGGAAGCTTCAAAAGGGATTTGAAGGAGAGATAAACCTGTTTTTTAGGATCACAAGTGTGGGATTGGAACGGTCTTGTAAGAGAACAGGTAATGTTAATCCACTAAAAGACCAACCACCTCGTGCGAGAGCTTGATTGTTGCCAGCTGAAAAGAGCTGGCGAACAGACTCTGGGAAGAGATACATAAATAAGCCCAGAAATGGAGGCAGGGCTTTTGGAGACTTAAAATAGTTTTTGACTATTCATTGCTCCACTTCGAGATGCTCCTGGAAAAAAGGCTTTGGGGCTCTGGGATCCTGCTGAGGTTCCGGGTTCTGGTTACTCCACGTTCCAACAAAAAAAGGTCCTACTGATTACACCAGGAGAATCATTCCTCACAACTGATATCCTTACGGTTTTGCTATTGTGTTCTTTAATCCTCTTTCCTATTGTTATAAGTAACGTACGCTCAGTTAATAAGTTGTAATAAAATATATTAAATAAAAAATTAAACCTACAGGGATTTAATGTGCAACCACTAGGAAAGGCAAAACGTGTCTACTAATTTCTGGTCACCTGTGTCGCTGCACTGAGTCAAGAGTAAGATGCTGTGGGAAACTACCAGGTAGACAGAGGCTGTGAGAGTCTCCTTATCAGAATGGCTCTCTCAATACCTCCTTCCTCGCTCCCCGTTGTTTTCCGCCAGGCTGGTGAAGATTCTAAATGGAGCTTGGAAGCATTTTAATTGTTCAGGATTTTTTTGTGTGTGTGTGGCTGGGATCCATCTGTACACATTTACTTCAGTATGAAGGAACACACCTGCCCTCCCCACAGACTCCAGCACAGACTTGGCCCACAGAGTCCCCTGAGGGGTGTCAGGGTAGTATTTGCTGTTGGGCACCTCCTATCTTAAAGGTCAGCCCTGGCAGCCCTGCCAGTTCACCCACACTCGGGAACTGCCTGTCAACGTGTCACTGGCCTCGCTGTTAGCACCGTGACTCAGCACACCATTCCCGCTTCAGCTCAGGGCCAGGCAAAGCCCAGGTCTCCACACTGCTGCAGGAGCAGGCCAGGAACACGGGGTTGATAAGTAATAGATTTGTTTTTGACACAAATGCTGTAACACGGGGCATGAGATATTTCTAATAAATTATAATTTACCTTGGCTAACATGATATTCAGTTCCCACAGTAACTGGCAAGGTTACTCACTGATCTCCTGGCGCAGGGTGAGGCGGGAGAGCAATCTACGGCTGACAGTCTGGGGACTCTGCAGCCTGAGCTGGGCCCTGGCCTCATAGACGGACAGGGCTATGAAGATCAGAGAAAGTAACATATTGGGGAAAATGTTGGCCACAGGTTATCGAATTTCCATTAAGATGAGAGAAATAAAAACAATAGATTAGTTTTACATCTATTGGAATTCACCTCAGCATTCTTGATTGCTTATCTTTTTTTTTTTTTAATGTACCTTGGAGTAATTTCTGAAAGCTTATCCTGCTTTCTTAATTCCTCAATGAGTTAAATAAAATCGTCGCAACATGTTTACTTTTTAAAGAAAATAAAAATGTGAAGGCACCTGCTACAATAGCACATAGGAAGACGTCAAAACAAGGTTCCCACCATTAACACAGTGTTTGTGGGATTTGAAACCACACAGCGGCAGATCACAATGTGCTGAAAGACAACGCAAGCAAACCTGTTA
The DNA here is from genome assembly GCF_964271855.1 of Acomys minous. NCBI lineage: Eukaryota > Metazoa > Chordata > Mammalia > Rodentia > Muridae > Acomys > Acomys minous. The sequence goes on along the minus strand of NC_140501.1, from coordinate 5,364,267 downwards.
GCATCTACACCTTCGAACTGGCACCGAAGGAAGAAAATAGAAAAGTCCAGTTTGCTTTTTCTTTCTTTCTTTTTTGAGACACGGCTTCTCTGTGTACTGCCCTGGACTTACTTTGTAGCTTTATAGACCAGGCAGGCTGGCCTTGAACTCACAGCAATGCTCCTGCCTCTGCCTCTGCCTCCCGGAGCTCTGGGATTATAGGCATGCGCCACTGTGCCTGGCTTAAAAGTCCATTTTTGTTTTGGTTTCTCAAGTTTGTGAATTCCCCATAAAGACTCCATGACATGTAACTAAAATCTTCTTGTCCTACTTCTGTTGTTGAGAGCCCTGCCACTGCTCTGAAACTGTTGTGAGGTGCCAGACCTTGGCAGCAGAAGAGATTGAGGGAGCATTTTACAGGAGGGAGGCAGGCTATGGCAAGCACAGGGTGGGCAGGCTCCTGACAGCCCACTCTAAGTCAGCAACTTGGAAGGTGCAGTGTTGGGAGTAAATGCGTTTATGCATGATTCTTACAGAACGTCCGCTTATATAAACTTATCCTTGCAGTTGCGTGGCCATTATGTTATATGGAGATGCTTACATCAGTGACGTCCAAAAGGCTGGCTTGTCACTGGAACTCAGTTTTGATGTATCCATGTGGATAACATATAAATGTGCTTTCTAGATTTTTTTTTTAACATTTCCCCCCCAAAACATATTGTCTTGCATTAAGGTAACTGACATATCTATTTTGATTATTGCCGTTCTTATTAAAGCAAGTACACTGTACTCTAGAAGGACCTGTGACCTTCATTAGGTCATGTCAGTTTTCTGTGGGTCCTAAAAGGATGAGGGGCTGCTCAGCGTGTCCGGGCTTTAATGACTCCCTTACCTCTTGTGGTGTCGGGTGAAAAGACAGCCCCAGGGCATGTGGGAAAAAATTCCACACCCCGTGGTGCTGGAGCAACTGAGAGCTTAATGAGCCAGGGAGGCAGAAAACCTTTCTGAAATGGGAACTAAAAGTAGCTTGCGCTGCCTGGGATTTTAAAATGTTCATAAACTCATTTGCCGTGAGAGCGGTGGTTAATAGCTTAGGCTTGGGATCACAGTTAAAGGCTCAGGGCTCTACCATTTACGTGTCTGACATATGGGACAAGCCATTTAATCTCCCTGATGCTCATTTGCAAAGTGAGGATAACTTATACCCATATCTCAGCATTGTAATGGGGATTGAAAGGCGATGTGTGTTCAAAAGCACACAGCACAGGTGCTGACCGTGAGGGCGTGTCGTTTCCGTGTCCTTTCAGTCCACGTCTGTGTGTATCTAGGAGAACTGGGCTCAGGTCTATTTGCACAGACATGCTCTTTGAATTCAATTGTTAGGGCTCATCATCGTACTGTAATTATTTGTTTAATGTCTGACCAGCCCCACCAGACTATAGGATCTGTGGGAGGAGCTGTCGGGCTAGCCATCTCTTGTCCATGCGGAACATGAGCAGCCTAGGACTGGGCTTAGCGTGTCTGTGGAGGTGACAAAGGAAGGAGAGATCCCCGGGAACAGCAAATCAAGTCAGAAATGGAGATTTGGGTGTAAGATCAGGATGCAAAAATAAGTGGCCTCCAGTCTCTTTTCTTAGGGTGGCTGTGGAGGTTCAAAGGCTAAGCTATGATTGGACCGGTGCACTGTGCTGAGTCAATGCTGCCACGGGCTACTTTGCCCTCTCAGGGAATGAAGGCCCCAAGCAGCAGCCTTACATAGCTCTGCACACCAGGGAGGAGGATAACCCCCGCCCATACTTGAAAGCATGTTTAAACCCTTCAGATCTTTTGGTTTGTGTGGGAGAACACTTTTAAGTGGCTAATCCATGTTTTAACTTTTCTGACAGAAGTAAATATTGGATTGCGAAAGTCACAAATGTGACTGACACAAATGTGTTAAAAGCTATGTGGGGACAACAATCTGATGAGAATTGTCATTTGACAGACACTGAAAATAGTCTCATCTGTAAGCCAAATTCTGTCCTCTCACTGACAGCTAAGGGTCTGTCTGGAGTGGAGCTTATTAATTCCTCCAGAATAAGGAAGGCTGGCTCAGGGACAAGAGGATGTTGGTAACAGAAAACACTCAGCACTGAGAAGCTGAAATTTCGATAATCTTCCTGAAGTGTTGAAATCAGCTTTTTAGCATTACCAAGAGTCAAGAAAGACTTCCTTCTGGGCGGAGGTGAGGGAGCCGAGCCTTGGGAACCAGCTGTGGCAGGAGTTAGGTTGTCCTTCACTCTCAATGCTGCCTTGGAGTGACACAGGTCAGTGTTCGCCATGCCCTGGTAGGCGTGGACTGAAGTCCCACTGTGGAGGGAGACCGGGACATGTGTCTCCCAGCAGAATGAAGAAACAGTCCGAGGGAGGAAGAACCAATCACAAAAGCCATCATATGAGAACATCAGAATTTTAAAAAACTTGGGTGATGTAGGGTCTCTAAAGTCAACCCTAAATAGATACTGATTTTAAGTGTTTGGCAAGATTTACAATGGAAATTAACTGGGAATAATGCCTTTCAAAGTGACCCTACATATATGAAAGCTAAAATACAATTAAAATATGGAAGAGGGTCTGTGGGTACGGCTCAGCCTGCAGAGCTAGTGTAGCATGCATGAAGTGCCGAGTACATCACATAAACCAACAAGGTGGCCCACGTGTAATCCCAGCAGCCTAGAGGCAGAGGCGGGTGGTCAGAAGTTCAAGGCCATCCCCAGCTACAGAGCAAGTGTGGAGTCCTCTGGAGATCCATTCGTCCCTGTCCCTGCCTCAGAATTTTTAAAATGGAATAAAAGAGCCAGTTATTATCATAAGGCGAAGATCTTTATTCCTAGTCCCTTCAGTAAGTTTCCAGATGGTTTGACTCGGTGAAGATACAAGGCAGAGCAGAACTGCCACATCTCACTTGTAATGTCCCCTCTCAGGGAGGCCATGGTGCTGAGCCCTGTGGCTCATGACTTCTAGCACGCTTGTTCTTAGATGTGCCATTCTTAAAAATTGTACTCTCTGGGCAGTGGAGATGCACGCCTTTAATCCCAGTACTTGGGAGGGAGAGGCAGGGGAATCTTTGTGGGTTCGAGACCAGAATGGTCTACAGAGCAAATTCCAAGGCATCCAGGGCTACACCAAGTAACCCTGTCTCGAAAACAAAACAAAACAACAAAACAAAACGAAACCACTGCCCCCAAAAGCAGCAAACAGCCACCAAGAAGTGGAGGCTCATGTCTAATGACCATGGCACCTACAGGTGGCAGCCTCCTTCAGTAACGCTCATGACTGGAAGAAAACAGGAGAGGCTTTTTGAAAGTGTCCGTGTCTAAGTCGCACAGTTGGAGGAGAGCTGACCCGCCAGGGAGATGTAGAGGAATGCAGTGTGGTGATGTCTCATCTCCTATGGGAATAGCCTCCACCGAGAATGACGTCCCATGCTGGTCCCTTCCTCTGTGCCAGCACAGGATGAGGCGGGAGGACCTGAAGCCAGTTCAAAGGCTTTTTCATTAAAGACACCCACAGAAAGAGGTTTTACTATCCTCATTCCTTGTTTTTGTTGTTGTTTGCTGTGGGGGTGACTGTTCCTCATTTGAAAGGATTTCTTCTGGCTGCCTAACATTTTTGAAGTCCTGCCGTTCGACAGTGGCCTTCCTGTCTGGAGAAGGGTTGCCTCACGCCTGCGTGCATTCGCTTTGCTAACCTAGGGAGTACTGTGGCCGGCCATCTAGAAGCTTCTCACTGCTTACCCACTAGCCTGTAGTGACAGCGCTAACCACTTTTGCACAGGCTCCTTGCACCTTCATTTTTTCGAACACAGCAGACATTTGACATTCATTGAGCTAAGCGGAACATGCAGGCAGACTTCCTTTTCCTAACTACAATGTATCTCATAATTTGGCCTGGGAAACAAAAGAAAGGAATGGGAAGTTTGGGAAGGCGAAGGCAGAGATGAAAGAAAGGTGCTGCTGGGTCAGGTGGCCCTGTCGTCAACCTGACCCAGCTCATCACCCTGGCTTCCAGTCAGGAAAAGTCTGAAGCATTCCAGTCACTCAAACATGTGACTACTTCCTTCACAAGTTAACAGCAAGAAGGCGTGGGTGTAAAGCTGAGTCAGCAGGGCTGCCCAGCCCCTGGGTGAGCTGGCTGTAACGCCCTTGTCACATTCTCTCCCAGGTATGAGTTAGGAGCTGCTCTCTTCATCGGATGGGCGGGGTCCTCTCTCTGCATCATTGGTGGTGTCATATTCTGCTTTTCAATATCCGACAACAACAAAACACCCAGGTAGGAAAGAGATAAAAACACCCTGTTAAAAAGTACTATTCTAAGTCATTACATATGTGACAAGTTACACACAATTCGTGTGACTCTTAGAAATTAAAAGTAACAATTGGAAAAGGTTAGGCATAGCTGGGGGTCGTGGTGGTGCATGCCTTTAATCCTAGCACTAGGGAGGCAGAGGCAGGTGGATCTCTGTGAGTTCAAGGCCAGCCTGTGAAAGAAACCCTGTCTTGAAAAAATGAAAGAGAGAGAGAGGGGGAGGTGTTAGGGACAGCGTTACTAGTTTGTTTTGTTTTTACGATCACATCACTGCGTTCTAAAGCTGTTTCTGTAATTGGGAGGTCAAGCCCAAGGGGAAAGCAGTGTAATTTCTACACAGGCAGAAATTGATGAATGTCTCTACAAAACCTTCCAAGTTTCAGGAAAATGATCATTAAAAATAGTTCTGAGAAAGAATACTAGAACAAATGAGAATGTCCTGAGATTCTTCCATCACCCAGGCTACTCAGAAACAACAGTTATTTCTGGAGGGCAGAAGAGGGACAAGAGTTAAGCAAAGGAAGAGTTAACTCTTGGCTACCAATAGAAACAGTTGCCATGCATGCGTGTAGAACAAAATCAACCCACCTGTGTTTTACCTTTCAGAATGGGCTACACGTACAACGGACCCACGTCTGTCACATCCTCTAGGACCAAGTATCATGGTGGAGAAGGAGAATTTAAAGCCACGAGCCCCTCAAAACAGTTTGATAAAAATGCTTATGTCTAAAGCACTCCTGGCAAGCTGTGTCTTGAGTCTGTTGTGAAAGCGAACTGTTCTCACAATGATCCTTTCAAGGCTCTCCTGTAATTACCGCTTAAGCTGTTTTTTTAAAAAAAATATCAGTTTGAAGACTGTTGATTGGATGGATGTAAATGTTCTTATAGTTCTATGCTAATCATTTCTGTTGTGCCTTTCTGTAAGAAAAATAAACAGGTTATTTACAGGGTTTGTGTATTTTATGCACATAGAAGACACAGATGCTCTTAGTTCACAAAGGCTCAGGAAATGTTGGGGTGATAGTCGCTCTGATCTGTAGAACTTCCTTCACTTCACCCATTTATTAAACAGAAATGTGTGGGCGATGGCATCTTGTGGGTCAAATAGGAGGTGTTTGAGACTATTCCTCATGGGGTGTCCGAGCTACACAGATGTGTCATTACCTGTCAAGCAGTCGACTTCTAGTCTCTTATTCCTGTCTGTCAGGACTGTCATTCATCACAATGGCTCAAGACAGGGCTAATTAGGCCAAGGTGTCTTTGCCTTGTCAGCAGATCAGAAACCAACAGGCTTGTGTGAGACTGAGAGCCTGTCTCCAGTAGCTGAGCTACTCGTGGTGGGTGAATCCAAAGCCAGCTAAGGGAGGTCTGGGGCCTATGTGGTCCTTGCCTCTCTCACTTCCTGTGAGCCTCATGTGAGCCTGCACTTACTAGGTCCCTGAGACACCGGCCATTTCTTAAGACATGGAACTTGGTCAGGTGATTTCTGAACAAAGACACAGATTTATTCCTGAGGCCAGCCCTGCATATCATGTCTCCTCAAAGGCAGTAGTTGTTTCCACTATCACACAGCCTGTACATGCCAGCACATTTATATTTGCCGCCACCCTTGATGGTGGCTTCTTTTCTCTGCATATATGGTGAAGAAAAGTAAAGAGGAAAGTTGGACAGAGCCGGGGCATAAGCTAGGGTCTAGCTTAAAGACAAGGTTTAAGGCTTGAGTAAGAATTGATACCTGTGTCATATACTACAAATTGTCCAGAATCAATTGCATGGGTGACTACATGACTTTCCCAAAGGGTGAATGGCTGAAAAGGAAAAAAATAAATCACACTGCCTTCAGGCTCTCAATGGAAAGAAATGGAAAATTTTTAAAAAGTTAAAAAAACCCAAAATTTAAAATGCCATGCTTTGTTAAAACTTGAAATATATATTTTTCCATAAAAGTAGGTTAGGTACCACAGACCAGTGTGGGAACAGTGTTGTGTAGGCATATATTTATGTATATATAAATATATGTATATAAATGATTGTATATGTATATAGTTTTTTTCTTCAACTAAACTGGTGAAGATAACAGATTGTAGAATGTAGGGAGAGTGGGGGATAAGAGTATAGATGTTATCAGAGAGTGGCCATATAAGGTCTGTCTAAAGAAAAGGAATACATCAAATGAGTGGGGGGAGAAAGGAAACAAATACAGATAAATTAAAGGATTGAGTTTTGTGATATACACATAATAACTTAATTCTTATGTTGGTTTGATCAGATCATTACATTTCCCTAGTGCGAGGAAAAAAAAAATGTGGCCAACAGACCTTGGAACAGGCCTACTTTAAAGCTGGCTTTTGTCACTTTCTAGTTGTGAGCTTTTTGGCATGTGACTTAATAACTCTTATTTCTAATGTCTTAATTAGACAAAGATCAAGTATCAAATTCTAACTGAACAAAGGCCTAAATCACATCCAACACAGAGCAAAGCCAAAGGCTTGGTGGGGTAGGGAGGGGAGGGGTGGGGTGGGGTGTGGTGGGGTAGGGAGGGGAGGGGTGAGGTGGGGTGTGGTGTGGTGGGGTAGGGAGGGGAGGGGTGAGGTGGGATGGGGCAGGGTGGCATACACCTTTAATCTCAGCACTTGGGAGGTAGAGGCAGGTGGATCTCTATGAGTTCAAGGCCAGGCTGGTCTATAGTAGACTGAGTTCCAAGTCAGCCAAGGCTATGTAGTTGAGACTTTGTTAAAAAAAATAAGTAAGAATGAAAAAACAAAAAGCATGTGGCTCAATAAAAACCTGTTGAGGAAGTGAGTGGTGGACAGACACAAGTCCTTAGTCTGAAGCCTACATACAAGGTGAGCTATTTGCATACAGAGCCCCGCCCCCTGGGAAGGTGGCGGACTGGCTTCAGCATAGTAGCCACAGCAGCCACAGGATTTACTCCAAGGTCAGGTGTGAGAAGCCATGGCTTGTGCAAGCTCCTTCACAGGTGAGCACAGAACTCTCCATTAATAAGCAGCCACAGTCGCACAGTACGATGCATGACTTTACTGACATGGTTGACAGATGACAGGAGACCCCAAATCAACATGCCATTAAAATGTTACCTTTTTTTTTTTTAGATAGTCCTAATAGTACCACAAAGTATAAAAAATATTTTTAAAAAAGGAAACAAATTAAAAAAGAGAAACAGTTTATATATAAATGCTCTGATCATTGCCAAGATCATTATTCAAGAATGTAAGTTAGTTCTGAGGTATTTTGTAGTATGGGCTGGGTACTGAAAAACAGAAAAACTACATACACAAGTGACTTGGAAAATGGCTTAGCTTTTTCTACTGATCGTTTCATAAAAATCAACTGGCATTTAGAACAGATGTACATTATTCATAAAATATCCGAGAGAAAGATTACACTGCAGAGAATAATTTGTCAGTAACAGCATGCTCAGTGGGATCCAGGGTACTTTCAGGAAATGTGCTCGCCATGGGCCAAGCTAACTGCCACCATCCTAGAGTTCCTTCTGTATGGAAAACAACTAGTTTAACCCTTAGGACTTCACTAATTCAATGTTGAAGAGACTTAATTCTGTGGCATGAGCACCATCAATGTGACAGTACATATATAGTTATTAAAGTTATAATAATTCAAACCAAGCCTGATAGCAGTCCAAAAAAAAAAAAAGACTTAAAAGTTAGTTGAAGAAAATACATTTAGCACTAGAGAGGGCTGTACTGAAGAAAACACTTTATGACTTAAGGTTATCTTGTTTTTACATGTGGACAGCTGACAGTTTGTGTTCGATACTGTGTTCTATGTCACTAAAGACACCCTTGTTCTGAACGGGCTTCCATATCACCGTGGGAAACACAAAGGGACATTAGAATCGTATAGGCTGTTGACTGCAATGCCGCTGGCTTCTCGAACGGTTTTCTGACGTGTGGACTTGCAGTTAGACGTCATGACGTCACTCTAGTCGGTCACATTTACTAAGCTGCCTTTCAGTGTGCTCGGTTCGTTTTCTGGAAGTCCTGCGCAGGGAGCAGAAAGAAGACAGTGGAGGAGCCTGTGATTAAACTAGAACGTTTTTCAATCCTCTGACTTCAGGCAGCCTTTTCTCACCTAGGGTCTAAACCATCAGCAAGCCTGGCCTGCGGTCTCCCCCACCCTCCGGCCCCCACCTCTCGACCCCCCAGCCCCTACCAGCTTTGGCTGAGGCCAAACTTTTAGATAGCCTCACAGGACGTGGCCAGTGACCACCATCCTGAAGGACACTAGCTCCTGGGCAGCAGGGCCTGCGTCCTGTGCCCTGCTTCTCTCAGGCTGGTCAGCTTGGTGCCTGGAGAGTGAGGGTTCTCAGCACATCTGTGTTGTGTTATTAGTTATGGGCAAATAGGAACATCAAACCCTAAACATAACATAAACTTCTAGTTTAATATATAGAGGTAAATGTTAAACATAGGCTGCAGGGATAGAAGAACTGTTAAAGAGTAAGTTAGTTAAAAAGAGAGCCATGATTTTGAGCCGTGGAAGCAGAATTCCACTGTAGTTTGACTCTAGAATGTTCTCTGAGGGATGCAGGGTCAAGGCACTGTATCTCAAACACTGCCTTGGTTTTTAACTGCAATGGATCCTGTGTAAGATAACTTCATAATGGCAATGTTACAGCCATGTTAGAGAGTGACAGTGCGACAGTAAGTGCACAGCTGACATATTGGTAGGAAGAAAAGGGACAAAACCGAGAATGCTCAAAGAGAGGACCAGGGACCTGATGAAGACAGGAGGCACGGCCATGGGAGGTGATGGAGACAGGAGGCACGGCCATTGGCTCTGTAGACACTGGCAGAAATTATGAAGAAGGGCACAAAGTTCATACAAAGGAGCACCGGAGGTGCATGAGATGGTGGTAACGGGCCCGCGCCTTCAGTAGCTAAAACTGAAGTCATCAAAGCAGGAAGCAGGTTTGAGTCCATTAGTGAACGACATGGGAACAGCTCGCCAGGTACTAAAGATGGGGACGAATGTCACAGAGGCCCTTCTGCACACCTCAGCTTCTACCACGCACAGGGGTTAGTGTGATTTTACCCCTATAAAAATAATTACAGTCGGACTGTCATGGTGGTGTGACAAGTGAAGATACTCCAAAGAGATACTTGAGTCATACGGTGTGACTATCAGGCTGTTGCGACAATGGACTTCAAAGACTGAGCCTTTCCCCAGGGATCTCATGGTGGGAGAAGGATAAGGCGCCAGGAAGAGATGCCACACGGTTCTTAGAACCCGTCAGACCCTCTCACTAAATGACACTAAATGCGAGGCAGCAGTGGGTCAGAGGGAGGTGGGGCCACAGCTTGACCAACTGCTCAGCTCTGTGTGTTCTTGGCCTTCTATTTAAATTTTGACTTGGTGTGTATGTGTGTGTGGGGGGGTGTCCTCACTGGTCCCAATGCAGCCACTTTGAATAAATCTATTTTTTCTGTTTCTCACTTTAATTTGGCTCCTTTAATTGGCTTATTGAGAATGGGTGGCTGGATGTCACTTAGGGCACAGGATGTGACCACCCCAAATCCGACTACAGTGACACACCTGTAATCTTGGCACTCAGAATGCTGATGTGGGGGTGGGGGTGGGGGTGGGAATGCAAGCTCAAGGCCAGCCCTGAGCTAGACAGTGGCACAGTTGAGATCTTGTCTTAAAAAGTCAGACAAGCAAAATAAGCAGACAAATAAAGAAACAAAAGGTGTACACACACACACACACACACACACACACACACACACACACACAGAGGCACACATACATTATGACTTTTGAAGTTAGAAGCTAAGCCTATTGGGAGTTATGTGACTCTCTCAGAGTGACATGCAGGCTCTGGTGGACAGGAAACACTCCAACTTATAATTTCATTTGTGATTCATCCCACTGACTACAAAGTTATAAGGGGAAAAAAAAAAAACCTCCCTTGGAAGGGAAGTGCTGGCAGATTGCAGACTCTGCTCATCCAGGCGCAAGCTTAGAAACTCTAGTTTCTGGAGGTCTTTGTGAAGAGAATATATATATATGTGGACAATCAACATTAAAGTGTTCAACGAAACAATAGAGTAAAATTTAAAATGATAGATGAATAAGTTATTCAGATACACTGTATAATAAAAAATAACATCAAGATCTTGGTTATAACAATTGTGTCATTTGGTTTTGGTTTGGTTTGGTTTGGTTTGTGCCAGGCAAGTGCTCTACTACTGAGCTGTCACCCTAGGCCCCCACAGTGCGCCCATCTGATCGCATACAGCAAGTATTTAAGAGGGGGAGCACTTTTGGGCTGGAGAGCCAGCGCGACTGGTACAGTGCTTGCCAACCAACCATGAGGGCTTGAATTTGATCCCCAGAATTCACATTTTAAGAAGCCACGAGTTAGGGCACACACTGTTTCCCCAGCACCAGGGAAGCAGAGACAGGAGGAAGTCCCCTGGCTCTCTGGCCAGCCAGTCTAGCCAGCATGGTGAGTACCAGGCCAATGAGAGAGCCTGGCTCAAAACTCAAGGTAGACAGCTTCTCAGGGACAACACCAAGGCTGACTTCTGCCTCCATACACCCATGTGCATAGATGTGCATCCACAGGAATGCGTGCACACACCCCCAAAGAAACACAACTGTCAATGTGTGGGGTGAAAACTACCGACCTTCCTCCTTGAATTCCCGCGGGTTCGCTGGGCCCCAGGCCCTCGGCACCTGACTGGAACTGAGATCTCTCTTCGCAGGTGGAGGCTCCCTCTGCTCTATTTTTTTCCCCAGAGATTTCTCTTCCTCCAAGGATGAGATGTCCCAGTCGTCATCACTGACATCTGCACACTGCAAGAAGCACACAGAGACGACCTTGCGTTTCTTATAAGGAAAGCCGTACCCTTGTTCACCCTGTGGTCCAGGCTGAGCAGCTTGATGCTGAAGGAAAAGCTGGCAACGACACCGGGGTCCCAAACGGAAGCAGCTTTGCAGAGCCGTGAAGTGAGTTTGAAAACCTGCATCTTGAAAGATACAGTAGTCACTTTTTTTTTTTATGCTGTGGATTTAAAAAAAAAAATCAATGGTGAAGCCTTCCCCTCTGTCCCAGTTTCCTGGTAAGTGAAGGCTTTCGTGGGACATGCCCCTTGGGCTAGTATGCAGATATAAGTGAGTATATACCATTTGAGTCTTTCTGCTTCTGGGTTAACTCACTCATTATGATCATTTCTAGTTCAATCCATTTGTTCACACATTTCAGGAATTCCTTGATTTTAATAGGTGAGTAGTATTCCATAGTGTATATGTACCACAGTTTCTTTATCCAAATTTCTACTGAGGGACACTTAGGCTGTTTCCATGTTCTGGCTATTATGAATAAGGCTGCTATGAACATGGTTGAGTGAGGGTCCTAGAAACCTACAACAACATTATGATGGGTGGAATTGGGCCCAGGGGTCCTGCTCAAGCTATAGCAACAGCCAAGGACAATACGTGCAGTAAACTTTGAACCCCTACCCAGATCTAGGCAATGGACAGGACATTCTCCACAGTTGAGTGGAGAGTGGGGTCTGACTTTCACATGAACTCTGGTGCCCCATATTTGACCATGTCCCCTGGATGGGGAGACCTGGTGGCACTCAGAGGAAAGACAGCAGGCTACCAAGAAGAGACTTGATACCCTATGAGCATACACAGGGGGAGGAAATCCCCCTCAGTCACAGTCACAGGGGATGGGAGCAAGGGGAAAATGGGAGGGAGGGAGGAATGGGAGGATACAAGGGATGGGATAACAATTGAGATGTAATATGAATAAATTAATAAAATATATATTTTAAAAATTTTAAATTAAATAATAATAATAATAATAATAATAATAATAATAATAATAATAATAATAAAGTTTTAATCACATAAAAAATAAATTGTGAATTTAGGAGATACTAGAATACAAGGGTTGTAGGGGCAGGAAACTCTGAATTCGGGGTGAGATATGTCGCCCAGGCGCCCTGCAGACAGGACCATCATCACCTTTCCAAAGCGAGATGAGCCACCTTGGATGATGCAGCATTAAGCAATAGCTTAGTGAAGGAAGTTTGACAGAGTGTTCTAAGTCTCTCGGACCAACAGGAGAAGGCAGGATTATCCACAGAATTCAGAAGAATGACTAGATTGAAGAACACAGTCTGCACGTCAGCTGAGAGAGGCGACAGCTGAGCTCCAGAGCCCTTCAGGCCTCTTCAGTGATTCTGACTCCCAGGTGGGGCCAACCCTTAAAAGTCCCTACTTTGCTGGGCATGGTGGCGCACACCTGTAAATGCCAGCACTTGGGAGGCAGAGGCAGGTTGGATCTCTGAGTTTGAGGCCACCCTGGTCTACAGAGTGAGTCCAGGACTGCCAAAGGAACCCAGAGAACCCCTGTCTCAAAAACAAAACAAAAACAACAACAACAAGAAAAAAGTCCCTATTTTACTTCCAGGTGTCAGAAAAATCCTTGAGCTAGGCGTGGGGGCTTCAGACTGTGGCTCCTCACACCCCTGTGGCCACAACATCTTTATGTGGAGGTGTCACACTACACACATGATGGAGTTGTGAAAACATGTGCAGCGTGACACACAAATATCATTGTATCATGATCTGAAATGCTTGGGCGGAAGAACATCTCAGATTACACAGGGTTTAAGGCTTGGGAATATCTGCAGACAGTTTGTTGGGTCTCAACATCTCTAATCTGAAAATTCCAAATCCAGTATGATCCAAAATCAGAAATCTTTGTTGTTGTTGGTTTTTGTTTTTGTTTTCAAGACAAGGTTTCTCTGTGTAGCCCTGGCTGTCCTTGTAACTCCTTCTGTAGACCAGGCTGGCATCGAACTCAGAGATCTGCCTGCCTCTGCCCCAAGTGCTGCGATTAAAAGGTATGCACCATCACCACCTGGCACATTTCTTGTGTGTGTGTGCTTGAGATTGACCCTAGGGCCTCCTGATGCTCAATTGAGCTACATCCCAGATCTGAGAAGTTCTGAGTTAATGCCAGTGTTTAAAAAGTTTAGCACTGGGGCTGGAGAGATGGCTCAGAGGTTAAGAGCACTGACTAGTCTTCCAGAGGTCATGAGTTCAATCCCCAGCAACCACATGGTGGCTCACAACCATCTATAATGTGATCTGATGCCCCCTTCTGGCCTGCAGGTGTACGTGTGGGCAGAGCGCTGTATACATAATAATAAATAAATCTTAAAAAAAAAAAAAGTTTAGCACTTTGAGACATTACAGATTTCACATTGTTCAATCTATACCTGCTATCAAACAGTAATATTCCTGATTGGTAAAAAATGCAATACTGAAAACAAATCAAGATGAAGCGTCACTTTGTACTATATTAACTAATCACAATAGACCTTTATTTTACTATAAAACATATTTACTAATTAATTCATCAAAAGATGAAGATGAATTAATTAATTAGCAAGCAGGGTTACCTTTATTTCTTGAAATTCTTCCTTTTTGATAAGTGTTTCACCAATATTCACTCCAGGAACTAGTTTATTCCCATTTCCTTGGTGTAAAACCTTGTTCTCAACAGTTTCAGTTTGTATCTGAATAGAGGTTCCTACAGGAGCAAACAGAACACAGTCAGGAAAAGGGTTTGAACACTTTTATCCACCTCCAGTCCCCACACAAGCCTATTGTCAGCACAGAAGGACTCCCAGCTTTATACATCATTATGTATTATTCAAATAAATCAATTGATATATTTTGGGTTTGGAAAAAAATGGAGTTGAAGAGATGATAGCTCCAAAGTGAAAAGCATTTGCTGTTCCTGCAGATGATCAGGATGAGCTCCGAGCACCCTCAGTGCACGGCTCACCACTGCCTGTGACTCTAGCTCCAGGGAATTTGATGCCCTCTCCTGGCCTCCCGGGTATCTGAGCATACCTATACACATGCCCATGTTCACACATAAAATAAAATAATAATATGTATATTTAAAAGCTAAATATGTATAATTCCCTTAAAAGAAGAAATCACAATTGCCCAGTTTAGTTTTCACTCAAAATCACAAGTATGTGATAAAGTCTTTACTTCAATGGGTATTTTCTTTAATATTAATTTAATTAATTTAAATTAATTTAATATTAATTTTCTTTAATAGTATGTTATTAATAATTTAAATTTAAATTAATTTAATATTAATTTTCTTTAATAGTGTGTTATTTATAGTGTGTTATTTTTAATGTACTCACTATATTTTCCAAAATAACATACTTACATAGCATGTAAAAGTTATGTGTAGCCGGGCATGATGGTACACACCTTTAATCCCAGCACTTGGGAGGCAGAGGCAGGTGGATCACTGTGAGTTCAAGGACAGCCTGGTCTACAAAGCAAGTCCAGGACAGCCAAGGCTACACAGAGAAACCCTGTCTCGACAAAACAAAATAAACAAAAAAACCCAAAGATACTTGACATTGACCTTAGTCCTTCATACATATGTATACATGTGCATATGTGCAACTAAACACATACACACATATACATACATGCACCATACACATGCATACTCACATGATTAAAAAAAGGGTGGTCTATGATCTATATGAATAGTCAGGACTGACATGAGCTCAGGGGGAAGATGACATGAAGAGAGAGAGAGAGAGAGAGAGAGAGAGAGAGAGGGAGGGAGGGAGGGAGGGAGGGAGGGAGGGAGGGAGGGAGAGAGAGAGAGAGAGAGAGAGTCACCCCCAGACAAACAGAACCCAGTTTCTCTTGCAGCTCTCATACGGAAATGACCTTGACGGGACCTTGCGCACATTCACCCAGCCTACAGAATATTGACACCGTAAATCTCCATTGTTTACGTCACTGAGTTTATAGTGTTTTGCCCAGCAGTAAGGAACCCATACTCCAGGGCATCCCCAGCTGGCTCTTGCCCTTCTACTTGAAGAAAGTTGGGCTTCTTGCAGTGCCTCTGGGGTGAGCCCCGTCCTTCTCACACACAATCCCAGCTCAGATGCCCAGGGCTGGATGCCCTGGGTGAGGACCACTGTCCTGAAGAAACTTCAAAAGGCTTTTCAGGGATCACAGCTCACCCATAAGCTTTGGAGACGTGTCTGACTCCTCCCCTTCCCTTCCCTCTGTCCAGTCCGTGTCACTTTTGATGGAGCTCTTTCCAAAGTGACTCATGGTGCTTTTAGGTGGCTGTGTGGTGCGTAACTCTGGGGACATGTACGCCTGGATGAAGTCCTCTTCGTCCAGCTCCTCTTCTGAGCTGAAGGGAGGCGTCCTGTACAAGTCAGAACCAAAACAGGGGTGTGGGGGCGCTGCCTCCTTGGTTCGCAACTTACCAACCAGGTGTCCTTTTCTCACCTTAAAAAAAAACTACTTAAGATCTGCTGCCTTGTTAGCTGAGCTAGCTGAGACTCACAGTCAAACACTGGGCAGAGTGCAGGGAGTCTTGTGGAAAAGTGTAGGAAAGGATGGGAAGACTTGGAGGTGACAGGGGCTCCACAAGAAGACCAACAGAGTCAACTGACCAGGGCCCAGAGGAGCTTGCGGAGACTGAAGCACCAACCAAGGACCATCCATGGCCTGGACCTAGGCCCCTACACAGATGCAGCTGAGGGGCAGCTCAGGCTTCATGTGGGTCCCCTAGTAAGGGGAGCAGGGGCTGTCTCTGACATGGATTATGTTGCCTGTTTTTGTTTGTTTGTTTGTTTGTTTTTGTTTTTTAATTACTTGTCCCTGGCAGAGTTGCCTAGCTAGGCCACAGGGGAAGAGGATGTGCTCAGCCCCAATGCGACTGGAGGAGCTGGGGAGAGTTGGGGGGGGCTCCCCTTTCCTGAGGAGTAGGAAAGGAGGGCCAGGGGAAAGAGAGTGGGACCAGGAAGAGAGGAAGGAGGGGGTTAAGATTGGGATATAAAGTGAATAAATAAATAAAATTTAACAACTACTTCTTTTATTTATCACACAGTTGGTTTTATTTTGGAATTTTTATATATACTTTGTTTTTGCGGCACTTTCTCACTCCCATGCCTCAGTCTCCCGCTCCGTGACTGGTCCCCTCTCTTCCTGCTCCTTCTACTTTCATGACACAGTTTTTTTAATAATAACACATTTTTATTGAAAATTAAAAATAATTCCTATTACATCTCATTTTCTATCCCATCCCATGCATCCTCCCATTCCTCCCTCCCTCCCACTTTCACCCCAATCCCCCTTCCCTATGACTGTGGCTGTGGGGGACCTCCTCCCCCTGAATATGGTGCTAGGGTATCAAGTCTTTTCTTGGTAGTCCGCTATCCTTCCTCCGAGTGCCATTGGGCCTCCCCAACAAAGGGACATGGCCAAATATGGGGCACCAGAGATCCTGTGAAAGTCAGCATGACACAGTTTTATTCCTCTTCTTTTTTCCCTCTGCAGCGTTCTTTGACACCTCTTTTTCCCATTCACGGTCTCTCCTCTAGTTTTATGATTGATAATTACCTTCCCCAACCCACAATACACATATAACCACATCTATAAAAATTAAAACCCAGGACCTGCATATGAGAGAACACATCCATATATTTGTCTTTCTGTGTATGGAATATTAGAACAGTAATTTCTAGTTCTAACCATTTTCCTGAGTAAAACTCCACTGTGTACACGTACCACATTTTCCTTAGCCATCCATCTCTGGACGGACATTTCATATCTGTGTAGAATAGTAAAGAAAGAAACACGTATATGTGGTTCCAAGGAAGAACAACAGACCAAACTCTCTGTACCCAAACACGAGAGGCAGTGAAGCCAGAGCCGTCTGCAAGACCCAGACCTGCCAACCATGAAGCAGAGCAGTTAAACAGACCAAAGTTCCCAAAAGGCAGACATGTACAGCCTCCACCCTAGACACAGACTGTACAGCTTCCACCCTAGACACAGATGTGTACAGCCTCCACCCTAGACACAGACTGTACAGCCTCCACCCTAGACACAGATGTGTATAGTCTCCACCCTAGACACAGACTGTACAGCCTCCACACTAGACACAGAGTATACAGCCTCCACACTACACACAGATGTGTACAGCCTCCACCCTACACACAGATGTGTACAGCCTCCACCCTAGACACAGATGTGTACAGCCTCCACCCTAGACACAGATGTGTACAGTCTCCACCCTAGACACAGACTGTACAGCCTCCACCCTAGACACAGATGTGTACAGCCTCCACCCTAGACACAGACTGTACAGCCTCCACCCTAGACACAGATGTGTATAGTCTCCACCCTAGACACAGACTGTACAGCCTCCACACTAGACACAGAGTATACAGCCTCCACACTACACACAGATGTGTACAGCCTCCACCTAGACACAGATGTGTACAGCCTCCACCCTAGACACAGATGTGTACAGTCTCCACCCTAGACACAGACTGTACAGCCTCCACCCTAGACACAGATGTGTACAGCCTCCACCCTAGACACAGACTGTACAGCCTCCACCCTAGACACAGATGTGTATAGTCTCCACCCTAGACACAGACTGTACAGCCTCCACACTAGACACAGATGTGTACAGCCTCCACCCTAGACACAGATGTGTACAGTCTCCACCCTAGACACAGACTGTACAGCCTCCACCCTACACACAGATGTGAACAGTCTGCACCCTAGACACAGATGTGTACAGTCTCCACCCTAGACACAGATGTGTACAGTCTCCACCCTAGACACAGATGTGTACAGTCTCCACCCTACACACAGATGTGTACAGTCTCCACCCTAGACACAGATGTGTACAGTCTCCACCCTACACACAGATGTGTACAGTCTCCACCCTAGACACAGATGTGTACAGTCTCCACCCTAGACACAGACTGTACAGCCTCCACCCTAGACACAGAATATACAGTCTCCACCCTAGACACAGATGTGTACAGTCTCCACCCTACACACAGAGTGTACAGTCTCCACCCTACACACAGATGTGTACAGTCTCCACCCTAGACACAGATGTGTACAGTCTCCACCTTAGACACAGATGTGTACAGTCTCCACCCTAAACACAGAGGTGTACAGTCTCCACCCTACACACAGAGTGTACAGTCTCCACCCTACACACAGAGGTGTACAGTCCCCACCTTAGACACAGCTGTGTACAGTCTCCACCCTAGACACAGAGTATACAGTCTCCACCCTAGACACAGATGTGTACAGTCTCCACCCTAAACACAGAGGTGTACAGTCTCCACCCTACACACAGAGTGTACAGTCTCCACCCTACACACAGAGGTGTACAGTCTCCACCCTAGACACAGACTGTACAGCCTCCACCCTAGACACAGAGTATACAGTCTCCACCCTAGACACAGATGTGTACAGTCTCCACCCTACACACAGAGTGTACAGTCTCCACCCTACACACAGATGTGTACAGTCTCCACCCTAGACACAGATGTGTACAGTCTCCACCTTAGACACAGATGTGTACAGTCTCCACCCTAGACACAGAGGTGTACAGTCTCCACCCTACACACAGAGTGTACAGTCTCCACCCTACACACAGAGGTGTACAGTCTCCACCTTAGACACAGATGTGTACAGTCTCCACCCTAGACACAGATGTGTACAGCCTCCACCCTAGACACAGATGTGTACAGTCTCCACCCTAGACACAGATGTGTACAGTCTCCACCCTACACACAGATGTGTACAGCCTCCACCCTAGACACAGATGTGTACAGTCTCCACCCTAGACACAGATGTGTACAGTCTCCACCCTAGACACAGACTGTACAGCCTTCACCCTAGACACAGAGTATACAGTCTCCACCCTAGACACAGATGTGTACAGTCTCCACCCTACACACAGATGTGTACAGTCTCCACCTTAGACACAGATGTGTACAGTCTCCACCCTAGACACAGATGTGTACAGTCTCCACCCTACACACAGAGTGTACAGTCTCCACCCTACACACAGAGGTGTACAGTCTCCACCTTAGACACAGATGTGTACAGTCTCCACCCTACACACAGAGGTGTACAGTCTCCACCCTAGACACAGATGTGTACAGTCTCCACCCTAGACACAGATGTGTACAGCCTCCACCCTAGACAGAGATGTATACAGTCTCCACCCTAGACACAGACTGTACAGCCTCCACCCTAGACACAGATGTGTACAGCCTCCACCCTAGACACAGACTGTACAGCCTCCACCCTAGACACAGATGTGTATAGTCTCCACCCTAGACACAGACTGTACAGCCTCCACACTAGACACAGAGTATACAGCCTCCACACTACACACAGATGTGTACAGCCTCCACCTAGACACAGATGTGTACAGCCTCCACCCTAGACACAGATGTGTACAGTCTCCACCCTAGACACAGACTGTACAGCCTCCACCCTAGACACAGATGTGTACAGCCTCCACCCTAGACACAGACTGTACAGCCTCCACCCTAGACACAGATGTGTATAGTCTCCACCCTAGACACAGACTGTACAGCCTCCACACTAGACACAGATGTGTACAGCCTCCACCCTAGACACAGATGTGTACAGTCTCCACCCTAGACACAGACTGTACAGCCTCCACCCTACACACAGATGTGAACAGTCTGCACCCTAGACACAGATGTGTACAGTCTCCACCCTAGACACAGATGTGTACAGTCTCCACCCTAGACACAGATGTGTACAGTCTCCACCCTACACACAGATGTGTACAGTCTCCACCCTAGACACAGATGTGTACAGTCTCCACCCTACACACAGATGTGTACAGTCTCCACCCTAGACACAGATGTGTACAGTCTCCACCCTAGACACAGACTGTACAGCCTCCACCCTAGACACAGAATATACAGTCTCCACCCTAGACACAGATGTGTACAGTCTCCACCCTACACACAGAGTGTACAGTCTCCACCCTACACACAGATGTGTACAGTCTCCACCCTAGACACAGATGTGTACAGTCTCCACCTTAGACACAGATGTGTACAGTCTCCACCCTAAACACAGAGGTGTACAGTCTCCACCCTACACACAGAGTGTACAGTCTCCACCCTACACACAGAGGTGTACAGTCCCCACCTTAGACACAGCTGTGTACAGTCTCCACCCTAGACACAGAGTATACAGTCTCCACCCTAGACACAGATGTGTACAGTCTCCACCCTAAACACAGAGGTGTACAGTCTCCACCCTACACACAGAGTGTACAGTCTCCACCCTACACACAGAGGTGTACAGTCTCCACCCTAGACACAGACTGTACAGCCTCCACCCTAGACACAGAGTATACAGTCTCCACCCTAGACACAGATGTGTACAGTCTCCACCCTACACACAGAGTGTACAGTCTCCACCCTACACACAGATGTGTACAGTCTCCACCCTAGACACAGATGTGTACAGTCTCCACCTTAGACACAGATGTGTACAGTCTCCACCCTAGACACAGAGGTGTACAGTCTCCACCCTACACACAGAGTGTACAGTCTCCACCCTACACACAGAGGTGTACAGTCTCCACCTTAGACACAGATGTGTACAGTCTCCACCCTAGACACAGATGTGTACAGCCTCCACCCTAGACACAGATGTGTACAGTCTCCACCCTAGACACAGATGTGTACAGTCTCCACCCTACACACAGATGTGTACAGCCTCCACCCTAGACACAGATGTGTACAGTCTCCACCCTAGACACAGATGTGTACAGTCTCCACCCTAGACACAGACTGTACAGCCTTCACCCTAGACACAGAGTATACAGTCTCCACCCTAGACACAGATGTGTACAGTCTCCACCCTACACACAGATGTGTACAGTCTCCACCTTAGACACAGATGTGTACAGTCTCCACCCTAGACACAGATGTGTACAGTCTCCACCCTACACACAGAGTGTACAGTCTCCACCCTACACACAGAGGTGTACAGTCTCCACCTTAGACACAGATGTGTACAGTCTCCACCCTACACACAGAGGTGTACAGTCTCCACCCTAGACACAGATGTGTACAGTCTCCACCCTACACACAGATGTGTACAGTCTCCACCCTAGACACAGATGTGTACAGTCTCCACCCTACACACAGAGTGTACAGTCTCCACCCTACACACAGAGGTGTACAGTCTCCACCTTAGACACAGATGTGTACAGTCTCCACCCTACACACAGAGGTGTACAGTCTCCACCTTAGACACAGATGTGTACAGCCTCCACCCTACACACAGATGTGTACAGTCTCCACCTTAGACACAGATGTGTACAGCCTCCACCCTACACACAGATGTGTACAGCCTCCACCCTACACACAGATGTGTACAGTCTCCACCCTACACACAGAGTATACAGTCTCCACCCTAGACACAGATGTGTACAGTCTCCACCCTAGACACAGACTGTACAGCCTCCACCCTAGACACAGAGTATACAGTCTCCACCCTAGACACAGATGTGTACAGTCTCCACCCTAGACACAGATGTGTACAGTCTCCACCCTACACACAGATGTGTACAGCCTCCACCCTACACACAGATGTGTACAGTCTCCACCTTAGACACAGATGTGTACAGTCTCCACCCTACACACAGAGGTGTACAGTCTCCACCCTAGACACAGATGTGTACAGTCTCCACCCTACACACAGAGGTGTACAGTCTCCACCTTAGACACAGATGTGTACAGTCTCCACCCTACACACAGAGGTGTACAGTCTCCACCCTAGACACAGATGTGTACAGTCTCCACCCTAGACACAGAGGTGTACAGTCTCCACCTTAGACACAGACTGTACCGTCTCCACCCTACACACAGATGTGTACAGTCTCCACCCTAGACACAGATGTGTACAGTCTCCACCCTACACACAGATGTGTACAGTCTCTACCCTAGACACAGAGGTGTACAGTCTCCACCTTAGACACAGATGTGTACAGTCTCCACCCTAGACACAGATGTGTACAGTCTCCACCCTAGACACAGATGTGTACAGTCTCCACCCTAGACACAGATGTGTACAGCCTCCACCCTAGACACAGATGTGTACAGTCTCCACCCTACACACAGATGTGTACAGCCTCCACCCTACACACAGATGTGTACAGTCTCCACCCTACACACAGATGTGTACAGTCTCCACCCTACACACAGATGTGTACAGCCTCCACCCTACACACAGATGTGTACAGTCTCCACCCTAGACACAGATGTGTACAGTCTCCACCCTAGACACAGACTGTACAGCCTCCACCCTAGACACAGAGTATACAGTCTCCACCCTAGACACAGATGTGTACTGTCTCCACCCTACACACAGATGTGTACAGTCTCCACCCTAGACACAGATGTGTACAGTCTCCACCCTACACACAGAGTGTACAGTCTCCACCCTAGACACAGATGTGTACAGTCTCCACCCTAGACACAGATGTGTACAGTCTCCACCCTAGACACAGATGTGTACAGCCTCCACCCTACACACAGATGTGTACAGTCTCCACCCTACACACAGATGTGTACAGTCTCCACCCTACACACAGAGTATACAGTCTCCACCCTAGACACAGATGTGTACAGTCTCCACCCTAGACACAGACTGTACAGCCTCCACCCTAGACACAGAGTATACAGTCTCCACCCTAGACACAATGTGTACAGTCTCCACCCTAGACACAGATGTGTACAGTCTCCACCCTAGACACAGACTGTACAGCCTCCACCCTAGACACAGAGTATACAGTCTCCACCCTAGACACAGATGTGTACAGTCTCCACCCTAGACACAGATGTGTACAGTCTCCACCTTAGACACAGATGTGTACAGTCTCCACCCTAGACACAGATGTGTACAGCCTCCACCCTAGACACAGACTGTACAGTCTCCACCCTAGACACAGAGTATACAGTCTCCACCCTACACACAGAGGTGTACAGTCTCCACCTAAGACACAGATGTGTACAGTCTCCACCCTACACACAGATGTGTACAGTCTCCACCCTAGACACAGATGTGTACAGTCTCCACCCTAGACACAGATGTGTACAGCCTCCTACCTAGACACAGATGTGTACAGTCTCCACCCTACACACAGATGTGTACAGCCTCCACCCTACACACAGATGTGTACAGTCTCCACCCTACACACAGATGTGTACAGCCTCCACCCTACACACAGATGTGTACAGTCTCCACCCTACACACAGAGTATACAGTCTCCACCCTAGACACAGATGTGTACAGTCTCCACCCTAGACACAGACTGTACAGCCTCCACCCTAGACACAGAGTATACAGTCTCCACCCTAGACACAGATGTGTACAGTCTCCACCCTACACACAGATGTGTACAGTCTCCACCCTAGACACAGATGTGTACAGTCTCCACCCTACACACAGAGTGTACAGTCTCCACCCTACACACAGATGTGTACAGTCTCCACCCTAGACACAGATGTGTACAGTCTCCACCCTAGACACAGATGTGTACAGCCTCCACCCTACACACAGATGTGTACAGTCTCCACCCTACACACAGATGTGTACAGTCTCCACCCTACACACAGAGTATACAGTCTCCACCCTAGACACAGATGTGTACTGTCTCCACCCTAGACACAGACTGTACAGCCTCCACCCTAGACACAGAGTATACAGTCTCCACCCTAGACACAATGTGTACAGTCTCCACTCTAGACACAGATGTGTACAGTCTCCACCCTAGACACAGACTGTACAGCCTCCACCCTAGACACAGAGTATACAGTCTCCACCCTAGACACAGATGTGTACAGTCTCCACCCTAGACACAGATGTGTACAGTCTCCACCCTACACACAGATGTGTACAGTCTCCACCCTAGACACAGATGTGTACAGTCTCCACCCTAGACACAGACTGTACAGTCTCCACCCTAGACACAGAGTATACAGTCTCCACCCTACACACAGAGGTGTACAGTCTCCACCTAAGACACAGATGTGTACAGTCTCCACCCTACACACAGACTGTACAGTCTCCACATTAGACACAGATGTGAACAGTCTGCACCCTAGACACAGATGTGTACATCCTCCACCCTAGACACAGACTGTACAGTCTCTACCTTAGACACAGATGTGAACAGTCTCCACCCTAAGCGCATTACAGTCTCAACATTCTCAGCTCTTCAATGCATAAGGCAAACACGTCTAGTGAAGAAAACACATTTCTATGCTCACTGAACTCTATCTTTCAAAGTGTCGTCACCTCTGCCTCATGGATTGCAACCCTATTTGAAAATGAAACACAAGTTTGGAGCAGTGTTTGCCCATTTGAAGAATGCTTGTAGAAAGCCTGAATTCCACCCACCACATCTGCCTGTGCATTCTGGCCCGGGCATAGACATCCCATGAAACAAAGCCCTTCCCACGATGTTATGTCCATGAAAAGATGAATCACTATTCGTTTCTAGTTTATGGCGCCCCAGAGGAGACAGGTAATGTGGGGTTGATAGCTCCAGTCTTACACAGTAAGACCTTGCCTAAGAAACAACCAAACCAACACCTCCAAAAAGCACTTTGTAAAGAAAAAACCACTGTTACATATTACAGAGTATTTTTCTTAAATTGGGCTCAGAAAGGATACCAGCTGAGTATCAGTAATATGTGGAGTTCTTCTCAGGCATTACAAGGAGGCAAAAGACCAATGTACTACCTGACACCTATGTGGTCTTGGACCCAGCCGCCAAACCCCACCCACTCTGTTTGAACATGCTCCGTTTGAAAGGCTGTATGGAATGACTCGGGCTGGTCCTTTTCCTTAATGGATGCCATGTGATGAAATGCTACTGGATGACACAGGAGCTGATGAAAGGATGGCATGAATAATAGCCCAAAAAGGACTAAAATAGGAATCACAATGAGTAATTACTGTGGCTTTACCTAATTTACTGAGCCCCTGATTTACGTGAGAGCAGTACTCAGAAATTTTATATCCACTCCACTCAACTCTGGCACCTCTCCCAGTACTCACCTACTAGATGAAAACTTTCTGAGAAAATTATTTTCTTTGGTATTTTTCTTAAGTCTGAAAAAAAAAATGGAGGGATTCAGATTCTAAAGCACACAAGGAAATAATAGAGTCTACACAAAAGTCTATGGAAAAACACGGAAGCCTTTGGTTATCCACCAGGAACCAGGAGGACCTGTGTAAGTGATTCATTGCTACAGGCTCAATGCTTGCAACCCACTAGACTTGTAGTGTACTGACATCCAGAGACAGGACATTGGAAAGTACTAGACTAAATGGAAGCAGAAGGTTGACTTCCCGTGATGAGATTACTGCCTGTGGTGGTTTGAGTGAAAATGGCTCCCATAAGCTCAATTGCTTGGATGCTTGGCCTCTAGTTGGTGGACCTGTTTGGGAAGATTAGGAGGTGTGGCCTTGCTGGAGGGGGTGTGGCCTTGCTGGAGGGAGTGTAAGCTTTCAATCACTGCTCTAGCTCATGTCTGCCTGCCTGCTGCCCTCCATGATAGCCTTTGACTCTAACGATCTGGAACCCTGAGCCCCAATTTAAATGCTTTCTTTCATAAGCTGCTTCAGTGGTACTGTTTTGCCATGGCAACTGAAAATTCACTCAGATGCTGCCTTTACAAGGGGAAGAGACAGCTTGTCCGCTGTGTGAGGACATGTGAGACAACAGCTCTGGAAGTAGGGCTTGACCTCTGGCACCCTGATTCTGAACACCCAGCCCCGCCAAACCAGCTCCTGCTGTTTCGCTGCCCCAGTCCATGATGTCGTACTGCACACAATGCTTCCTTTTTATACACAGTTGAACATACTCACTTTGGGACAGCCACGTTATCGGTGAACACGGATCTCTGTCTGACCAGCGGTCTACTTTTTGTGGGGAGCTGGGTTGCTTTGGGTACTTCTTCAGCTGGAAAGGTGGTCATGGGAGGGGCTCTGTGCCCGTCTGGAAGAGAAGCACCATTCCTGAGTTTCCACCGCCTTTACAGTACAGTGAAAAGCCAAACTAAATGGTGTGATACTGTCCATGGAGACTGAAAAGAACAAGACTGCCTCTCGGGTCTGGGGTCCAGGCTCAAGGCTTCATTATTATTATTGTCTGTTCTAGGTTTTTTTTTTTTTTTTTTTTGAGACAGGTCTCTTATAGCCCAGGCGGGTCTTGAATCTGCTATTTAGCCAAGCATGACGGAACTCCTGGTCCACCTGCCCTCACAGCCTGAGTACTCGGGCTATAGGCACACACTCACCTTAGAGTGAGAGTCAGGGCTTCTTTCAAAATACAAGCATAAGCCAAGACCCATCATTTCAAGCGCTAACAGGAAGAGAGTTGCCAATGCCAGAGTCTGCAAACACTTAGATGTATAAAGAGCCTGTTACATTCAGCTCTCATTTGTAGCAATGAAATGCCAGGTGGCAGCAGCAAGCTTACCTGAAGGCACTGACACCTTTTCCTCAATTTTACAGATCAGCTGATGTTCAAGGGATTCTCGAATTTGCTGAATATCAGGCATTTGTCTTGCTAGATCATGTCTGGCCACCTGCATGGCTTTAAGCGATCTATTCAAGATCTCACATGGAATACCGTGTATATCCTGAAGGAAAAAGATGTTGTGTCAAATTGCTATTATCCTGGGATGGCTTTTATTCATAGACATATGTCAGCATGAACTCTGCTCGTCTGGGGTCCAGGATCATTTACAGTGGGGGATGGGGATGCCCAACCACATAGCGATGACTTCTGGCTGCAATAGGAGCCTGTTTGTGACACACCTGTCACACCTACAATGCAATGCTGTGTGATTAGCAGCAAATGATCCCACCAGGAGCAGAGGAATTCCGAGAAGGGACGCACCAGAGGGGGAAGCGAGAGGCTGAGCTGTGTCTAATAAAAGGTGGAGACAAAAAAGCGGAATTAGGAAGTAACTTCCAGACGGTCAGGCAGATGGGATCCCTTGTAAGAAGAGAGGATGTTACAGTAGAAATGGCTACATTGGGGTAACCCTACAAAGACCTGAGTGATGAGACCAAACACGAAAGCCGAATGCCAACCTGGAAAGCTCAGCATGATTCCACAGAGAGAAATCATCGAGGAGACTTCTGCTAGGACCCTGTAATTAACGAGGCGACCCGAGGAAGTCTGCATCTGATGGGAGTCTAACCAGAAGAAAGGGCACGTCAAGGGCTGCCTAGTTAACCATAGTGTTCCACACATCAACTCATCCTCACCTCCCAGTTTTCCATCTCACAACCCCTATGCCACAGCTCAGGAGAGAAGTCCCCCCCCCCCCCTCAGCAGGTAATGGCCACGCCTGAGTCTCCTCTGCTCTTTGTCATCCACCCAATCTGCCCAACTTCTCCTTCCCATCACTGAGGAGGAGCAAAGATTTTCTATACTTGCCTCTAATCATCGGCTTAATGTCTGTCTTCCTACACCTTGTGGTTAGGTGGAGGGCCCTAATACCACACAGCCGCCAGCCTTCCTAACTAGTGTGCAGAATTCCAAACAGTTTCCATCAGGATCCCAGCGGTGGTTGATCTGTAAGTGGAAGTGGTTTTCTCCAGTTCAACAGAAAATAAGACATGGAAGAACTGGCGAAGCATTTGACGTAGTTAGACTAGGGAGAGCATGGGCCCCAGAAGACAGGATAGCATGTGGCTCCTGCGAGGGAAGCGGTGGGGCGTGGCTGGTAAGAACAAACACGGTGAAGCAACTGAAGGCACAGAGCAGATTCAAATGCGCACGTGGGCTTCCGCACAGTCAGTGGACAGGTGGACCACACAGCCGATGATATCAGGACAACTGCGTCAGTTAGGAAGAAAGTTAGACTTCTAATTCTGAGCACACACACACACACACACACACACACACACACACACTGGGAAACAAACAAATAAGCAAAAAGTCTCCACGCGCTACAAGAAAAAGCATAGCTAATGAGATCTGGTGCCTTCTTCTGGCATGCATGTGTACGTGGAGGTAAAATACTGTATAGTTAGTAAATAAATCTTTTTTTTTAAAGGTAAAATCAAACCCCAGAAAATTTATAGAAACAGCAAATACAAAGATCTACTGGTGCACAAGGCAGATGTGAAACACATGGACAGAGGCATCAGCAAGAGATGCGGGGTGCTACACGGCACACGCGACAAGCACAACCTCATCACAACCCCCGCGAGCGCTTCTTGCAGAGCTGCTGGTGACACAGCCGCGGGACAGGTGAGGGGAACCTTCTAGGGCACTAGAAATGCGCAAAGTTATCATCTGAGTGCTGGCTACAGTTCTCATACACAAACTACCCATGTGCCTATGAACGTACACACATGTAAGCACACAAACATGGAGATACACTACATATCCATATGTTTACTCAAATATACATGCATACATGTACATGCGTGAACATATAGCTAGGTACAAATGTGTATGTTCATAAATACACAGCTATACCCATACATACGTCAACACGCAAACATCTTGACATAGTGACATACACATGCATTTGTACACATCTACTTACATATACATATTATACCCATGCATCAAGCATAAGCATCCATATGGCACAATGTACATTCATGCATGCATATATATGCTTATGTGTGTTATGTTTACATGCATTTGCATATAATACATACATACATTCATACATATGGAGCTTTGTAAACACCCTTGTATTTACCAGCACATAAAGGAATCCATCAAATGGTTAGAATTCATACACTCAGTGTATGCTAATAAAGAATTTTAAAAGTACAGGGGTTTATATGGAAGTTGAGGTACTGAGATTATTCAGTCTGGCTTTACATCAGCTGCCCAGTCATTCCACGTGTGTCAGTGCTCACTGTGACGAGCAGAATGGATCGATGCGTTGTAACCATGGAAACACTCTGGCTCCTTCACCACGAGTCATGTAACCTAGTCAAGTTACCCTATTTTTACATAACACAGAAATAATAATGCCATTTATTTCCAGTGTTATTTCTGTTTGCTAAGGCCTTAGGCCTGCGCCAGGTACCAGTGAATGCCACCCGCAGCTCTGCTAACCTGAGTCGTATTAACATCCAGTCTCTACATTTGGACAGAGTTAAGGCCACTTTGCCTCTCTCATGAGTCTTGATTTAGAAAACGGGGCATAACAAGCACAAGCTCAGAAAGCGCGAGAACATACCGCTTTAATCCCGAAGCGTTGCAGTTTTTTGCTCAGCTCCTTTTCCAAGTTCATCCTTAGCTCCTTAGGAGAGTTGCTGATCTTCGAAGTTTTCCTTAGATACGGCTTCTTGTTTAATTTCTGTTCATATTCTCGTCCTGAAATACAGTTTTATTAAAAAGCAGATTTAAAGAGAATTATACAAATTCATTCCAAGTGGAAAATGACAACACATGACTTTAAGACAAAAAGTAAACATTTGCAAACATTTTAAGGTCTTAGATATTTAATCATGGCTAAGTATCTTAGCTTCTAAAACTGTTTTAAGTCTGTCTCAGAACCTTAGTGACTTCTAAGACTCCTGATTGGTTCCAAATTATGGTTTATTGAGACAGGGTTTCTCTGTGTAGCCTCGGCTGTCGTGGACTCACTTTGTAGAACTGGCTGGCCTGGAACTCACAGAGATCTGCCTGCCTCTGCCTCCCCAAGTGCTGGGATTAAAGGCGTGTGCCACCACACCCAGCTTAAATATATATTTATTTAATGTTTAATATTTTACCAATGAAGTATTTTCTAAAATGTTCCTCTCTAAGACCAGATAGAGTTTATCTTATGAAGAGTAAAATCCAACTTATTTAAATTTCATTTAAGTTTTAAGTAGATAAATTTACTAAATGCCAAATACAAATAGCCAAATCACTATGAATGTAACAGTTATATAATTTCTGATTGTTTCATGGTTCTTCTTGCTGTATGTATTTTCTTTTATTTATGTGTAATAGTATTAATATATATATAAAAAGGAAATATAATTTAAAAATATAAAAATTTTACTAAATGTTAAGTGTGCATAGCACTTGGGTATTATTCTCTTTCTCCATAGTAGTATTTACCAAAACTACAAAGAGGCCCCAGCGTCCCGGTACTGCCACTGAAACCAGTAAGTGAAGAGCTAGGGGCATCGTGTACAGCTACATGGAAACAAACCACATTAATACATATTTTTAAAAGTGCTAATGATTAACGTAGCAACACCAGGACTTGCAAATATATATCATGGAGATTCCATGAACAGGGCTGGTTTAGCCAACTTATAATTTATAGCTTTATAAAAATAAGAAAAATTGGTAAAAATTCTAGCCAACATGGGAGTTTTAAGAGCTACTAAAGTTTCACATATTGTGGCTGAAGAGATGGCTGAGTGAGTAAGAGCACGCATTGCTCTCCCAGAGGTTCTGTGTTCAGATCCCAGCACCTCTCCCTCCCACGGAATCCACTGCCCTCTTCTGGCCTCTGAAAGCCCCACACTCACCCACATACGTGTGTGTGTGTGTGTGTGTGTGTGTGTGTGTGTGTGTGTGTGTGTGTATTTACAATAAAATAAAAAGATAGATTAATTTTTGAAGTCTACATATTGGAATCCTTATTTTTTTTGACTGCTCTTCCTGACAGAAATGGTTAAGAACAGAACCCTCATCTTTATTTGCAAAAAGCTTCTCCCTTAGGAAGCAGTAAATGGAAAAACAGTATTGTTGATAAGGAACTGATCGAAGCATGTTTTCAGAACCTACATTTTCACCTGTAATCCCTGCACTTAGGGAGGTAGAGGCAGGCAGATCTCTGTGAGTTCAAGGCCAGCCTGGTGTGCAAAGTGAGTCCAGGAGAGCCAGGGCTACACAAAGAAATCCTCTCTCGAAAAACAAAAAGAAAACAACAACAACAACCAAACCAAAAAAAAAAAAAAAAAACCAACCCAAAAATAAAAGAGAGAGAGAAAGGAAAAAAAAGAAAGAGAAAGATAACAGTACTTATTAAACTGAGTGTTCTCAGAACTTAAAAGGCAGAGGCAGGCAGATCTCTGTGAATTCAAGGCCAGCATAATCTATATAGAGTGAGTTTCTGGACAGCCAGGAGTACACAGTGAAACCCTTTCTTAAAACAAAACAAAACAAAACAAACAAATAAAAAACAAAAGAAGAAATAAGCTGGTTGACTAGTAGAATTGAATCATAGACCCAGAAATAAACTCACATACCTATGGATACTTGATTTTTGACAAAGAAAACAAAACCATACAATGGAAAAAAGATAACATCTTCAACAAATGATGTTGGTCTAACTAAATGTTTACATGTAGAAAACTGCAATTAGATCCATATTTATCACCCTGCACAAAACTAAAGTCCAAATGGATTAAAGATCTCAACATAAAACCAGACACACTAAATCTATTGGAAGAAAAAGTGGGAAATAGCCTTGAACTCATTGACATAGGGGACAACTTCCTGAACAGATCACCAGTAGCTCAGGCTCTAAGGTCAACAATTAATAAATGCGACCTCATAAAACTGAATGGCTTCTATAAGGCAAAGGACATTATCAACATAACAAAAAGACAGCCTACAGACTTGGAAAAGATCTTCACCAACACTACATCCAACAAAGGGCTAATATCCAAAATACATAAAGAACTCAAGAGATTAAACACCACCAAAGCAAATTATCCAATTAAAAAATGGGGTACAGAGCTAAACAGAGAATTCCCAACAAAGGAATATCAAATGGCTGAGAAATGTTTAAAGAAATGCTCAACATCCTTATTCATCAGAGAAATATAAATAAAAATGACTCTGAGATTCCATTTTACACCTATCAGAATGGCTAAGAACAAAACCTCAAGGGACAACACATGCTTATTATAGTAATTTGTATCAGTTTGGCCTATGAAGCCAATAACCGACAGAGTCTGAAATGTACTTTAAAGCCGTTAGCACTACAGGCCGGGCAGAATCTAAACTGATTCTAGTCTACTCGTAAATTAAAACAAACTACTCTAAACCTCATAACGTACATATATTCCAAGCACTTGCCAATTTGATCCTTGGGCCGCTTCTCTCCCCAGCCCCCTTAACTGTCAATTCTGGCTCCGCCCCCATCTAGGAAGTCCCACCTTCCACTTCCTGTCCTTCTGCCCAGCTGATTGGCTAAACAGTGCTTTATTGACAGTTGTTACATCCACTCAAGACATTCCTCCACACATGCTAGTGAGGATGTGGAGAAAAGGGGACACTCTTCCTTTGCTGGTGGGAGTATAAACTTGTACAACCACTTTGGAAATCAATCTATTGCATTTTCAGAAAATTGGAAATAGTACTACCTAAAGACCCTGCTATTCCACTCCTGGGCATATACCTGAAAGATGATCCACCACACAACAAGGACATTTGTTTGACTATGTTCATAGCAGCCTTATCCGTGATAACTAGAATCTGGGAACAACCTAGATGTCCCGCAACCAAAGAGTGGACAAAGGAAACTGTGGTGCATTTACACAATGGAATACTATTCAGCTATCAAAAACAAGGAGATCTTGAAATTTGCAGGCAGATGGATAGAGCTAGAAATGATCACAATGAGTGAGGTAACCCAGACCCAGAAAGACACACATGGTATATACTCACTTACAAGTGGACATTAGCCCAGCATAGATGTCCTCTGAGAGACTCCACCCAGTGGGGGACCAGGACAGATGCTGGGACTTGCAGCAGGACTATGGGAGGAGAGCTGTGAATTGTATGTAAGAGTTGGGGGATGGAGGGTTAGAGAGGGAGCAGGATCCTCACAAGGAGACTATTGGGGCCTATGGATCTGAACAAAGCGGGGCCTGCACAGACTGGTGCACCAACCAAGGTCAGTGCATGCAGAGGACCAAGACTCCTGCTCAGATGTAACCGGTAGGCTGTGGTTCTCCATGGGGTGCATGGGGACCTGCTGCTGAGCCTCTGACATGCACTCTGCCCCTAGACAAGATGGCCTAGCAGGCACACAGAGGAGGAGGAGGAGGAGGAGGAGGAGGAGGAGGAGGAGGAGGAGGAGGATGCAGGCTATCCTGATGAGACCTAATAGACTGTCACCAGATAGTTGGGGTGGGAGGGCCTCCTGTCGGAGGTCTGGGGGGGGAATGGGAGGAGGAGGGAGGGGATGGCAGTTGAGATATAGTGTGAATTGGTTATAAAAAATAAAAGATACATTTAAAAGAAGGTCAAAATGAAACAGACCTAGATGAAAGAGAGACTGCTAACTCAAGTCAGTCTATGCTTACATGGATTCAAACTGCAGAACAAGCAGGTAACTTATATTGCTAATCCCATTACATGGGAACAGCTCTGAGACTGGCTGAGACATGAATGTCTATGCATAGACAAAATTTTGTGTTGGTCACAGAATCCCTGTGACTTATTTTTAGATGCCATTCTTCCCATGGCATGAATGAAGATTTATAGATGTCTTTTCTTCTGAGCATACAAAGAGCAGAGAACCAGCCTTACCTTTTCTGTACATCCTGTACACCTCATACTTTATAATGTTAGGACTGTATAATGCTTGTGAGAAATTGTATGTTTTTAGAACAAAATGACAGGACACTGATGCTGGATCAGACCTAACAGGATCCATTCCTCTCACAGCATGCTGGACACTGACATCCTGCATCCTTCATGTTCCAACCCCAAGTGCTTCAGTTGCTGTTCCTCATCAGAACAGGACAGCTCCCAGGACAGCTTTGAAGAAAGCATCTGATCACAACTGATCCAGTATTTCAGACTGTCACACACAGGACTTCTATTAAACCTGGAATTTCTCAACATTTAGAAACTGGACCACAAATGCTAAGTTTAGCTTGCTTAACCATTTTCCCCAACTGTATTTGGGCCCCTAAAAAGGTATTGTTTGTCCCAAATCAGATGAAAGCAGCCTTCAAAAGAGAATGACACGGCATTTCCCTTAAGGGGGTTGGGTAGGGTTTTTGGCTGTTTTCTCGAGATATGGATGTTTATTTTCATTGGGAGTTGGTTATAAGTTATTAATGATCTTATTCAGAGAGAAAGCAAGGTTAGACTCAGGGACGTCTCTCTTTTTATCTTTCTTTCTTTGGTGAGGAGATAGGGGTTGAAAAGGAAGAAGAGGAGAATATAAAAATAAATATATAGGGAAATATATAGGGATATATAGGGAAATATATAGGGATGGCAGAATAAAAAGTAGATTATTGAATCTACTCCTCAACTTCAGGCCTTAACTGTTACTCATTGATATAGAATTTTGTATATTGATGAAAAATGAGCTCAATTTTGATACATTGGTATAGAATTAAAATTCAAGATTATTCTCCACACACATTAAATGTATTTCTACTCTAATAGGAGGTAGTGTACCCATACAACTCAATTATAATACAAGGTTTACTTCCAATACTTTGAAAGTGCTATTGCAGGATGTTTAGGATAAATAAGTTATACAAGTTAATTGTTAGCTGATCAAATCATGGTCATGTCAATTACTAGTCTATTTCTACTACAAGAATATACAACTAGGTTTAACAGATAGATAGATTCTATAGATAAGGTCTTCAAAAACCTCAGAGACCCACAGAATATGGCATTTAAAGATTTTTTAAAATGATTTTTAAGGATCCTTTGACAATAAGACAGGTTAACTCCTGGCAACACCTAGCCTACCTCAAAGAAGATGATGAGCATCAAAGAACCTCCTTATGGAGATAGCTTGAAATGTGGCAAACAAGCCACTGGGGAAAATGTCCTCATTGTGGCCACTGACAGAATTCTGCTTAAAAATGGGCAAGCTTGGATGCAGGCAGAGTCGAAAGCCAAACTCCGCCAAGACAGGGTAAGCAAGTCCTCAATAGTTCCTGCCTCACAAATATGAATGTCAGATATACTGGGCCAGAAGACTGAAGACGATGCTCCAACGTTATAGAGAGTGTTGGGTGACTGTCTAGGCAGTGAACTGTCTCTGTCATTTGCTCATTTTGGAAGCTGCTAACTTGCACTTCCTGTTTACTCAGATAATTAAATTTATTCCTTCTCGAGTGTGTGATGGGGTTGAAGAGGAGATAGTTTAGTTTTACAATTAAGCTTAGTTGTTTAGGGGTTAAGATGTTTTTAGGTCTACATTGAAGTTTTTAGGTTGATAGAGATACGATATGATAGACAGTGATTTACATTCAGTGTGGTAGACTCAGTAAGATAGGAAAGAGATAGGAAAGGTGTTTTCTCCAAGGTTGCCAAACACAAATAGGCCAAATGCTATGAATGTAACATTTATATAATTCCTGATTATTTCATGTTCCTTCTTGCTGTATGTAGTTTATCGTATATAAGTGTAATAATATAAGTGTATACATACAAATAAAAAATAAATGAAATTAAACAAAAGAAATGAAAAACAAAACAACAACAACAAAACCCAACCAACCAACCAACCAACCAAGAAAGAACCCTGAGTGTTATGGCAGACACCTGCAGTCACCGCACTTGGTAGGGACAAAACCAGACTTCAAGCACATCTGGACTACATGAAATCCTGCCTCAAAAAATACATTTTTGAAAAGAAAAGATAATTACACAAATTTTCATAAGCTTCAAAAATATTTAAAAGTAATTTTTAGAAATGCCAAATGAAATATACAAGCAATAATAACTTATCAACACAAACCAATGGCAGCATCCTATCCCACCTTGCATATATTATTTTTCTCAACTATTTCATACCTAGTGCTTACATCCTTGGTCTTTTTGACATTAAGAGTAGTTTGGGGAGCTGGGTATGGTGGCACGTGCTCTTAATCCTAGCATTCAGGAGGCAGAGGTAGGCCAAGGCTACAGAAAAACCCTGTCTAGGAAAACAAACAAACAAACAAACGAGTAATTTGGGCACTGGAGCCATGGCTCCCAGGTAGAACCCTTGCCTAGCATGTACAAGGTCCCGAGTTCAGTCCCTAGCACACTGGAAAAATAGTAATTTGGAAATGGACTCTTTCCTCCTACACTTCAGACCAGCATGTGGGGAACCACTCTGACACAGTCTCTCATCATCTGGTGAAAATACACGTCACTTTGTCAGAAAGTGTCTGTACTGAAAGAAAGGATTTTGTTTTTAAGTTTCCCAACACAGGGAATTCTTATCAACTTACCTGCATAAAAATGCAATAAAACAGAGGATATTGAAATATTAGGAGAATAAGATAATGAAATATTTTATATCATACTGGTTGAAAATGCAATCCAAATCTAAGGGTCTTTCTTGCTTTTGATATGGCATGTTGTGCACCATGGCCTCCTTCTTTTTGTTTTTTGTTTTCTTGAGACAGGGTCCTCTCTGTGTAGCCTTGGCTGTCCTGGACTTGCTTTGTAGACCAGGTTGGCCTCGAACTCACGTCGATCTGCCTGCCTCTGCCTCCGGAGTGCTGGGATTACAGGCGTGGCTACCGCGCCCCGCCTTGTCTTTTGAGGTTCAGATCTGAGCAAATAAGTAAATGCTGATGCTTTGTTACCTTTTTCTTCCTCTGAAGAAAGTTCCTCTATTGGCTCTAGTACATGTGACGGGAACGCCTGCTCTGTTAATGAGTAATACAAACACGTTTGTTTCCTTCCAAACAATTTACATATGCATACATGTCGACATACAAACTACTATATACATATCCACAGACAGTTTGCTGAACTAGCAAATTTCTACTGGGAACATATTGAGGCAGTTGCTTTTCATCTTGTTATCTTTTATTTATTCTTTTTTATTATTAATTAATTTATTCACTTTACATCTCAGTCATAGCCCCATCCCTCCTCTCCTCCCAGTCCGACCTTCCCTTCCCCTTCCCTCCTCTCCTGTTCCTGAACAAAGGGATCCCCACCCCCCTGCCCTACCCACCCACCCCAACTCCCTGTGGCCTGGGCAAAGCAGTCCTGTCAGGGGGAAGTGATCAAAAAGCAGACAATCAAGTCCATGTCAGAGACAGCCCCCATACCCTTACTAGTGGACCCGGAAGAAGCCTGAGCTGCCCATCGGCTACATCTATGTAGAGGACCTAGGTCCAGCCCACGCACAGTCCTTGGTTGGTGCTTCAGTCTCCACAGGCCCCTCTGGGCCCTGGTTAGTTGACTCTGTTGGTCTTCTTGGGGAGCTCTTGTCATCTTTAGGTCATTCTGTCCTTTCACCCACTTTCCACAAGACTCCCTATGTCTCACCCTTAGCATCCGTTTCAAACCACTGCTGGGTGGAGCCTCTCAGAGGACAGCTCTACTAGGCTCCTCTCTGCAAGCACAGCAGAGCATCTTTAATAGTGTCAGGGGTGGGGTCTGTCCCGTGCGGGGGTTTCTGGGTTGGACCAGGCATTGGTTGGTCATTCCCTCAGTCTCTGCTCTATCTGTTCTATCTTTATCCCTGCACATCTCGTAGGCAGGGTGAGTTTTGGATCAAAGTTTTTCTGGGTGCATTAGTGTCCCCCCCCCTCTGCTAGGAGTCGGTGTCCTCTTCAGTCTCTATGATCCTTGCTAGAGTGCCCCAACAAAAAAACCAGAATAGCTAAAACAAGCCTGTACAATAAAAGAACTTCCAGAGTAATCTCCATCACTGACTTCAAGCTGTACTACAGAGCAATAGTAATAAAAAATGCATAGATACTGACATACAAACAGACAGATTTATCCACAGAACTGAGTAGAAGACCAAAAAATAAACCCACATACCTATGGCCATTTGATTTTTGACAAAGAAGCCAAAACCATACAATGGAAAAAATAACAGCATCTTCAACAAATGGTGCTGGTCTAGCTGGATGTTTATATGTAGAAAAATGCAAATAGATACATATTTATCATCCTGCACAAATCTCAAGTCCAAGTGGATCAAAGATCTCAACATAAAACTAGGTTTACTAAATCTCTTAGAAGAAAAAAGTGGGGAAGAGCCTTGAATTCTTTGGCACGGGAGACAACTTCCGCAACAGAAAAGCAACAGGTCATGCACTCAGATGAACAATTAATAAATAGCACCTCATGAAACTGAAAAGCTTCTGTAAAGCAGAGAGGACACTGTCACTCATGCTGGGGTGGGCCTTGGTGATGCAACTGTCTGAGTCATTTCAGCTCCTCTAAGCCTGGGTACAGAGCTGGCATTCCAATGGAGCCAGGTTAATCTCCTGGCCAGGGGTCCACCCCCAGGAAGGTAGACTCACCTCAAACCATGCTAATAAAACTAATGGAATGACAGATCCCTCTACTAGGGGCCCAACTCAGGCTCAGAGTCAGTCTTGCTAATGAGCATGTCCTCCTCACTGCAGTTTCCTACTCCAGGATAGGACAGAGAACGAGTTTGAGGAAAAGAATGTTTAAAAAGAAGAGAGGTTTGTTAAGAAACAGAAACATAAGGCTTTCCCATCAAATACTTAAAAAAAAGTGTGCCTATGACAAGGAATTCAAATCTTTTCACTTCCCCTAACCTGTAAGATTTTTACACAAACATTTTAATACCCACCCCCCTCACCAATAAAACTTTATTTACACAAAGGCCCTGCTGCATTCAGGGATTACAGGGGCTCGCCCCTTTTCTCTTCATTTCCTGCACATCATTTCTTTTAAGGCTAGGCAATCAAATAGGACTGTGAGGTGGGACTCCAGCCAATGTGAGGAAAGACACTGTTACCACCTAAGTTAAAATAAGACAAGAATACTTCTTGACAGGGCGGGCTTCTTCTGAGCGCACCCTCTTGATCGAGGAGAGTTTTGTCTTGTCCCAACACTACATATTCATACATTGTACATATAGCTGAGATAATTTTCTTGTATTTTTCAATACCCAAACAAATTTGCTCAAGGTGAATATGCATTTTATCTATTATTAGTCTAAATGAGAAAAGGATCCTGTGTGTTTCAATAATAAGCTCCAGCATATAGACTTCCTATCGTGACTCAACACACTCTCCATGAGCCTGTCATGGGCCAAGGGACCGTTATAAAGACCATCATGCACAGACCCAAATGCTTATGGAGACAAAAGTCTAGTTTACTTCCATCGTGGACTTAAGCCACTCCTTTGTCTGTAGCAGAGGCTCCCTATGTAGCTCTGGCTAGCCTACAACTTGCTCTGTAGACCAGGCTGGCCCGCAACTTACAGACCCTCCTCCTGATTCTGCCTCCTAAGTGCTGGGGTATCAGACGCGCACCACCACACCCAGCTCAGGTTGACTGCTTTTTCAAAAACATTTGTTTAAACATTGATGGGTGCTCAAGTTCCTCCGTTATTGGTTTGTATGTGAGATGGGACGTGTGTGTGTGTGTGTGTGTGTGTGTGTGTGTGTGTGTGTGTGTGTGTGTTAGGGGAGGGGAAATGGGGTTGAGTGGCAGGGCATGCATATAAATGTCAGTGGAAAGCCCTGGGTGTCAGTCCTTGTGTCTCACCGTGTTTTCGTGCAGGCGCTTGCTACTGCTTTGTGTGCTGGCCTGCTGACCGGGAGGAAGCTTGGACTCTCCTGTCTCTTCCTCCTGTTTCCCCTCAGTAGCACTGCGGTTACAGATGTGGCTTCTGGGGGTGCAAGCTCTAAGGCCCACACCTGTGTGGCAATTGTTTTATCTCCTGGGCCATCTCAGATACTGCCCGCCCGGCCCACATCTATGCCTGTAAAGGGTCAAAGCCCAAAGTGGACGACAGTAATTAATAGACTCTAAGCCTCCCTCCTGCCTCGGCCCCTCTGTGAGGTAAGGCAGCCACGGGAAGACGCATGAAGAGCAGAGGATGAAAGATGCAGGAATCCCGACTCAATGAACGGGAAACGCAGCTGCAAATCAACATCCATGTACCAGAGCGTGATCACAGGTGTTTGGTACCCACTGTCCTGCCGGAGGACCAGCTTCCGGCAGTGACTTCATCCCTGATCCAGTTTGCTGCCTTTGGTTTCTATCTTTTCTCTACATTCTCCCGACCAATCGTTGGCACTGTTTATTTTTAAAAGGTGACTTGCTACCACACTGAAAGTTATAAAAACAAGCACATATACCCTGTGGCATGTGCTGGTTGGCTGGTCTTGTAGCTAGCCACCTTGTTCTTTCTGTGGACCTACCACTTTCCTTAAATATCACAAATAAATGAAATTCCAAAGTTAAAACTGCTATCAGTAAGCCCAACACACACACACACACACACACACACACACACTGCACGCTTAATGGCTCTGGCCGATGCTCCATTTTCAGTCATGTTGTCTGTGAAGACAAGTTTTAATAACTGCTTTGTAGTTACTGAAGTATTTCCTGTTTTATATAATTGCACGCCCGCTGGCAGTGTGAGTTAATGAATTATCTAACTCAGGATGAAACTGCACGTGAAACATCACGGCTATTGTTGAAACCTACCATGTACCACGGTCAGGCTGGATGTACCATCCAGAGGCTGTGTGGCTGAGGCGTTCACTGAAACAGAACAAAAGGAAAAGCTCACTGGCCTGTCACTACAGCGTGAGCATCTGACCGTGAGCGTGACGGCACATC
This sequence comes from Acomys minous, assembly GCF_964271855.1. Lineage (NCBI taxonomy): Eukaryota > Metazoa > Chordata > Mammalia > Rodentia > Muridae > Acomys > Acomys minous. Next base: position 5,323,445 of record NC_140501.1, on the reverse strand, counting down.
CTCCAAAAGATACAGGCAGCCCACTGGGAGCACGGGCCTCAAACAACAGACACTGTCCTGCTGGCCTAATCTAACTTGTATTAGGCTTTTGGAAAGTAATATTTTGGGGGATAAAACCCAGGGCATTGTGCGTGCTAATATAGCACTCTGTCATCGAGGTACATCCTCAAGTCTTTAAAAACAACTTGTTTTTTGAGAAATAATCGTGTGTGTGTGTGTGTGTGTGTGTGTGTGTGTGTGTGTGTAGTATATCGCAGGATGTGTGACCACAATCACCAGCTAACCTTAGAGCATTTGCTCCCTCTCCCTCTGAATGAGGGAATTAGGTATCATGGCTTCTTCTATGCCTCTGTCCTCTGCACCTATGGCTTGACTAAGCATTCCACACATGCAGGACTGCACACCATGTTTTGACTTCTTTCAGTTAGCATGTTCTTACTGTCAATAGCAGCATTACTTTTATGGTCATGTAATGCCTCAGTGTTTAATTAGATGCCCACTTTCTATTGCATGATGGGCATTTAGGTGGTTTCTGTTCTGGAAGAAAGCGCCAATGAGTTCTGAGAACTGCCCCGAGCACCAGGCTGGATGCGTCACTAACTCAGCTTCATACACAGGAGACCTGACCCTGCCAATACTAAATGGTTTCCCAATTTCTCCAGCGTGTCACGGTTCCTATCCGAGGGTCCGGGAAGGGTCTAAGTACACAGCCCCATCACCACTAAAATCTCATCCGTTAGCCACTCATTCCTTTCTCTGATCAGCTTTAATCCTTGTCCTGCCTTAATAATGTTGGTCAAAACCTTGTTACCTCTGTAGACTCACAGTTTTTCTTTACAGTAAATTCTCACAAAGTGTCCCACCCCAAGAGTCCAGAAATTACTAGAAACAAACTCAGAAAGTAGAACTTCTGGGCTCATTTGCTACTTGTGAAATCTATAACAAGGTTTTGCAAACTACAGGCTGTGGGAAATACTGAGTCTGCTGATGTTTCTGTGAATGAAGTTTTATTGGAACACAGCCACGTTCATGGTTTTATTGTCTACTGCTGGTTTGGCACTGTTACACTACAGCTATATAATTTCTGACAAGCACAGGAAGAGGACGTAATCTAGATGTTACTGCAGCTTTCGCGACAAAGGATGTGAAGGTGCTACAACCGATCTTCTCCCAGCGCCTCCTAAGCCACCGACGGCCTCCCTCACGCTGGAAGGCAGGAACGGCTCTGAAATAACTAAGGTCTAAACCGATCCCACCGGGCTCCCTCCTAACCTACACTTCAGTGCCTGGTGGCAGCAGTGGCGGGGAAGAGCATCTGCCCAGGTGACTGCCACATCTGCACTGGCCAGCAGCTCACTGGCAGTCAGAGATCTGGCCATACCCAGCTTATGAAATCTTCCATTTTGCCAAGCACAGATCAGATTCAGTTATTACATCATGCCTCTGCTGACCTTTCTTCTATTATTTGGATTTTCTCACCTTAAACTTTAGGGTACATATGGTCCTTTCCTGAAGAGAACTTCCCTGCCACCCATGGTACCTTAGCTTAGGTCGCTCCCCAGGCTGGAGGAGAGACTGGGCGTGAGGGGCCTACGTATGGGCTGTGTAGCCATCTCTCCTGACCCCAGGGGCAGCAATCCTTTTTCTTACCATCAGTGACATTTACACACATTTCTTTAAATTTACACACATAGCCATACAAACATTATATACATTTTAAGACATAAAAATATTTGAAAAGTTGAAGAATGAATGATTTAATGTTTCAGAATCTTAATAATTGATTTTTTATATCCCATGAGATGTGCCTGGCTGCCTCAGACTATCTGCATACTCCATGTGGAGAAAATCTCTCCACACACGCTTTGCTGTTTACTTCTTTTTTCTTTTTGTGTATTTGGTCATATTTCCTGTGTTTGCTGTTCAACTTAGTCCTTTAACCTCCTATCCTTCCCGTAAGTGTGTATTTTCCTTATTTCCCAAGTCCGGGTTCTCCTCTCAGCACCACGCTCCCTCCTCCTACCACCTTCCACTCTCTTTGGCTTTAAGAGGCAACAGCGGGCTCAGAAGAGAAGCCCTGTGCAGACTAAGTGGCGAAGACCACTAAACCCCCAACACACCCAGTAATGAATGGGGTTTAGTTACTGCACAGATCTCTCCTGGCACCTGGCCCATGTGAGTGGTGCCAACCCTGTGCCTCAGTATGGAACCACTAGTGATCCAGAGCCCTGTGCACACAGCACATCCTACTGTCGCTCACAAATACCACCTGCTCTGATTTATTCTACCCAGAGTCCTTTGCTCTTCTCTTATCAGAACAAAAATAAAATGATTTAAATTACCTTACTATCATTGAAAATAAGTATGAGAAGATCACATCTTTGTATGTTTATGCATACATATCAGTGTGTGTGAGAGAGAGTGTGTTTATGTATGCCTGTGGAAGGTGGGGGGTGTCAGTGTCAGGTGTCTTCTTCAATTGGTCTCACCATCACCACCACCACCACCACCACCATCACCACTATCACCATCATCATCATCACCACCACAACCACCACCATCAACCACCACTATCACCATCACTACCATCACCACCACCATCATCATCATCACCACCATCACCATCACCACCATCACCACCATCACCACCACCATCATCATCATCACCACCATCACCATCACCACCATCACCACCATCACCACCACCATCATCATCATCACCACCATCACCATCACCACCACCACCACCACCGTCATCATCATTATTACATTTGTCTGTGTGTATTTATGTCTGGGCAATGTGTGATCATATGCATACTTGTGTGTGCAGAGGCCAAATGAGGATACCAGATTCCTCAGACTGGAATTCCAGGTGTTAATAGGATGGCTGTATTGCTACATGGGCTCTAGGATCTGAATTCCAATTCTCATAACTGTGCTTAACTTTGAGCTCTCTCTCCAGCTTAGCTTTCATTTGTTTGTTTGTTTTTGAGGCAGGGTCTTTCTCTGCGTAACCCTGGCTGCCCTGGAACTTGCCCTGTAGACCAGGCTGGCCTCAAACTCAGACATCCACTTGCCTCTAGATCTGAGTGCTAGGACTGAAGACCTGGGCAACCATTCCCAGCTATCCACTGTATCTTTTAAGACAGGATCCCTGACTGAACCCAGAGGTTGCATATTTGGCAAGAGTGGCTAGCTAACAAGCCCCAGAGGTTCTATCTCCGCCTCCTAGGACTGGGATTACAGGCATGTGCTACAGTGCCCAGCTGGTCTCTGAGTGATGGAGATCAAATGCAGGTCCTTACACTTGCATTACAAAGATTTTACTGTCATCCCACCCCCGTCAGTCCCCAGATTTGATCTTGTTGGTTTACAAGTGAATCTGGACAAATCCAGGCCTTAGGTCAGATCACATGTAAGGACGGGAGGAGGGGGCGGGGCACTTGCTAGAAGCCTCAGCATCATGTCAGCGTGGCTTGGCCACCAACCATGCACTTCCCAGGTAACATTGGAAAACCGAAAATGTGACCTTGTGATGCCAAATTTTTTTACTCATTCCTTTATAAGTCAACCTGCTGAATAATAGGCATAACTAATGAAAATCACAGAATCTAAGCCAAAGCTAGGAATCAAAATGAGTCATTATGTCATCAACAAATACATTGGTTTTCAGATGACATTGGGCACGTTCAACGTGGTATGGCTGTAGACAATACATTGGCTTTCAAAGGGAAAAAATCTCTAAAGAATTAAGTAAGCAGGTAAAAAATGAGTATAAAGAGAGTTTAGCCCCTGAGCCTACACAGACACTTACTGGGTGCTGTGGGGCCAGCTGGTTTGGATTCCAATGCTTGTCGGGTCAGAGGATTCCCTGAAACGACAAGAATATAAGTTAAAAATGAAAATTCCAAGATTCAAGCAATTATACTAAATCCTACCACCAGAAAAACAGCAAATGAATCTGAATCTGCAACATATAGCACCTCTCCAGTCTACAGAATATTCTTGACTCAAATTCCTTTTTTTTTTTTTTTTTTGGATACAGGGTTTCTCTGTGTAACCCTGGCTGTCCTAGAACTCACTCTGTAGACCAGGCTGGCCTTAACTCGGAGCTACCCCTGTCTCTGCCTCCTGAGTGCTGGGATTCAGGGCATGTACCCCCCATACCCAGCTTGACTCAAAATTTTTAAAGTTCAAATTTTTTTTTCTGGAATGATTTCCAGTCAATTATTTATATTTGGGTAAGCATTGACTTATATTTCTTATCAGTTGGGCTCTCATTATCATAAGAGAAGTTAAAGGAAATCATGAACTCACCCTCTTTCCCAGGTTTTTTTGTTTGTTTGTTTGGTCGGTTGGTTGGTTGGTTAGTTTTTGCCAATCATTTATCTCATAAAAAGATGGAAGAAAATTCAGCTGTTTATGAAGCCCCAGCTAGTTCCTCACACACGAGCAAGAATTCTTTAATAGTCTGAGGTGCATAGGGCCAACCAAGGGTCCCTGGAAGAAGCCTTGGTGGAAGTCTAGCTCTGAGCTGCACTCTCCCTTCTGATACAGAGCCTGCCCGATGGGAGATGGCTGGGCTACAGCTGCTGTAGCCAACAGGTCACAAGTTCTGTTGCTGTGCCTAAAGCCAAGCTATACCCCCAGACCATACACGGAGGGAATGCAGCCAGTCTTTGTAGTAACCAGTGTGCTTCCTGATCCCTGTAACAAGGCTTTAGTGTAGTTACCACTAAGTGTCCTGTATTAGAGATTAACAAACTGACCACAGACTCACAAAGACACACGTGTGGAAACGGGGGTTGAACTCAGGCTTTTTCTAACTCCATCCTATGATGTAATTCAAGAGATAAAGGGCAGGCCTGCAAAGACGGCTCAGCACTTAGGAGTGTTTGCTGCTCTTGCAGAGGAACTGGATTATTTAGTTACCAGCACTTACATGACAGCTCAAAAATAGCTGTGTCAGAGTCAATCCCCGCTCTCCACATAACTGTGGAGAATGTCCTGTCCATTGGCTAGATCAGAGTAGGGGTTCGATGTTTACTACTTGTATTGTCCTTGATATAAACTCTGGTGCCCCATATATGTCCACCTCCCCTTGGTGGGGAGGCCTGGTGGCACTCAAAGGAAGAATAATCAGGCTACCAAGATGAGACTTGATAGCCTATGACCTTATAGTGGGGGAGGAGGTCCCCCTCAGTCATAGACCTAGGGGAGGGGAACAGGGTAAAAGAGGGAGGGAGGGGGGAATGGGAGGATACAGGTGATGGGATAACAATTTAGTTGTAATCTGAATAAATTAATTAAATAAATAAAAAAAAACCAGTTGTGTCTCCCGTTCCAGGGGAGCTGATGCCCTCTTCTGGCCCCCACAGGTACTGCACAGACATGGTGCACATAGATTCATGCAGGCAAAACACTCATACACACACAACAATTTAAAATGTTTTTAATGACTGCTAACCAGAACTATGCACATGGCTGCTGACTGAATAATAGATGGACTGTAAATGAGACTCTAAGGTCTTCTTAATTCTTCAACTCGCAACAGATTTCTCAAATATTCAAACAACACAAGGACGGATATCCCAAATTAAAATATCAAGTAGAGAACGCTACCTTGGTAGACATGAATTAGCAGGCCCAGGTTTTCGGTACCCAAAGCTGGCAGGCAGGCCACTTTGGATGTGGCAGAGGGATCCTGTCCACTTACCTTTTAGCTCACTGGCGTTGTTGTATGGTTTACTGGCAAATTCTCTAATCTGCAAAAGATAAAATGGTCTGAAAACAGTTCACATTCTCAAATAGAGATGGGCAGGCTGGCTGCAGCCAGATGTGGCCACTGGTAAGTCAACCTTGTCACCGAATGGCCATATTGTGCTGCCTAGCAGAGCGAGGAGCAATGGAGAAGTAACGCCAACGGGTGGGCTGCTTCTCCAAGTGATCTTCTCTATCTTCAAACTTATTACCTGAGTTATCTCTACATCTAAAGGAGCTATGGGCACAACTTCTTTGCATTTTTTTTATTAATTCATTCATATTACATCTCAATGGTTATCCCATCCCTTGTATCCTCCCATTCCTCCCTCCCTCCCATTTTCCCCTAACTCCCCTCCCCTATGACTGTGACTGAGGGGGACCTCCTCCCCCTGTATATGCTCATAGGGTATCGAGTCTCTTCTTGGTAGCCTGCTATCCTTCCTCTGAGTGCCACCAGGTCTCCCCATCCAGGGGACATGGTCAAATATGGGGCACCAGAGTTCATGTGGAAGTCAGGGGAAATTTTCTTTTAATACCTTTACTCTTGCAAGCAAGCACAAGGAGAAAATAGCCCACTTTTGCCATATTCCACTTCAGATGCCATAAACTAAACCTCTGTGGGTTTTTTTTGTTTGTTTGTTTGCTTTTTCGCTTCATTTTTTTTTTAAAAAAGATTGAATTTATTATGTATACAGTGCTCTGCCTACATATACACCTGCAGACCAGAAGAGGTCATCAAATCACATTATAGATGGTTGTGAGCCACCGTGTGGTTGCTGGGAATTGAACTCAGGACTCTAGAAGAGCAGACAGTGCTCTTAAGCACTGAGCCGTCTCATCAGCCCCCAACCTCTGTGTTTCTAGAGCAGTGATGCTGTTGGAAGTTGGTCCGTGCAGACCCCCTCCCTGCCCCCCCCACCCCCATCCTGGACGCACCTGCTGCCTCTGGCTGATGATCACCTCGTTCTGCTCCATCACTTTCTGGCCTAGCTCTTCTACCTGCCTCTTGTAGAAAACATTATCTTCACTCAGATCCTTCACCATTGAGTTCTGAAGCTTCTCTAAGTGTGACAGGAGCTGCAGAGACAACCGAGAGCCATTAGTCTGCAAGCTATAGGCACAGTTCCTTACTGCAGTTTTCACGTGCTTGTCTTGACTTCTTTGCTGGCTTTAGGTGCTCTCTGTGCATTCAGCCACTTGGGAAAAATCTTTAGCCAGTGAGTATCAAGGTCTGGCTGCACCAGATGTCATCTCTTCCGGAGGAGTTTGTGATCTGAGGCAGACAAAGCTCATCAGGTGGGCAGGTGAGTCAACTTGAGCGCATCCCATGAAGTGTCGGGTGGTTGGTGATTAAGGACAAAGGTGTCTCTCCCAGAGCCCGGGAGTCACGTCCATGACTGCACCATCCCCTACCCTCACATCTCATGCTGGCTCTGGCAAGTCATGCGCCTGAGAATTCATTTGATTCATTTTATACTCCCAGCGGTCAGCACAATCCCTGAGCCACACAGGTAACGGGAACAGAGGGAGAAGACAGACGGGAGGAGTGAATGGAAAAGGAGGTAAAGCGCCCACAGCGCTTTTAGAGACAGAGATGATTAAGTTCTTCTTTTTGCCTGTATGTGCATGTGGTCTGCGTGTGTGTGTGTGTGTGTGTGTGTGTGTGTGTGTGTGTGTGTGTGTGAGTTCACAGGCATGTGTGCCCATGTCCCTGGGGCACCCAATATCACTCCTCACCTAATTCAGGCAGAGTCTCTCAATCCAAGCCCGAGCTGGCTGATCTGGCTAACCCTGCTAGCCAACTTACACTGGGCATCTCTGCCTTCTGAGGCTGAAATCAAGGTGGGCTGCCATGTCCACTAAGCATCCGTGTAGGTTCTGGGTGTCTGAACTCCTATCCTCCTGTGTGTGTACCGAGCTCTTTAACTGATCAGCCAGCTCCTCAGCCCGTGTGATGGGGAGTCTTGACAACTTCATGGGATTTCAAATCACCATAGAGACAAAGTTCTAAGCTTGTCTGTGAAGAATTTTCCAAATGATGCCCACTGACGTGAGAAGACGCACCTTGACGGTGGGTGGTGCCATTCTAAAGAACAGGCCCTTGCCTGAATAAGGGGGCAGGGTCCTGGACAGCGGCTTTCATACACTGGACAGTGGACTATCACCAGCCACCTGAAGCGCCTGCCCCCTGACTTTCCCAGTGGGGGTGGACTGTGTCCTCAGACTGGAAATCACAGAGAGCCCTTTTTTTTCTTTTCTTTTCTTTTTTTTTAGCACTTGAGTCAACATTTTATATTAGATATTTTCTTCTTTATTATTAATTTATTCTTGTTACATCTCAATGGTTATCCCATCCCTTGTATCCTCCCATTTTCCCCTTATTCCCCTCCCTTATGACTGTTCCTGAGGGGGATTACCTCCCCCTGTATATGCTCATAGGGTATCAAGTCTCAGAGACACTAAGTCACTTAGAAGAAAAAGCGGGGAAGAGCCTGGAACACATTGGCACAGGAGACAATTTCCTGAACAGAACACCAACAGCCCAGGCCTTAAGGTCAACAATTAATAAATGGGACCTCATGAGGTTGAGAAGCTTCTGTAAGGCAGGAGACATTGTCAAGAGAACAAAGCGACAGCCTACAGACTGGGAAAAGATCTTCACCAACCCTACATCTGACAAAGGTCTAATATCCAAAATATATAAAGAACTCAAGAGCCCTTTCTTTAACTGCTTTTTGCCAGCCACGCCATCACAGCAGCCCATAAAGTCACACAGAAACTTAATGCCAAGGCAGATGACATCCTGGACAAAAGAACTCAACAAGAATTTGCTTCTGATAATTTAGGGATGCCTGTTAAAGCAATTTCAGTAGTTGCCAAAACAAACCAGAACAAAACCCAGAGTGGTAAGTGGTACCCAGGGTAGTGTGTGTCCAGTGCCTGATGTGAGAGAGGGTCGGCTGATCAAACCAGGGGAGACAGTTTTGTCTGATGTGAGGATGTGAGTGTCCACGTGCGCATTTTTCTAATGTGCTTATTTGTTTGAATGGTTTAATTTTAACCATGTGTGTGTGTGTGTGGGGTGTCTATGTGGGTCTGTGCACATGAGTGGAAGTTCCTAAGGAGGCCAGAGATGTCTGGTGCTGGGTATAGGCAGTTGTAAGCTGCCTGATGAGGAAGCTGGGAACTGAACTTGCGTCCTTTGAAAGAACTGTGTGTGCCGGCTCTTCAGCCTGAGTGTGTGCTTAAATCAACGTTTGCTATGATGCTATGTACTCCCTCATCTTGTTTGTTCCAATGGTGCTAGAGAAACACATTCTGGACTCACAGCACAATGGGTAAACTCAGATAAAAGACTCAAAACCAGACAGCTGGAAGGGCAGGGCCTACCCTTGAATATCTCTGTCTGTAATGTTCTCTCTGTTCTCACAAGTTCATGGGAAACCAGAAAAGCGCCTGTTATGGCTGAGGGGAGTCCAAGATTTCCCCAACAAACAAAGCATCAGGGACTTTCAGACATAGTAGTGCAAGACTTTAACTCCAGGTCTTGTGAGGAAGAAGCAGGCGGATCTCTGTGAGTTCGAAGCCAGCCTGGTCTACATTTCAAGTTCTAGGATAGCCAGGGCTACATAATGAGACCTAGTCTCAAGACAAAACAAAAACGGATTTTCTCAACACTTCTAGATGGTTGGACAAGTGTATCCCCTCTCCCTCAAAAAAGCCATGTGAGAAACGCTTATCTGTAAGTCAGAAACTCTAGTAAAAGTGCTCAGGGTTTTGGGTGGAGGTTTAGGATGCTGGGCCAGATCACCAAACTGGGGAGCTCTGCCAACCCCCAGGAAGGGAACCCAGGAAATAAACAACCAAGGGTTGGCATCATTCGGCCACCGCAACCAAGGCTGAGTTATAAAGGTACAGAGAAGTGTATGCTGAGAGCTTACACACAACAACACATGCCAGCTCATGAAGCATGCAGATCTCAAGCCTGTGTGTGTGTGTGTGTGTGAGAGAGAGAGAGAGAGAGAGAGAGAGAGAGAGAGAGAGAGAGAGAGAGAGAGAGAGAGAGACACCCACCATTTCAAGCTCCCTGCTGTCCTCCTAGGCTCTCAGCTGGGTCAGAAGGTCACACCATGGTTTATATGTGATTCCCTTTGAACTCCTACCAATGTTATTTTAAAAAGAGAAAAGATTGCCAAGAACCTAGGCAAAGCAATAACAAGCTGGCACAGGCAACTTCCCCTTAAACAGAGAAACAGTGTGTGCATTGTGGGACAAATAGGCGCCAATCATGTGGAATAATTAATGGGTCTCAGGTGGAGATGACTGCATGTGATTGAATTCTCCTCTCTGTTAGGGTGCAAGCGAAACAGGGAAGCAGGTGGCTTCTAAATAGCTGGACAAACAGACAAAGGAACAGCCTGGGCTGCCGGGCGTGAGCCAGCCTGCGGTTCTCATTGCTTTATAATGTGTTTCTAGCAGGGTGCCGCGAAAGAAAGGGAAGTGTGAAACCATGGTCTTCCCTCTGCTCCACTCACGTTTCGTGTGTTGATGTAAATAATTCATATATGTAGTCACACGAGTCTATAAACACAGACATATACAGTGAGCAGCAATTAGAGAATCACTTTTGTAACTTAGTTTGGCTTTCATTATCCTCCTAATGTTAGCAATCTTTTATTTATGCTCCAGCTCAGAAATGTGGGGGAAAAAAAATCAATGAACAGAAATGATGAACATATAAAAACAACTAAATAAGATCATTACTGAGCCAATAATACGATGTTGAAGGATATTTTTAAGCATATTTATCTAGAAAGTACAAATGCAAATTTTGTGATGATACATCTATATTTGGGGGTTTATATTTCTAGAAATGTAACATTTAGATATGCGCACTGGTGCAGCAGAGGCGTGGATACATGGCGGTAAGAGGAGATTAAAGGCTGTTCCACGGGAGGGAACTTATGTCTGTTCTATAAACCAGACCAAGAGGTTGTGCTTAGAGAGTTTGCTGTCTTGATACCTTCCATTAACGCAGCTCTCAACCCTCGTTAGAGAAGCTTCTTTTTGCAATGGACAATGGTTAATACAAAGATTCACAACTGATCAAAATGCAGAGAATAAGTGATTGTGGGATGTTCAGGACTAAATAAGAGGACACACACACACACACACACACACACACACACACACACACACACACACACACCCTGCCCAAGGCTCAGGGAATATCACGGAAGAGAGGGTAGAAAGACTGTAGCGCCAGAGACTGTGGGAGGGGGTAGGGAGACTGCTACAAAAGTTACGCACGACATGTTACCCAGGAAATTGGCCTCCTCTTTGAGTTTAGTCTCGCTCATTAAAATTTTAAAACATACTTGGAAGGAAGCTTGAGGACACTTGTATTAGAATTTAATAGCAAAAACAAAACAGGCCAGGAAAGCTGCAAGTTTTGGCAGCAGCCTTGAGGAAAAATGTGGCAAAGGGGAAAGAGAAGAGTCAACTGGTGAAAGACACAGTTTTAGAGAGTGAGGAAGCGTAAGAAAGAAACGTAGGGGCTGGAGAGATGGCTCAGAGGTTAAGCACACTGTCTGCTCTTGCAGAGGTCCTGAGTTCAATTCCCAGTAACCTCTTGGTGGCTCACAACCATTATAATGTGATTTGATGCCCTCTTCTGGTGTGCAGGTGTACATGCAGGCAGAGCACCATTTACATAATAATAAATAAATAAATCTTTAAAGAAAAGGAGAGAGAGAGAAATGTTAAGGAAGGGAAGGTTATGCTTCTCTGAGTTTGGACTTAGGATACTACAGGGCTGCTGCACTCACGGACCTAAGGTGAAGCCAGTCAGCAATCAAGCACAGAGGAGGCTCACAGGCCTCACCTGCAGCTGAGGAGCTACCGGCCATCGGTGGCTGCTGGGAAGAGAGGGTCCTTTCTCTACATGGGTGTGGCCCCTGGCAAGTTGCTTATGCCCAGTGGCTGCCCTATGCCCCTGGGCACATGGGCAGTGCCAGCTGGAACCAACGGGTTGTTTAAAACACATTTTAAAGAGGAGACATGACGTTGGGGGAAGAGAGGTCATCCTGGCAAGGCCCAGAATGAGATGGAGAGTTAGAAATGGGTGAGATCGAAATCTACTGTATACACGTGTGGACGTCTCAAAGGTCAAATAAAAATAGCTTTAAAACAGATATTTAACATTTATAATATAGATTGAAAATTGAAGAGAAGCTGACAAAGAAGCAGCAGTGGTTATTTTTGGTATTAAAACTAAGCAATTCTAATAATTTTGCCACACGTTTCTCCAGAAATGTTAAGCGGGGAAAATACTGTTATTATCAAGTAAATTAGACATTCTGTTCAAAACCGACCAACTTGGGTATCAGTAGCTTGGTAACTGAGCGCTCGCCTGAGCATACATGAGGCCCTGGGTTCCAGCCTCAGCACTGGCTGAGAAAGGGGCAGGGGTGTCTGACTAGCTCGAGGCCCCAGAATTCTCCATCTTACCTGTCCTTTTTCCTTGCTGTGTTCCTCATTGAGAAATTGAAATCGATCTGACCACTTGCTTGCCTGGAAGAAAGCAAAACAAACAAGTGGTATGTTTGTAACACAGAAAGCCATCCCACATCGACGCTTGCTTTTTTCACTGGGCACCCATGACACCCAACAACCTAGTAAGCTTTACCTGGCATTTTCACAGTATTTATGGCTGGAGTGCTCACACCATTTGCCTCTGTTTTTACTGCAGGGCTGGGATCAGTAGATATTTCTATTACAGAGTAGTCAATATTTTAGGTTAGAGACAGGGGTCAGGGGAATCTGTCACAACCATGGATGTGGGATGTCCTGCTGAGGGTCACAGTTGCTGTGATGAAACCCCAGGGCCAACGCAAGCTGGGGAGGACAGGGTTTGTTTATTTGGCTTATGCCTCCACACCTCAGTTCATCACAGTCTTAGGAGACCAGTTCAGGAACTCAAGCAAGAGAAGACGCAAGGGCCATGGAGGGGTGCTGCTCACTGGCTTGTTCCCCATGGCTCGCTCAGCCTGCTTTCATATAAAACCCAGGACCAGCAGCCCAGGGGTGGCCCCACCACAATGGGCTGAACCCTTCCATATCAACCATGAATTAAGAAAATGTCCTCCAGGTTTGCCTATAGCTGGACACCACGGAGGCAGCTTTTCAGTTGAGGCTCGCTTCTCCAGCGACTCTGGCCATGTCAACTTGACGTGAAGAGGATAAACACATATACAGTTTAAGTGAATTGTGTAGCTATATCCCAACAAAACGTTATTTGAAAAAGAAACCAAAAACAAAACAGGTGCTAGTGTGAGAATGTGAAGAGTCAAAGAACTAAGGTTTCTGGGCCCGTGGGTTCTAAACAGGCATCTCGGTCCATGGGGGACCCCTCAGTCCATGGGGGACTCCTCAGTCTGTGGGAGACCCCTCAGTCCGTGGGGGACCCCTCAGTCTGTGGGAGACCCCTCAGTCTGTGGGAGACCCCTCAGTCCGTGGGGGACCCCTCAGTTCATGGGGGACCCCTCAGTCTGTGGGAAGGAAGTGTCAACACTACAGGCTAGCTTCTAGCTTTCTGCCCATGCCAGTCACACTGGCTGTTTGGAAGAGGATTAATAAGACACCCTGAACTGCACAGGAAAGGGGTGGACACAGGACCAGACAACTCCTATTGAGTGTGACCAAACAAATAGGAGGGTCTGGAGAAGATTCAGGGAATCCTGCGGAGGTGTTGCTCCAGTAACACTGGAAATGAGTAGGAGGCAGGCCCTGAATACAGACGGTCACTGCCAGCAGAGAAGGCAGCAGGGCTGTGGTGGGGAACAGGAAGCCATGCTTTAGAAAGAGGACACCGCGCAGGGGGAACATCATCATTGTCAAGTTCCATCTGGCGGGAGACCAGGCTTTGCTGCTGGTGAAGAGGTGTGAAGGGGGACAGGGGTGGGGTAGGGGTAGGGAGAGGCAGGGGACACGGACACGGACAGGGGATGGGGTGGGCGAGTCAGGCAGGCAGTGTCACTGAAAGATTAACGTTAGAGAGGATAACAATGTGAGCAGCCACACTGTAACGGAGACCGTGATTTAAGGCAGGCAGGCAAGATACAGCACTAAAGCAAGAAACAACATTCACATTTCAAAATGTCCTTACTATTTAAATGTTTCAGAGGTTTATTTGTATTTTTTAAAAAAATTATTACTCTTTTTTCTCAGGCTGCCGGGAAGAGGACGGACAGAGCGTGCTTACCAAAAGCAGCCTAAAGTCTTTCATAAGAAGTGTATTTTTCTGGGAGAAGTCAGCAAGGAAAACCTCCCTCTCTACTACATAAATATCAGTCTAGGCTTTGAGATGCCCAAGCAGGCCACGGAGGGCACCTAAATACACAATAAATGCCCCTTCACTGGCAACGTCTCCATCTGAAGTCAGATCCTGTTGTGACCAAGATGAAGATGCCGAGGACCACTGTCATCTGTCGGGACCACCGCCATTAAATCTGAAGCACAATCGCTTTGAGAAGCACTACAGAACGTGTCTGTGCACCTGTCCCCTGTCTCAGGGATGTACGGATGGTCGACATTGTCACTGTGGGAGAGTGTAGGCCCCTGAGCAAGGCCATCAGATTCAATGAGCTCAAGGTCACCAAGGCAGCTGGCACCAGGAAGCAGTTTCAGAAGTTCTGAGGGGACTCTGGCCTGCTCCTCAGAACAAAGAGAGCTATTCCTAACTTAAAAATATGACATTTGGGGCTGGAGAGATGTCTCAGAGGTTAAGAGCACTGACTGCTCTTCCAGAGATCCTGAGTTCAACTCCCAGAAATCACATGGTGGCTCACAACCATCTATAATGCGATCTGATGTCCTCTTCTGGCCTGCAGGTGTACATGCAGACAGAGCACTGTATGCATAATAAAAAAATAAATCTTTTTTAAGATCTGACATTTATTTATGATGTATGGACATGCGTCCATGAGTGCACGTGTACACTTGTGGCAGTCAGAAGATGAGCTGTGGGAGGTGGTTCTCCCTTCTACCATGCGGGTCCCAGGGGTTGGACCCAGGTCATCAAGCTTGGTGGCAAAGGCCTCAACCCTGCGTGCCATCTCATTGACTCAAAGGTTTTTAAAAATCATTATAGTTGAGTTCATAGGTTATAATCTCCCACAACAAGGAGTGGAGACTGGTTCTGAGGCCTCACACAGGCTACACTGCTGTCCTGTAGCCTCAGCCTTTCTGATTTTTAATGCTTTCCCTAAACCACTGTGATAAAATAACTTTCAGAGAGTGATTAAGGAGTCTGAGTTCCAAAGGAAAATAAAATATATCAATATCAGTTTGCCAATGTAATATTATATGTAAACAAAATGTAAGTATAATGCTTTAGTGTATATTTTAAAAACATGAGACTACATCTGATATAGGAAAAATATTAAGTAATATGAATTGACTAAGGACAGTAACTAGTTCAGATTGATGTTTTCTTGGTGAAAACTGAAACTATTTTAACTACTATTTTGTATTCTCATCTATGAGACAGCACCTATTATGAATTACGCATGTGCTGAGAAAAATTACATGAAACACATTTGTTGTGAATGAACTTGTAAAGAAAACAAAGCCCAGGACAATAGAGAGCTGGCTCAGTGGCCAAGCACGCTTACTGCTCTTGCAGAGGGCCCGGGAACAGCACCAAAGTCATGGCTCAAAACCGCCTGTAACTCCTGTTCCGTGGGGTCCACTGCCCTCCTTCGGGCCTGTATGGGCACCACATATATGTCGTACACATAGACTCATGCAGATGCACACACAGACAGTGAACTAAACAGTATGTGCTGTGCCTGTGGTCGTCACCCGTGGCATACCTGGCTGTCAAGGAGCTGCAGCATGTTCTGGAAATCCTGGGGATATGGAAGATGGTCTTCCTTAAAGACATTAGCATCTCTTAAGGTGCCTATGTTAGACTTCACCTGGATATTGGCCTTCTGTATTTCTAACAGTTGCTGTAAGTGGGGAAGGAAAAAAAAATAGCAGAAGTGTTAGGCACACATTTAACTGAAACAATGAAAAAGCTGGGAGCGCAAAGCGATGTTCTACTCTTACTGTCCTTCCAAACACTCCTGGCTTCTCTCCTGCTGCCTCTTCCTCCACTTCACTCTTTGTTTCTACAACTCTCTGATCTTTGATATTTCCACCAAAATATAGACAGGAAAAAATGGAAAGGCAAACCGATGCTTTAAAAATGATCTATTGTTGGGGATTAGGGCATGCCACCGTGCACATGTGGCTGCCATGGAGAGCTGCAGCCCGCTCTCTCTTTCTACCTTCCTGTGGAATTCAGGGACTGAATGGGGGATTGAACCAGGCCTGCACCACAAGCCCGAAATCTCTCTGGCCCAAAATTCAACTTCTGGCCCTTGACAGCAGGTCTTCAAGTTTTTACCAGGAACGTAAAAATCTGTGGGAGGAACCGGGTATGTCTGCCTCTTTCTGTTTATTCTTTGAGGCAGCTCTTGCTATGGTGCCCAGGCTGGAGCTGAACTCTCACTGACCCCGCCTCAGCCTCCTGAGTGCTGACTATTGGAGTGGATCACCACACACGCCCATGATAGTGTCACCACACCCATGACAGTTCTGAGAAGATACTGTAATAGGAGAACCAGCACTGTCGAGGGGCCATACCAATAAATCCACTAAGGACGGAAATGTTTTAATTTTCTCAAGGTTAACTAAATCTCAGACAACAATGGGCCATAAAGTTAACATCAATGCTGGAAGGGTGGGGCACCTGCTTCACCATCTGCTCCCAGCAACCACTCACAGCTCGAGGGGTAGCTTCTTGGTAGAGAAGCCTGATCCCACCAGCACTGCAGCTCCCAGCTGCTAAGGCCACAGTAAAGGCAGACCAGGAAGACCGCGTGTGCACTTGCTATGGTGTGATGAGGTGGCATGTTACCCCCGAGGTCCTCCCCACATGAACTGACTAATCTGGATACACTCAAAGTAATTGGATAAACCCAGCAGCAGGGCTTCCGGCACAAACAACCCACACATCTCTAAATCTTTAGGCTCTGCAATAACAAGACCGAGAAACTATCACAGACAAAAGAAAGCCCAAGGAGACACTAGCGTGAGTAACGGTAATATGGTGTCCTGCACAGGATGCTGAGGGGGCAGGGAAAAATGAAAGGACTCCTTGTGTAAGTCTTTTGTTTGTTTCTGAAACTTGTTGGCCCCTAGAGGGAGCCCAAGGATCACCCTTAGCTCCATCCTCTTTTTCCCCTCCAGGAGTTTGCTAGGTCAAAAGGAACTGAGGCCCCAGCCCTGGTGAGCGAATCCTCCATCACAGGTGACCACGGCCCACCTGCCACATCCTGTGTACTTTAGAGACTGGATCCTCCTCAAAGGACAGGTGTGGAGTGAGGGGAGCGCTGGGCAAGGGTTCTTCCTCTCTCTTCTCCTTTCACCTTGGTGATCTGTATCAACCCGTCCATCCACCACTTGGAACATTCTAGAACTCGGGGAAGGGTCTATGGTTTAAGGCTATTTAAGCCTAACCAGGAAAAGAAATTTCTTCTGGGAGCCGAAGAAATGCCCCTACACGTGCTCTGTCCTAGAGTCTGGGGACAGACTGCCCACCCATAACAGAACAGTCTCTCTCACTGCCCTCGCTCCTCGGTGCCACATGCTCTTGGAAGGCCCAGGGAGGAGGGTTGTGTGTGCTGGATCCTCTTGCCACAATGCCTCACTAATGCTAACATTGCACCTCAATGCACATCATCCTTTGAGAACTTCTAAGTTACATACTTACATATTCTAATGCTGAATTCTTAGAAGTTAACTCTTTAAATTCCTTCATAAACATCTCCTTGACCTTTTCCATTTCATTGAGTAACTTCTCTTTTTCTTCCTCTTTCCATCTTTCAAATAGCTTCAGAAAGTCTTCTTCTTTTGTTTTCTGCATTTCATATTCCTGAAATTATTTTAATATGTGCCATTAAAGTGTCTAGATGAAACAGATATGCAATTTAAAAAAAAAGATTTATTTACTTATTAAGTATACAGTGTTCTGCCTGCATGTACACTTGCAGGCCAGAAGGGGGCATCAGATCACATCATAGATGGTTGTGAGCCACCATGTGGTTGCTGGGATTTGAAGTCAGGACCTCTGGAAAAACAGTCAGTGCTCTTAACCTCTGAGCCATCTCTCCAGCCCCAGATATGCAAATTTTATAACATCATAGCTTCACCCCAAATCTGTTAGCATTTCTTCTTTGAATTAGATCTGTAATAACACTTCCTAAAACCACAGGCCTATACACAAAGATTCTTCCAAATTGAAGTAAGACAGCTCAGTGGGTAAAAGGACTTGGCGCCAAGCCTGACAACTTGACTTTGGTCGGAGGACTAACATAGTGGAAGGAAAACCACTGCCCTCTGACAGGATGCGTGCAGGCCCACATACACATACCCAATACATAAATGTAAGTTAAAAGCAAACAGAACCCACATTTGGAGACTGAAGATATGGCTCAGTAGTGAACAGTGCTTGTCGCATAAGCACGACCCTGAGTTCAAATCCCTATTGCCCGCGTATGAGCCAGCATGGCCCTGCACAAGCCTGAGACCCAGCGCTGTGGGAATGAGAAACAGGAGGGCTGCTGAAGCCTGAGGGCATCCAGCTTTGTCCAGGATCAGCAAGAGATCCTGTCTCAAAGGAATGAGACCTCGGGCCCATACATGCACACACACACACACACACACACACACACACACACACAGAGAGAGAGAGAGAGAGAGAGAGAGAGAGAGAGAGAGAGACAGAGACAGAGACAGAGACAGAGACAGAGAGAGACAGAGAGAAACAGAGAGAGAGAGAGAGACAGAGAGAGACATAGACAGAGAAAGACAGAGACAGAATGAGATACATACATACATACACATACACACATATATATACACACACACATACATACATTATGGTCAATACACATCTCTGTCTCTCTGTCTCTGTCTCTGTCTCTCTCTCTCTCTCTCTCTCTCTCTCTCTCTCACACACACACACACACACACAGATACATACATACATTATGGTCAATGTATACCTCTCTCTCACATACATACATACATACACACACACACCATGGTCAATGCACATCTCTCTCTCTCACACACACACACACTCACACACACACTCTCTCTCTCTCTCTCACACACACACACACACACACACCATGGTCAATGCACACCTCTCTCTCTCACACACACAAACACACACACACTCTCACACACACTCACACACACACACTCACACACACACTCACACACACACACTCACACACACACACTTACACACACACACTCACACACACACACACCATGGTCAATGCACATCTCTCTCTCACACACACACTCACACACACACTCACACACATACTCTCTCTCTCACACACACACACTCACACACACACACTCACACACACACACTCACACACACACACACCATGGTCAATGCACATCTCTCTCTCTCTCACACACACACACTCACACACACACTCACACACATACTCTCTCTCTCACACACACACACTCACACACACACACACACACCATGGTCAATGCACACCTCTCTCTCTCTCACACACACAAACACACACACACACTCACACACACACTCTCACACACACTCACACACACTCACACACACATACTCACACACACACACTCACACACATACTCACACACACACACCATGGTCAATGCACACCTCTCTCTCTCACACACATACACACACACACTCACACACACTCACACACACACTCACACACACTCACACACACACTCACACACACTCACACACACACACACACACCATGGTCAATGCACACCTCTCTCTCTCTCTCTCTCTCTCTCTCTCTCTCTCACACACACACACACACACACACACACACACACACACACACACACACACTAAAGGCAGCATCCATGCTACCCTGCATCCTTTAAAGTACTTGTAATTGCATCGCCTCCAGGACCGAGTGCTGGGCCCCACCTTGGAGACGCGCACTGCATGAGAGTGTTGGGCAGACTCCAGCTGAGACCGAGTGTGCTGCAGCTGCTCCTTCAGCATGTCCACCTCCTTCTGCAGCCTGTCGGTCTGGGCCTTTGTATTGTACTCTGCTGCAAGAGAAAATCTGCTTAGAGTACTATTTCTTACAAATTAACCTGAAAACTTACAGGGCGCAGTCCTACGACGGAGGAAAATGTTCTCGGTCAGGACCTTATTACTTATTTTATGCCTTGAGCCCAGTCTTGTTTTTTAGTGTTTATCTGGAGCCCTGCATGTGGCTGGACATTTTGTTAATTTTAGGCTTCCTTTTTCAGCCTCTCACTGTACTAAGGTTGATTACTCAACAGAGACCGTGAGAGCCTTGCTCGGGGAGCAGTCCTGATGGTTTTGACCCCCTGCTATTCCGGACTGTCTCAGAAAAGCCCATCCCAAGGCAGAGAAGCAAGGGCATCCCCTACGAGTACCACAGTTCTCAGATGCTGAAACCAGATAGTCACCGCTGTCTGCCTCCCCACCCCACTTCCCGAAGTCCCTGTCGGTGATCATAGAGAGGGCAGGGGACTCGGGGCGCAGCTTGGGCAGCCATCTGTCAACCAGGGCAAAAGCAAAGAACCGAACAGCTGTCAAAGGAAGCAACAGGCGGAGGGAGGGGCGCTTATGCACATGTACTTACATGAGGATGGACACATGACTGAATGGGTATACGTGTGCTGTGAGTGTAGACATGAAAGGTATGGGAACCAAAGCAGAAAGTCAGAATCTCAAAGATGACCTGAAGAGACAATACTCGGTTCAGAGTCCGAAACGCTCTCTGACACGAGTATGAGACAGAAGATACTGAAACAGAGAGATAGAGGTCAGTTTCGCACTAGAGAATGGTAGGTCAATAACAAATAGCCCAACATTTGCATGTCTCCAGGATCCTGCTGACGTGTATCAGAGCTCCGTGGTTTAGAAGGAAAATTTCTGCTGTTTTGCTTCTACTACAAAGTGTAATCGGAAGGAATAGACACCGACTGGCCCCAAATGAAGGAAGCCAGTACAGTGAAAGCACTCCTGTGGGTTACGGTGGCACAAAGCCTGGCCCGCTTGAGGGGGAGGAGGAAGAGGAAGAGGAGGAGGAAGAGGAGGGGAGGGGGAGGAGGAGGAGGAGGAGGAGGAGGAGGAGGAGGAGACTTTATGTTCTTTGAGAGCACTCAGACAGCGGGAAGACTGACTCCTTGGTAAACCACAGAGTCCTCTCTTTATTTTCTACCTCCACTCTCTGGTTCCTTCTGGTTCCTTCCCACCAGCACCCAAACGTTTTTACTCAACAGAGGACAAATTTCTCTTGTCTCCACACTTCACTGGAGGTGCTGTGTCAGGTCTCCTGGTTTCCTTCCCAGCATGCACTGCTAACGTAGATAGCCATGTTTGTTAAGAGGATTTCCTCGTCGACTCCCGACTCTGCTCACTCAAACTGACCTGTTGTCTTATCCGTTTCTTGAAGTTGCTATGTCAACGTCAACTACTGTGCAGGGATGGTAAGTTGCCACCTGCACCTCAGTCTTTGCCTGTGGCACACGTGATACGCTTGATCGCTTCATCATCTTTTGGAAACACTTTCCCCTCGCTACTCAAGACAGCACGCTCTCTAGGTCACCCTCATTGCCAGCCTCCACCTGCCCTTCCTGAGGAGTCATGTTGGAAGGGCCTAGTATTGGCCATGGGTCTTCTGACCTCTGTCCTCCAGTTCCCAGCTCCCTCTATCTACCCTGAGCCCCCACTTGCAAACAAACAGCAGCCATGTAACTTGCCTGTCTCTTGTATGTGTGATGGAAACGTATGTGTGGCCAACACGAGCTCTCCTGCGTCCTCCCTCTTTCCAGCTTCTTCCCAGCCCTAAGCTTCTATCACAGAAAACACTCCTCTAAAGAGGAGCGGGTCCTCGTTTTGCCTGCCGCTTTCACCCCAGGCCATAGCTGTGTAGGCTCTGTGTCCAGCACATGCGCTATGCAGCCCCTCTGCCCTAGAACCATCCTGGTCGAGGCTCGTCTCTTTTCTTACTTGATTTCTATGCATCCCTTCACTCTCCCAGGGTCCACCGTGGCCCTCACAGGCCATCGATCTACAGCTGGAGTGGTTTCTTTAGGGTACAAATTACACCCTCATTCTCCTCTACAAAATAGTCACCCCCTGGCTTCCCACAGTACTCAGGCAATGCCCACAAGCCAGGGCCTTCATGGTCTCTTGGCATCTCCAGCCTTCCCACACACCACTGCCTTGCTCACGCCACACCTCCTTTCTGCTCCTCAAACACACAGTGCAGCCTCGCCTCCTGGGCCTCACTGTGGTAGCCCGTGTACCTGGGATGCTCTAGGCCTTCACTCTCATCGGACTACAACTTCTCATGACTTCGCTCTGGTTAGAAATGGCTTCCTCAGAGAGGCCTTCAAAGGCCACCCGAGAAGACTCTCCCTTTGTTTTTGTCCTTTGTAGCCTTTGTGACTTTCTTCGCGTTTGGCACTTGCAGAGCACTGTGTTGGCTTAAGTGATTAGAAGGCAAGACTTGAAGCTGGACTTCTTCAGTCGGCTCCCAGCTGCATCCTCAGCAGCTAGGGTACCATGGACATGCAGCTAAGGGCTTAACAGCCTCACAGGGATGCTGAGGGGTGCACTGGACCATGTTTCACTGGGAAAGGAAAAAGGGAGAAGAAAGAAAATAACTCTGATGCAGAGTTCATGCCTTACCAAGGTGAGACTCTGTGGTGTGGCGGCGTTGAATGTGGCTTTGTAGGAAAGCTTGGTTCATAAAGGCCTTGTCACAAAAATGGCACTGAAAAGAAAGCAACACGTTCAAATGTCTGCAGTGAATTTCCTCATCTATTTGCCGTTAGAGCCAGGGGTCGGAAGCACGGCCTTTCGGTGGCTTTCTTCCTAAGAGACACGGGATGTTGGCTAGAGATACTGACCCAAAGGGCAAATGTAAGGTAAGGATGGCCTTCCCAGACTGAAACAAATCAATAAAATATCTCTGATGGCTAAAGCAACCCTTCTGGTAATTTCTGGAAGCTCTAGTGATGTTTCTACTACAGGAAGTTTTCATCTTTTACTACCAACTTGTTCAAGGCAGGAGGAGGAACCTCACTGGGAACCAGCCCTGCTGGTACCTTGGCACAGGGCTTCAAGCAGCCAGATATTTGTGAAAGCAAATTTCCATTACTTAGGTCATCTAATTGATGGTATTTGTTATGGCACACCTACTAGCTAGCTACTGTGTGTGTGCGCGCGCGTGCGCACATGTGTATGTGAAATGTTTTAAAGCTAAAAAATTCTCCTATGAATAAAAAATACTCATAAAAACCTTTTGTTTTTGTTTGATTGTTGTTGTTGTTGTTTTAGACAGTTTCTCTGTGTGTCCTTGGCTGTCCTGGAACTCTTTGTAGACCAGGCTGGTCTCAAACTCACAGAGCTCTGCCTGCCTCTGCCTCCTGAGTGCTGGGATTAAAGGCGTGCACCACCACCATCACCTGATTCATAAAAACCGTTTAAAGGTGTGTGGAATATAACAAACATAAAGGAGAATATAGGGGCACAAATGTTTCCTATGGACATGGATGGAGGGAAAATAGTTTAAAAACTGAGGGGTGTGATCTCTGGGAGCTGGCCATGCTCCAGACGTCACACATGGTGTAGATGTCACACATGGTGCAGACGTCACACATGGTGCAGATGTCACACATGGGGCAGATGTCACACATGGGACAGATGTCACACATGGGGCAGACATCACACATGGGGCAGATGATACACATGGGGCAGACGTCACACATGGTGCAAATGTCACACTTGGGGCAGACATCACACATAGTACAGACGTCACACATGAGGCAGATGATACACATGGGCAGACGTCACACATGGGGCAGAGGTCACACATGGGGCAGACGTCACACATGGGGCAGACGTCACACATGGGGCTCCATGGCTTCTGTTATTTTACACAGAACATGAAGTTGGGCAGGAGTAGGTCTGAGAGGACTTGGGGGAGGTAAATGCAATTTTAAAACATCTGTGAAATTCTCAGAGTTAAAAATATTACTTATATAAAAATAGATAATGAAAAATGTCACTTTTTAAAAATCTCAACTTTCCCCAAAATAGAGGTTGGAAATTCAGCAAAACACTAGCACACTCCTCGTCTTGGAGGTGGGAATTTGTGTTAGCTACACTGCTCTGTATACTCTTTCTACACTTCTCATTAGTTAGTCTGTTATTCATTCTTATACGGATACTCAGTATACAGTTGTTTGAATTTTCTTGCATATTATAAATCTTATATAATAAAATACTGAGAAAAAAGACAATATACATTGTCACTGTAAGCCCTTTACACACTTTGCCTGGATACAACACATGTCACAGTCATATTCTCAATGGGAAAAGCCTTCAAGACATGGACATCCTTGAATGTTTCATTTTTACTACATCAATCCTGTGGTTCCTTGAAGCAAAAGGAAACAGGCACAGAGAGACTGAGATCGGGGTTTGTGAAGGTGAGCTCGGTCACATGGTTTACCCAATCTCTCTGCAAAGAGGCCAGGGCCTCTGGAATTTGTCTAGAGAGGTGAAGAAAAATTAAAATGCTGGCAGTCGTGTGACTTTTCCTGTCTTGTAGTAAATCAGCTCTGGTGTTTGTTTCACATGCCACAAGGCTTTCTGCACGTCACTCTCAGGTCTGGGGTGTGTTAAGCTTAACCACACAAACCCACTAAGGATGGCTACGCTGCAGCACAGTGACCATTCCTGTGCCACGGAGCAGACACCAATGGACACCGGAGCTGAACGATCTGGTGAGGTCTAGCAGCTGGGACGGTGGTGGGATGGGCTCGAACCCTCTCTCTCTGGAGAGATCCTTATCAGTGTTCTCTGTGGAGGCAGAAGCCTGTGACTGACTCTGCTACACGACCTTGAGGCAGTCACACACTTTTTGGTTTATAGTACGTCTACCAGCCGAGCCAGAAGACGGAGGCCACAGGGTGGAGCATGTCCACCAGTAAATAAATGATTCACAGCCTGTCTTTTGTCTCCCTGAGTCCTGACAGCATTGGTCTAAGCCCAGGAATTTCTTATGCTCTGAAAATGCACATAGGCCCTCAACAAGTCATCTTAGACTAAAGATAAGGAGGGAGTATGAGGAAAAGAGAGAAGGGATAAGAGGAGAGAGGGAGAGACTGAGGGGGGGCAGGGAGGGAGAGGGAGATTATAGGTCTCAGCCCACCTGGAGCCAAGTTTCCTTTAGAAGCCCGAGGATGGAGACTCATTTAATTCACAGTTCCCTGAGAATCTGATTCCATTGACCTCCCCAACCAGCAGCGTCAGGAAGGTGTGGCTTCCCCCTAACACTTTCCACATCTCTGGAATCAGAATCCCTGAGGCATCACAGTCTCCTGGCAGGTAAAGGAAGGCTGTGAGGAGTGCCTGGCCATTAAAACACACCTTCTCCAATTAAAACGAGTAATTAAATATTAAATGTGTGCACATGTATGTGTGTGTGTGCATGGACATTAAAACATTTTCTCCAATTAAAAAAAATTAAATATATGTGTATGCTTGGCCACTAAAACACATCTTATCTAATTAAAAATAAATAATATTTGTGTGTGTGTGTGTGTGTGTGTGTGTGTGTGTGTGTGCGCGTGTGTATGTGCACTCACATGCTTGGTCATTAAAAGACATCTCCAATTAAAAATATTTAAACATGTATGTGTATGTGTGCTTGGCTATTAAAAGACATCTCCAATTAAAAATATTTAAATATGTGTGCATGTCTGTGTGTACAGGTGTTTGTGATGGAAAGGTGGCTCAGTGGTTAAGAGCACTGTCTACTCTTAAAGAGGACCCACGTTTGATGCCCAGCCACCACAGGGCAGCTTACAACTGTCTGTAACTCCAACCCCAGGGGATCCGACTTCTCTCTTTTGGCTCCTACAGGTACTGTATGCATGTGATGCATAGACATACATGCAGGCAAAAGACCCACATGCATAAAATCAAATAAATAAATTTTAAAAATATATACACATATTAAAAAGCTGATAAAATAGTAGGTCTCCATTTGACTTTCCCAAACGTCCTTAGTGTTCTGTTTCTTCCCTCATCTCTGCTCTGCCCTCTCATGCCCCGCCCCATGCCCCGCCCCACGTAGCTGTGCTCTACTGTGCTCTCCCCCTCCCGCAAGCACTTTCTTCTCTCCTAATGGCCCCTCTCTCTAGTTTCTTGGCTTCCACAGGTGCTCTGTGATAAACACATAAATCTAAAGATTCAAAGCTAAGATTCACATGTGAGAGGAAACATGTATCTTGTTTTTCTAGGTCTGGATTACTAAAATTATTTTAAAAAATAATACTATAATAGCAATTTAAAACTATACTGATCACTTTATCTACAAGTTCACACGTGTGTAGCACAACCGTATCATCCTTCCACAACTGATGTCATCTAGCTACTGATAGACTGTCACAGCCACGAGGACAAGTCGTAGAGGCTTTGCTTGACAGAGTTCCAGAGGCCTCCGGCTGATCACCACTGCCCCTAAATATTATGTATGGTCCAGGTGTAATTTTGCCAAATTATTCTGAAATCTGCTTTTCTCCTAAAACTGTCTTTCTCTCTATTTCTCACATTGTCTACGAGCCCTAAGAAATTCACACAGGGAAAACTTTTCCCCACAGAGATTGTTGAAAGAGGGCATCTGGCCAATGGCTTAAGACAATGATAGTTTTTCACTCTGACTGTGAGCACCCAAGCAGAAACTGCATGAAAGGAAGTGAAGACTTAGACATAACAGTACCTGGCCAGATACTGTTAGCTGTAGAAACATTTCTTTTGAATCTGCATTGAAAGCAATAAAAGGTGGGCCTGGAATGTCATGCTTTACAGATATTTTACAATAGAGGACTCCTTGGCAGTTAGCTTAGGGTTGGATAGCACACCTGTTTGTTTGGGACGGGGAGTAAGTCAAGTTTTTTCTTTATTAAAGGACATTTAGCTCAAGCCATGTTTCTATGACAACCATGCTTTAGCCTGGGGAAATTTATGATGAAACTTTCCCAAGTATTGTTTAAGAAATAATTATCAGATTATGCTGACCATTGCTTGGAAATTGATTGATTTTTGCTGTGTGCTTTATTGTAGGTTATACAGAACTGTTTGTATTTCCTTGTTAGACTGCTCTCTTACTTTGTTGATTTTTAAATGTTCTGTTGATTGTAAAAGATGAGAAAAATCATTATGTAATCTGTAATGAAAAAAATTAAACTTCACTTTAAATAAAATACTGGGGTTGGCCCAAGGAGAACAGCAAGTAACAGAAACAGAAAAGACAAAGAGCAAGTGAGACATACAGACAGTAAGTATGTGAGAGAGACAGAAAAATTAAGCTTTCCTGGGCTTTAAGATCTTCAGTTTGTACCATGTATGCCTGGGTCTAGTATTTCTTCTTTCCTCCGTTCCTCAACAGCTGGTTGCTATAGTCAGTCATTCCCCAATGGTTGGTTCCCCTTAACTAGCTCTTCCCTACCTGCTCAATCCTCCCTGCCACAGATCCACCAAGACTTTCTCTTCTCTCCTCTTCACTGTTACTGGAGCTGGTCCATGGGAGCAACAGTTACTCTACCCAGAGGGACAGTGCTCTCCCTGTAGTTATCAAATAAAAACCAGTGGCAGGTGTGGGACTACCCTATGGAGTTGCTGAGGGTCCCAGAAACTCCCAAAACAATATGGTATGTTATCAGCGCTCCTGCTTCCTACTACAACACGATTCTAAGATCCATACTTTGATTACAGGACATGAGTAAATCAAGCTGGTACCAATCTGGATGTTTCTTCCCTGCTGGCCAGCTTTCATGGTGCCATGAGGTGCCATGGAGGCTGCTGAGGTAGAAAAGCCACCAACAGTCTTACCAGGCAAGCCATAATAACAATCATCCTGGAAAGTCTAGTGCCAATAGCCGCATAAGTGTCATGGGGTAACCAACAACTCAGGAACCATCATGGCAAGAGAAAGCAGAAAGACTCTAAGAGCTGGATACCAGGGAGCATCCTTAGAAACAGTGTCTTCCAGACATGATGAGGCCATTACATCCGTGGACTCACAGTAGCTGTGGCCACCAGCATAAGACCTGCACAAGAGCAAGCTGCTCCACACTCCAGCTTGGAGAAGGAACAGACTTCTGGGATCCTACATTAGCTCAGTAGCTTATTGTCAAGTTTTCTTCTGTGGTGTAGTTTGCCCATGCTCCAGTAGAGGGCAACCTACACACAGGACAAAGCCCTGGGTTGGCCCGCTGTTCTGGCAATAGATTGATTAATTTCAGTTAATTAATTAAAATTGTGACTGTATCCTAAAGTCAAATGACTAAACAAAATCAAGTATCTTCCCCTAAGTTATTTTACTGACCAAATATAACCTGGAGTTTCAACACTTTTGCTATGTGCTCTCTCCCCACAGTTGCAGTCTTTGAGCGCCTGGGTCAACCTGTGGCACCTTCCACTCAGCCTTGGCCTTCCTCACCTAAGGAGGCGTGAGGCCCTGCTACTAATGTCCCGTTTCCAGGGAGAAAAGGGCGGTGGGAAGTGGAATGACTTGAGGTTACATTCAAATCTATGCAGTCTAACTGGGAAACTGTCGCCCTGAAACCAACAGTGGTACGTCACTTAGCGGCGGGCAGCAGGAAAAGATGAAGCAGTCACTTGCGCCTGACTCTTCCACAGGAACCCCCCCCCCCCACACACACACACACAGTCAACACTCGCACTCGGGGAGTCTGTCGAGTACGGAGAGCTGACAGGCATCCCTGGCTTGATAAAATCCTTACCTTTCCACATCTATATAGGATTCATATTTCACATTTGTTAGAGCTTTCAGCCGCAGCCCCACTCATCACTCATATGTGAAAATCTTTACTAACAACTATTGCTATGGTGACTGAAAGATACAACCTTTTGCTATGTGTATTAACATTTCACTAGATTTCTACCCAGACTAGAGAACAATACACTTACTACCAATGTTTATGAAGAACTGATTCCACGCATTGTACAGAAGAGTAATCTTAGTATTAGGTATAGGTATGTAATTTTTAAACAGTGTTTGTAAAACAAGGCACCACCCCCGCCACACCACGTCAAGTATCATTTGAAGAGAGCGCCTCCTGGTGTCCACCCAAGACCAGACCCTGGGCATTTCCAACTGTCCCCCCAAGCTGAACCCCACTTCTTTCAGCCTTCCTGTGGGGTTTGCTTCATGCTCCTCTGCCCTAGACCCACTTCTGTAATGCTAAAACTGCTCCAACTCGCTTAGTCCCAAGACTGCCGGAAGCCAGAAGCCGTTTAAAGGGCATTTATCCCCAACGTGTGACAGGTAAAGTGAAATCAATTCTGTTGACCTGTCGTTTACTATTTTTAGTCAATCTGTCCTTCCTTCGACTAAGCACAAATTGAGCCCCTCTAACTTGAAAACCCAAATCCAAATGCTCCAATGTGCAGACATCTCCTCCACAAGTAAAAGTTCCACACGAGCTCCATGTGACGGGGGTCAGTCAGTCAAAACACAGACAAACCAAAATACTGCATGCAAGCAACTCCAGGTCATCAGAGTAAGCTGTGCGTGAAACATCAGCTCGCCTTATGTTTAGACTTGGGGCTCGTGCACTGGAGGAACCTTTACTGCCCTACAGAGGGAGCTAGAGTCTTAGCATCGTCTCAGCAACCTTATCAGGAGCTCACAGACCACCACACCCCCAGCCTACTAAGGTACTTCATACATGCATGCAGGCACATGCAGATGCGCATGCACGCACATACATGCACATGCTCATGTGTGCACATGCACACGTTCAAGCAGGCACATGCACATAGACACATAGATATTTAGATTTGAGTCCCAGCTCCAATATATCTCATGAGATGAATGCAAATAATCCCAACTTCAAAACACTTCTAGCCCTAAGCATTTCAAAGCAAAGATATCCAACCTGTACATTGATTTCAAAATTGCAATATTTGAGGCGGGCTGTGGTGGCACATGCCTTTAATCCCAGCACTTGGGAGGCAGAGGCAGGTGGATCTCTGTGAATTAAAGGTCAGCCTGGTCTACAAAGAGTCCAGGACAGCGAAGGCTGTTACACAGAGAAACCCTGTCTCGAAAAAACAAAAACAACAACACTTGCAATATTTATCCTGGGCTCACTGACTAATTCATAACAAACAGAGATGATGATTAGAATAAAAAGGCACTCAGCTTTTTAAAGGCTAACACTAGTATTCTCACCCTTGGGAACCGCACACGTTGAAAACTTCAGGAGCATCTCACTCACTGGGAGACAGAGTGGACACAAGTGTGCCAAGGACAGGTAATAGGACCCGGCTGAAGGGCCCATTCGAGTTCTTGCTTCTATTTTGGAACTTTTCTGTTATTTAGAAAACACCTCAAGTTTTTTTTTAAAGAGGGGACCCTCACATATTGTATCATATTCCAGGTCACTTGGGGGCCAACCTTAATAGCAATTTGTACACAACAATTCCCCACCCCCACACAACATATGTTGTAAGGAAGAAACGCGTTCAATAACCAACATGGATAACTTCATAAGCCCTGCAGGCAATATTAGGATGTTTAATTATTACTTCCTTGGTTGGTGGCTGCAGAAGGTAATGAAATATTTTCTGTTGATAGAAATGACTGTTTTGTTTTGTTTGTTTTGCCTTAGTCTGTTTTCTCGGGGGGGGGGGTGAATTCCCTGGAAAGAACAAAAAGGACAGGTTCCTAAAGGAAACTGGGCTGGCAGGGTGTCCCACCTGGTAGTAGCTGGCTTTGGCCTCTATCATCAACTGCTGCGTGGACAGCATCTTCTTCCTGCGTTTACACTCCTCCTTAAGCAGTTTGATCTCCCCAGCCTGCTTGGTGAGCAGCTGCTTGCTTTGCTCGTAGTCGATCAGGCTCAGGCGCAGCCTCTCCTCCACCAGGTTCAGCTGCGAGGTGAGGAACTCCTG
This sequence comes from Acomys minous, assembly GCF_964271855.1. Classification (NCBI taxonomy): domain Eukaryota; kingdom Metazoa; phylum Chordata; class Mammalia; order Rodentia; family Muridae; genus Acomys; species Acomys minous. The sequence continues at coordinate 5,292,568 of NC_140501.1, read as the reverse complement.
CGAATGCATCAGATACTCGATGGTGAGCTGCGCCAGGCGGATCAGCTTCAGCAGCACTGGGTCTACCCCGGACTGGCAGTGCGGGCACTTCTCGTCCTCCAGCTTGCAGAAGGTGATGTTCATGATATTCTCCTGCAGCGTCAGGACGTCCACGGCACCCGCAACCTTGTCCACGTCGATGGCGCTCAGCCGCCTCCAGTCCACGCTCTCCAGTCGCGGCCGGAACTGGAAGAAGGGGAGGGGGCCCGAGGCCGCACTGGGGGGGACAAAGGCCATGGGGGCCGCGCCTGCGGCAGAGGCGTCGGGCCCCTCGGGGCTGTTGGCCAGAGGATAGTAGACGTGCTTCTGGAAGGGCTGCGGAGGAAGAGATAGAGCGGCGGGAGGCGGGAGAGCTGGGGAGCCTCAAAGTCCCAGCGAACCCCGACCGACCGTCCCTGCCCTGCATCCCGGGCCGGACACAGCCTCGTGCATCTTACCATGCTTGCAAGCCAGTCGGCCGGCCGCCTAGGCTTGCGCTGGAGGGGTGGAGCAGTGTCGTCTACCTGGCCCCCGCCGCCTCCGGGGGGCCGCCGCCGCCACACCCCTTATGAGCCTGGAAAGGCCCAGACGCCCCGCTGTGGCGGCGGCGGCGGCCTAAGATCTGGGCGTCCAGGACGTTGCTATGGCAGCGCCCAGCCCCGACCTGGAGCACAGGGCGTGTCTGCCCACGCGCGCTCAGCATGCGCCCAGGGACCTGCGGGACCGGAAGGACAAGTGAAGACCTCTTGGACCAGCCGGAGACTGATCACACTCCTCATCCACCTATAGCGGACATCTCAAGGCGGCCACCTCCCCTGGGCCCTACCTACCCTGGTCTCAGAAGACTGGGCCCACTAAGCCCCTAAAACATGCCTGGGGTCTCCAGAATCTTCCGGTCCTAGCTGCGGTTTTCTAGCCATCCGTCCCTATGACAGTGTTAGGTTTTGAGATTAGAAATACATATTCGTCTTTATCTTTTCCACACATTTGGGAAATGTGTGGCAACAAACGTATAAAGTTAACTGATGTCATAAGGGCAGGAGGAAAATCTGAGAAGGGTTTTCTGTGTGTAATTATCCACATGTACACATTTGCTGATTTTAATGGAATTGTAACTTTAAACTTAGGGGTGTGTTTTGTACATCACCCTGCAGTAAAGGTAAGCTTGTTAATTAGCCTTTCTAAATATCTTACTTTCAACATATTTTAAAACAGGATTGTTCTTCCTTTGTGCACTAGCAGCTTAACTTTGAATTTTGTTAAATTACAGTCCAGGTAGCTCGCCCGGTATATCCAACGGTCTGTCACTCCAAAAGCGTTTCTCAAGATGTTGACTTTTAAAAAACGGACGGGAACTTCAACCTTCAGCTTTCTTCCGAGTTTACCGGGCTATAGCATTTACCTTACAATTTTGTGTCGGTGCTGCATTCTTTTAAAAATTCTAGCAGCGACTTGCAGACCCCAGGCCTCTCATTGCAGGGGTCTTCTGGAGGCTGCCCGTGGTTACCTCCGAGATCAAGGAGCCGAGGAAAAGCCAGGCATTCCTCAATCCACCCGGGAGGCCCTGCTTGGACCAACCATCAGGAATTTTTTTTTCTTTCCTAACAACCAAATACGTGAACAGAAGAAAGGAAAATACAATTCACAGTAATTATCTGGAAAGAAAGTTATAATCAATCATTTTGAGCACTTTCCATATAATATAAATAAATCCACAGGAAAGTGTCCAGGAAATAAAACATACATTCATGCATTTACAAAATTCTGAGGCAATAAGAAAAACACATTTTACTGCAACTTAGCATAGAAGCCCTAAGGACACAAACGGTTGTAAAGGGTGACTTAGGCTGGTGCCTAACCTAGGACACATCTGTTGACCCTGACCCTCTGTTGCCCCATCTGTCGCAGCACTGGGATACTGACCTGACAGGTTTGAGGATTCTGGGCTCCATCCACTGGGCTGGCAGGATCAGCGGGAACACGGGAGGTGTGTTGCTCACCACTGTATTCCCAGCACCTAGTGCAGCGCGAGAAAGGAAAAGACATTTAGAGTGTGCTAAGCTTAAACAAACAAACAAACAAACAAAAAACCCACCAAATCCCCAAAACAACCAAAAAGGGGGCGGGGGAAGAACGGCTGAGTGAATTATTTGTTCAGTTAGGAACCTAATGAATGACTCCAGGCCCATATCCCTCCTATTTTCTTTGCCCTTTAAAGGGATGAACCCGTGATCCGTTCCAAAGGCCCGCTAGCTGAACTGCATACCCGGTAGAGACGCGCGCAGGACCAAGGTAACAGTGTTGATGGTCACAACCCGAGCTAAGAGCATCTGCGGTTAGCTGTCCTTAACCCCTAGGTCGGATCTCCACCACAAGATGGCCGGAACAGGAAGACAGGGGGCATACTTTCCTGTTCCCCGGCTCCCATCCCACAGTGGGTTCCCAACCCTGGGCAGCCTAGTGTTCTGGCCACACCGCACTGTACTGCAGGCCTGAGGAAAAGACAAAGGCTCGGGGAGCTCTGTCCTAGAAAGCAAAAGACGTTGAAGGCAGCGGCGGGTCTGCAGCCTTGCAGATCTCAGCAGACAGAACAGGGAAGAAGAAGGCCCGACTTCGCCAACAGACACGCGAGGATGCTCTGCGTTCGCTGAAGCCCGGCGGACGCCCGGAGCATCCTAAAAACTCGGCTCACCCCAGCTGCGCGCTCCTGGGCGAAAGCCGGGCGCTGCAAGGCACGGGGCGTCGCGGAGGACCCAGATCCCGAGGTTGCTGCTGGCGCAGAGGCGGGGCTCGCTGGGGCCCGAAATGCTACGGAGCAGGGAGAGGCAGGCAGCTCCTTTTTCCAGGGTGCAAGATAAAAAGCGTGTCTTGTCTGGGCAAGTTGTGACGAGGCGAGTAGCCTGCCCTCGCTCCTTGTCCTCCCAGGCTCCGGGCCGTGGGTGGCTAAGGCTGTCCCACCCCCCTCCCGCCCCCTCCCCTTCACGGTCTTCTGCTGGCCTCTTCTCCCCGCTACCCGGCTCCTCTGGCAGCTGGGCGGGACCACCCGCGCCTAGACCGCAGCACTAAAATGTGCTCCTCCAATCCCGCAGCTGCTGCAGACACGTGATGCTACGGTGAGCTCTGTTGCTGGCTGCGGGTGCTATCCCCGGGAAGACTTTTCAAAAAGAATCCAGATTCATTTCTACCCGTTAGTTACCCTCTCTTTCAGCTCGCTGGTCCCCCTGAAGGACCGATGTGGACTTTCTTCTTAGAAGAGACGCATTTTAACTGCAGATACCTGCAGATAAAAGCGAGCTTCAAGACCCTAAACAGTGTTCTCTAGAACCAAGGGAAGGGTGAATGCGTCTTTAACCCTGAAGCTGGGACCAGGATCCTGCAGGAGACGGGGTTTGGAGGGGAGAGACCTCTAATAGTGCCTCCCACAAGAACACCTTTTCTACAGGGATGATATTCATTTGAAATGAACACTGGATTATGAAACTAACAAAATTACAGAGCTGAGTGATGGCAGGAACTAGATTTTTAACATACCAGACCGAAGATCGTTTTATGCCTGAAATCTATCCTACACACCTGGACTTTCAGTTTGATATATACTGAGCTAATTTAATCCACTTTGAGGAATTAGAAGCTTTTACACATGTGGAAGATATTAGCACAAAGTAGAATGTTGATTAGTTTTTTTTTTATCAACTTGACATTAATTATAGTCACCTAGGAACATGGAACTCCAGTTAAAAAGAATTGGCTCCATCAAATTGGCCTTCAGGCCTGTCTGTGGGGTGAGGTATTTTCTATATTACTGTTTGATGTGGGAGAGCCCAGCTCACTGTGGGTGGTTCCAGTCTTGGGCTGGTGATCCTGAGTTGGTTGGTTGTTTGTTTTAAAGGAACCGGAGCAAGCAGGAGAAGCAAGCCAGCTAAGTAGCACCTCTCCCAGGCCTCTGCTTCTGTGCTTGCCTCCAGGTTCCTTCCTTAAGCGCCTACCCTGGTGGGCCTTGTGATGCACCCAAGTCATTTCCGCCCTTATAAGTAACCCAAATAAAACTCGTTGGTTCACCAAATTGGATTTTGTGGTATCTATGCTTTGGTCTGTTATGGGATTTCAATCTGGGGTCAGTAGGCTTGTGTTGTTTTGTCACACAACACCAGGGCATACATCAATAAAAAGAGCATTTCAAATGGGGTAACTTATATAAAAGAAATATCTATAATATGTTATCTATAAGAAATCCGATTAAGCTAGGCACGGTGATGCACACCTTTAATCCCAGCCCTGGGGATGCAGAGGCAGGAGGATCTCCGTGAGTTCGAGGCCTGCCTGGTCTACGTAGTGAGTTCCAGGACAGTCAGGGCTGTATAGTGTTATCAGTCATCATGGGTTGGGGTGTGTGAGAGATTCAGGACCCCCAAGGCCAAGTCCTCAGCACAAGTTCCCAGATTTATTTGCCCCAGAGGGACACAGGACAGGGAATAAGAGACAGAGACAGGAGACAGAGGACAAGGGAGATGGGGCAGGGGTATGTGTCCCAGGGGAACAAAGGCCTGCCTCTGGATAGAGAGGAGACAGATGTGGCACACAGGCAAATGGTGGTTTATAAAGGCGACGGAGGGCCACACCCCCACCCCATCCCCACGTACGGATGAAATGTCTCATTTTAATTGGGCATGTCAACTAGGTGAGCCTGAGGGGGCTTTTCATTGCTGGACTTCAATACTTTGAGAGCTGGATCTTGGCAGTGAGCCTCAGGAGGGGGAGTAGCCAAATAAGGGGTAGACTTTGATGGATAGCTTAAGGAATGTAAGCTAACAGTTTTTAGCAAGGCAGAAGGAATGGGGAGAAGGGCGTGTTTGCCACGCTCTGGCTGGCTAGAGTCCCTTCAAGGTATAGGGTTCTTTGGTTGTGAAATAAAGTCTCACACCTTCCAGGCTGACCTCAAACTCACTGGCATGTGCCCCCATCCTGTCTATGTGACCCTGTTAACACCAGGCAAGCGCTCCTGCAACCGAGCTATCCTCTTTGCTCTTGAGAGAAATCACAATGAGGCAGGATGGCAGCAAACAAAGGGGCTTTTACTGCAGCATATGCTGCGACACGGTGTATGCTGCTTGCCACTCAGACGCCTGCACATGCCTTGTCTGCTTTCTGATCACAGCACCAAGGTTTGTGCTTGAGAGTGACACTAGGTCCTGCTTTCTGTGCTAGGTTTGCAGAGGATGTTGAGCCTCAGTGTACCCCCGGAGAGGTTAAACAGCGTCACATTTGCAGGAAAGTCTCTCGCAAATTAGAAGGACACTACTGGTTAGCTAGTGAGTATAACTTACTAAAGTAGGGAAGACAACTCTGTGCCACATCTGGAACTCTTTACTCCTCTCATAGGTGGTGCTTAAGTTATGGGGGATATTGTTTCAAACTTTCATTTTAAGAATCATTGTGTGTGTGTGTGTGTGTGTGTGTGTGTGTGTGTGCACTTATTTGTGTGTGCATGTGTGTGTGTGTTTGTGTGTGTATGGGGTGTTTATGTGTGTGTGTGTATACTTGTGCTTATGTATGTGTGTGTTTGTACTTGTGTGCGCTTTTGTGTATATAGTGTGTGCATGTGTATGTGAGCGTGTGTGTGTATGGGCAAGTGTGTGCCACAGCTAGCACGTGGAGTCTACCAGCAGACTGAAGCAAGCTGATAGCAGCGAGGCAAAGAGACCTGAAGTGGCCACAGAAGTACAAGACTTTATCCTCACTCCGCCTTCTGCAGCAGAGGAAAGTTTGCCCACTTGCCAGAGGAGAGCTAGTAAGTAATTCCCCTCTCAAGCCCCAAGCCTCAGTGTTGCTATGGCAACCAGAATACAACTCTAGCTTGGTCAGGTAGGGTATTGAAGAGTTAAGAAATCAAAGATGATGTAGGAATTTGCCAATTTATATCCTACACACGCACACATACACACGCACACATGCACTCGCACACGTGCACGCTATAGCTCAGCTCTCAGCACCCACGTGGTATTATGACCCACAACCGTCTGGAATTCCGGCTCCATCAGATCCAGTGCCCTCCTTTCTGGCCTCTGCAGACACCTGAACACCTGTGGCATGCATACACACACGGACATAGAAACAAAAAAATTAAATATTTTAAAATGACCCTTATAGGCAATAGTAGCCTCTGAAGACGTGGGTTGTTACGTGAAAACCTCAGTACAAAGCATGAGCCAGCTCCCTACCAGAAGTTGTCATCGCTCTCAGCTGCCAATCTAAACAGGCAGTAAGACACTGCTGCTGAGGGCACCACACACTTTCCCTACAGGACATGAGAGACCAGTCTTGAACTACCCATGGCAACCTGTCATAGTGCTGGATGGTGGTGCACTGGTTGCTGAGGGAAGAAAGACATCTATGGTCTTACCCAGCTCTGTGCCCTGTGCCCACTGGCTGCAACACTAGCAAGATTGTTTGATGGGGGGGGGGAGTCATAGTTACCTTCAGCTGCCAACTTCATACAAACTAGATTCAGCTGGGAAGGAGCCTCCACAGGAGGATTCCCCAGATCAGATTGGCCTGATGACATATCTGTGAGGCATTTTCTTTTTCTTTTCGTTTTAAGGCAGGACCTCACTCTTGTAGCTCTGGCTATCCTAGAGTCAATATATAGACCAGGCAGGGTTCTAAGTCTCAGAGATCTGCCTGTGTGCCACTATGCCTGTGTTAGGTACTTCTTAATTGCTAATTGGTGAGGTAGGGCCTAACACGGTGTGTGCAATGGCATCTCTAGAGAGGTAGACTTGGGCTGTAAAAGAAAGGTGGCTGAGCCTGGTGTGAAGGCACATGCTTTTAATCCCAGCAGCATTTGGGAGGTAGATATCTGCTTTTTCAAGGCCAGCATGGTCTACAAAATGAATTCCAGGATAACCAGGGCTATTACACAGAGAAACCCTGTCTAAGAAAAACAAACACACACACACAAAACAAAGGTGGCTGAGAAAGCCAGTGAGTGGCATTCCTCTGTGGTTTCTGCCTCAAGAAGCTCTTGTTTTGAGTTTCTATTGTACGGAGGGTTTTTCCTTACCTTCCCCAACTTCCTGGAATAAAGACAAATAAGATTCAATTATTATTTTACAAAAACCTAGGCCATATAGCTAGGCTCTTCTCTGACAAGCCCAGAACTTAAAATAGTCCGTTTATTCTAATCTACATTCTGCCACGTGACCAGCTATCTGAACTTGGGTACCATTTGTCTGTTCTCCTCACAACTTGCCAGCTGGAATTTCAAGCTCTGGCTCGATCCCAGAATTTCTTCTGCCTGCTGGATGTGCCACCTATTTCCTGCCTCAGCCATGGGCCATAGGTTTTTTTAATTGACAGGTGTTGCACCTGTACAGTACAGAGAGATTCCTTCTACAAATTCTGCCTTGGTTTTCCTTGACGATGGATTAAAACCTGTAAATCAGAATAAGTCCTTCCTTCCCAAGCTGCTTTGGGTCAGAATGTCTTATCGCAGCAATAGAAGTTAGGTTAGAGCACGGAGTAACAGATCACTCTCTTGATTGGATTTAAGGTCATCTTTCCAGGAGAGAATCCATGCCTGGTCCTTGAATCATGGTAAAAACCCATGCGTAGGCAAGTCACAGGCCTCAGGAGAGAACCCAGTGGTGCTGTTTTACTAAATGGTCATGCTACGAAACTGACTTATAAATATTTATGTTCATACCTATAGATTTGTGCTGTTCTCAACTTTGGTCAGAGAAGTTTCTTATTTCAGAGGGTAGTTTTCAATGCAAAGACTTATAACTGTTCAAAGTACTGAGAATAAGACACACACACACACACACACAACACACACACAGAGAAACAATGTGGAAGAAGGGGCAGAAAGGCAGTAAGAGCCAAAGCTGGGGACTCTATGAAATGCTTTGGATGTGCCCAGCTGTCACACACACGAACTTACAGCAGCTGTGCTTACCTGCGTGGCTGCTGTGCCTACCTGCATGCTTGCCGAAATCAAGTAAGTAAAAATTCCATTATGGAGTGGGGCGAGTCCCCAACCCTAGTTGAGGGGCTAGTGCCAGTTGATGACTTGGGGGAAGTGAGGGTTACTTTTCTCTGGGTTGTAGCTTCAGTAGATCACCTAACATCAATGTACATATGGGTATTATTAATTGTACTTAGTGAGTTATGAAAAAAAAAAGACATGGTGTTGTGAGGGAAATGTGCTGTGGAAATGCAGGAACGAGGGTTAGAGGGAGACAGTGGATCAAGACACAGGGTCTCTGTGTAGCTCTGGCTTTCCTGGGACTCACTCTGTAGATGAGGCTGGCCTCAAATCACAGAGTAGCCTGATGGGACTAAAGGTGTGCTCCACCACTGTCAGGTGACAACATTTCAATGATTAAAACCAAAAAGGTTTTGCTTAATCAAAAGGCAAAATTGGCCTCCAGTAGCCTCTGGTGACTACTAGCACGTAAGTTTGCTCCCCTTTACTCTTGGTTTTGTTTTTGTTTTTAATGTGTGATGTGTAGACATAGACTAAACAAAGCAGTGAATATAAAGGTCAAGTCACTGCTCTGGCTACAATATATATATATATATATATATATATATATATATATATATATATATCTTAGAATACAATATATAATTCTAACTTTCACCTTCCAGGTATGTGTACCTTCTTTGACTTTTCAAGGATCCACTTAAAATATGTTCACAATTACACACACACACACACACACACACACACACACACACACACAGTACTTTGGTCACATCCACACAATACTCCTCTCTTATAACACTTCCACTCCTGGTAAGTCCTTTCTGCTCCCCACGCATCCTTATCGCTTTCACGTCTTTTTGCGCATAAGCACCTGTGTGGGTGTGCTTACCTGAGCAGTAGTCACCTGTGGCCACACCACTGAAGATGTGACTTTTCCTCCAGTGGCAACCATTAGCTTCCCTCATCATGAGCCCCTCTGAGGATCAACCCTTAGCACAGCTGTAGTCACCCACTGTCACTGGGACCCCATTAGACAGATCATAGCCACTGTCAAACACAAAGTCTGCCGCAGAGGTTATTTGCCATGACTCCCACCCTCTCTCATGAAACCTCATTGCTGTTTCGTGTTTGAAACAGTACTCTTTAGGCAACAACAATTTTATTATGGAAGTTTTCAAACTGTCAGCATTTTGCCGCTGTTGAATATAATTCTTTAAGGAGGCCTGTTTGCTATGTCCATCTTGTCACTTCTGCTCTGTGTCCCACACTCTTATTTGACTTTTGTTCTCTACCTTCCAGTGAGGCTCCTTTGTCAGTCACCAATCCCTAGTCTCCCGTTTCCCTCTTCATCTTAGCCTCTCACTCACTTCCTCTTCTTGGATCCATGGGGCCACAGTCTCCTCAGTCTTCCTTTGACATCCGGGTGAGTCTTGCAGTTGTCATCTTTTGCTGTCCTGATGCTCTGTCCTGGGTACCCCAACCCTCCTCCCGTTTTCGTTTGCTTCTCTTTATACCTTGTCTTCAGATGATGCCACTATTCTCTTTTTTTTTCTACTCTTTATGCAGGATCCAGCCACTTCCACTTATTTTATATTTCTATTTGATGTCTATGAAGCATTTCAAGTATATATGGCTGTAACTCTTTAATTTTCATTTTTCCCTTACTTAAGCCATATTAGTAAATGATAATAACTAATTTCTTGAACTTTTGTAGGCATTAATTTTGATTCTTTCAATGGTGTGATCCCAGTCTAACTTATTTGTTACCATCTTGTTCCATGTAAGATCTGCAATTTAGCTTGCTCCTGCCCTGATGTTGTGTCCACCTTTCATCTTCTGTTCAGCTTACTGCAATAATCTCCCGATTAAAACCTCTAACATTTGTCAACAAACAGTACAATAAGTTCTTTGTTGTAAGCCCTTTGGTGGCTGTTTCCCATATAATAAAATTAAAACTACTCTAACAGCCTAAATGGTCACTGATAGGTCACTGACAATACAGTCACTGATTTAAGATGGTTCGGTTGAACATGACCTTTTGTTTATGATGGTGAAAAATAGAAAGGGCACTCTGAATCTTGATTTTCTTTGTCAATACTCGTTAGGCACATGATATTCTTGTGGGACTGGACAGAGGCAGTGAGCTGCAACTTCCGCTTGGCCACCACCTCCTCCTCCTCGTCGTCGTCAGCATACTGCCTAGCTGAGTTGATTGCATCATCCCCACCCAGAACTTTGAACTGCTATGGGTTTATCAGGATGTGACGTCACCTTTAGTAGTGCACACTCTCGTACCTCTCACTGTCAGGTCAGATCGCTGTGGTTCAGGGTTATTATGCTGACACCCACTAGCTCTGAACATACTAAGACGTTCTCCGTACCAGAGCCTTTGTTCTATTTCCTGTCTGGCTCCTAAAGTAGCTGTCCTTCCTTCTGTCTGAAGTCCTGTTACTTTGTTTTGGTTTGTTGACATGAAATGTCACCTACTATGCTTTAAGCACCTGCTCCCTTGCTAGCAGTGCCGGTTGGGAAGACTGTAGAGCCCCTGGAACGTAGGGTGGAGTGGGGTGATGCAGGCTTCTGGGGCTTGGCCTCAGAAGGTACCACCCAGCCTTGCTTCTGGACCTGTCTACTTCCTAACTCAACAAGCTCACTGAGGACAGTACCCATAGGCTCGCATAGCTTTCCCTGCCGTGATGCACTGATTTCTGCAAGACTGTGGAGTGAACTCAGTCATTCCTTCCTTGTCAGGTCAGGCCACAGCCACAAGAGAACCAGTAGACATTATTTTTAGATGCTCAATAAATGTTTAGAGTCACTTGACACTGAAGATGCTTGTTATTCTTTTTGTTTTGTTTTTCGAGACAGGGTTTCTCCGTGTAGCCTTGGCTGTCCTGGACTCTCACTTTGTAGACCAGGCTGGCCTCGAACTCAGTGACCTGCCCACCTCTGCCTGCCCAAGTGCTGGATTAGAGGCGCCTGGTTGATCCTTGCTATTCTTAGTCTGTAACACAAGTATATTGTTTTAAAAATAATTTCTCTCTCTCCTTTAGCTTTTTTTTCAGTTCTTTTCCTTAAGGCCAGAGTCACAAGCAACATCTAGGGATAACTTAGGCTTCTTTTTAAGCTGTTACATCCTTTGTAGCTCCCAACCTGGTCCCTTAGCTCAACACCCCTCTCCCCACCCCCCAAATCTTGAATCTCTGGAAAATTGCTTTGATCTCTATAAAACTTACTTTATTTGAGGTTCTTTACTGTCTCTACCTCCCTTGCAACCCATCTACCTTAGACAGGAGAGAAAGGAGGTGAATAGGGATGTGGCAGTAAAACTTTTTAGACTCAGTTTCTTGGGGCGATTCCATTCTTCCCCTCAGGATTCCAGCAGCAAACATAGCAACAGGAACAAACAGCAGCAGGAGCAACAGCAGGCACAGCAGCCTCTTCGAAAGTCTCTCAGGAGCATCTCTCACAATGAACAGCCAATTGATTCAAAGCCATGCAAAAGCCAAGCCTCTCTTCTGGGGCTCCTATTTATCTCCTCTGAGTTTGTACCAGGATGTACCATGCATGCCCCTACACGAGGCAGTTCCCTTTCTAGAAGACAAACATCATGTGCCCTCTCACAAGTCTGTTTCACATCCCACAGATGTTTTGGGATCAAAACAAAAACATGTTTTCATCAACTACTTAACATCCACTACAGATAATATACTTTTTTTTCTTTCATTTTTTTCTCCTCCTAAATACTTCAGCCAGGTGAGGTGGTGAATGCTTATAATCCCAGCACTTGGGAAGCAGATGCAAGCAGATCTCTGTGAGTCTGAGGCCAGCCTGGTCTACAAAGTGAGTCCAGGACAGCCAAGGCCACACAGAGAAACCCTGTCTCAAAAAACAAAACAAAACAAACAAAAATACTTGAATATTTTGTTGGTTCCTTTGGTGTCTTCACCTGAGGACAGTGGCATCATCTCCCACCTTTTCACTTCACCTTGTGAGATATGTGGGTCTGCGTGTATCTCAAACTTCAACAAATCCCCAAAGCGTCTTCATGATATTGCATCTGCAGGACGCTACAGTTTACAGGAACTTTTACCTGTTTCATGAAAGCACTTCTCCGAGGCTCACAGGGACTCACTTCTTCTAACCAGGAATCATTTCCTTTATATTCCATTTCTTTGGAATTACAAAGAAACCCTTTTTTCATCCTTTACACTGAATCTTCACTTCAAGAAATCAAAATTTGTTAGGTCTCAAATTTGGGACAAATGACTGAGGTTCTATTTAATGTATCAAAGTGGACCTAGCCACTAGGTTCTCCCAGCATCCCTCAGTTCCTACCTATTACAAGGTATGGCTGTCATTCCCTGCCCCCTACCCAGAACTCTTCAGCCCAGGGGCTGGGCTGCTCTTCCTCCAGAGGCTCCTCCCTATATAATCCAGCAAGTCTTTTTTTTTTTTTTTTTTTAACCTTTGCTCTTTTGGCTGCTGCACCTGGTTCCTCTCTCACCGATCTCCTCAGAGGGCTCAGGGTCATGTCCACTCTCCCAGAGGTCCGTGCCTCTGCCTCTGCCCTCCTTTTTAAACACAATAAACTTTCTTCTCTGAGCAGTCATGTCCTTCCTTTTTAATTTTTCATTCAAAATTCACCACAGTTCATGTGTTGTTCCAAAGTAGGAAGTAACACTAAAGTACCAAAAATACTGAACAGCAAGCCCACAGTATGTAACTATGTGCAAAACATTGCTGGTGTATAGCGCATGTTCAAAACACAACATTTATGATCAAAGCCTAAAAATAATTTGAAGTCGATCTTGTTCAAGTTCTTATACCTTTGAATGAAATAAGCACAGTAAAGAAACTCAAATAGCCACTGCGTGGATGAAAACAGGGAAAAGCTTTCTCCAAACCGCCAAGGTCATCTCTTGGGAAAGCAGAGAGCAAATATTGAAGACTGAGCAAAAAATTGGGCTCTGTTATGTAGGGTGAGCTAAAGGCATTTCAAAGACATACCAATACATAACTGGCCTAGGGCAGGTAACTAATAGCCCTGAATCTTAAAAGCAGGTAGCCAACCTATTCCCCACCTCCCCCCCCCCCCCGCCAAAAAAAAAAAAAAAAAAAGATTCTGAAAATTTCTTTGGTGAGACTAGGAAAGGTCTGGGGACTTTAAGAATGCTGGCCGGATCAACCTTGAGATTTGTTAGAATGGCTCTTGGTTTCTCAGACCAACCGGAAGAACCAGAGTGTCAGATCCCCCCAATACATTCCTTCTCCCAAGGTTGGGCATCTAGATAACCGCCACCGTTCCCCCAGGGGCCTGAAGATAGTAAGGGGAGTCATTCTCTTATCCCTGGGAAAAGGGACACGTGGCTCTCCCATTAACTTAAGACTGTGGTGTCTACTCTATTAGCATGTCAATGTGCCTACCCACTAGCCTCCCGGCCAGCTCATAGGCCCCTTTCCTCCCGGGTACCCGGTTCCCTGTAGCCTAGGAGACACATCCCGACCCCATCCCACCCCGCTCCGCGCCCCGCTCTGCTTCCCCAGAGACTGCCTTGGCACTTTGGAATAAACTTTCCCCCTTTTCACCCAGGCAGCGGCTGTGTGCGTTTCTTTACTTCGCCCATTTCATTCAAGAAGTCAATCCCAGCCGTCTCCGACGTCCCTGCAGACTTGGGAGACCCAGCTTGGCCTTCCCAGCCCCAGCGGCGGCCGCGCCTTTACGCTCCCATCAGTCCCGGGGAGAACTCGCCACGCTCAGGGCGCCACTCGTGCCAACCCAGCCCGCCAGGCGGGACCGAAGGGTTGGCGGTGTGCGCATGCGGACTCGGGGCCGCGGCCCGGCCTCCCGGCCGCTTCCTCCCGGGCCTCGGCGGCGGTTTGGAGCCCGCTGACAGCTCCACCGCCAGCGGACGCTGCCTCGTCTTGTGCTTCCACGTTACCCTATCAGAGACGGGGCGGGGCGTCGGCCCCCGAAGCCAATCAGCGCCAACCACGACCCAGGCGAGCCGGGCCGCTCGGCGGCTAGGAGGAAGGCGATTGGGCGGCGTCTCGGGGGGGTGTGGCGTCCCTGGGCCACGCCCACCGCTGTTTTCCACCGCCCGGCGCCCGCCGCCGCCGAGGCCCGGGTGTCTGAGCGAGCTGACCGAGGGCGCTTCGCTGCGGGCTGGGCGCCTCGCGGGCTGCTGGGCCGCGCACCTTCCTGCTCTCCGGCCTCGGCGCCCTTGGACATGGTGGCCCCCGGCTCGGTGGGCAGCCGGCTGGGCGCCGTGTTCCCCTTCCTGCTCGTCCTGGTGGACCTGCAGTACGAGGGTGAGTCCCGCCCTGGCCCCGGGGCGGGCTTCGGGGGGTCCCAGTGCGGGGGCTGGGAGAGGCGCCCGGGGCGCGAGGCTGGGCGGGAGCCGGGTTCCGGGTTTGTGTGCCGAGAGGAGGGGACCCGCGGGCGGCGAGGCCGGGACGGCGGCCTGGGTGCAGCCCGGAGCCCAGCGTCCGGGACACTGGGTCGGTGGTACGGGGAGGAGGCGGTAACGGCGGCCCGCATGGGACGGGTCCGGGTGCCAGGAGTGACGGTAGGACGGCGGGGCGAGCCAGGGGCCGAGGAGGGCCGGTCCACAGAAGTCAATCCCATCCCGTATGGACCCCGCGTCCGGTGCGCAACTTAGGAAGTCCTTGCCGTGCTTGGAGCACCCCAAGTTGCTGGACTCTGTGTCTGTGCTTTACAGTTCCCAGCATGGCGTCATTCAACGTTTCCCTCTTTCTTTCTTTCTTTCCTTTTTTTCTGGTGCTACTTTTTCTAGTCATCGGAAAAGAAAATAAAAGGTCTCCTTAACAAGATAGGGAGTGCTTACATTTCACCCTGGCCTCCAGACTGGAATGTTGGCTACTCCCAACAGAATAGCAAAAATAGAGGCCTGTCCCATTTTGGATGTCAGAGCAGAGAGGAGATAAAAATTGAAGCCCCAAAAGCCCATTGGATAATGCTTCTCAACTTGGTTACTGTGCTGTCGTGACACCTGCCCTGGGCTCTGATGTACGCATTCCCATTAGTGGGGAACACTTGTCAAGGAAGAGAGTAAACAGTTGGATATCCCATTCGGGGGACCGAGGAACTGAAATTGGGAATAGTTAATGGTGAAATCCTCACCAAAGTGTATGCTGGTTTCTTTCTCTCTTTTTTTTCTTAAAGTTAAGACTCTTCGTTTTTTTACCTCTCCATTAAAGGTAGGGTTTTTGTTTGCTTTGGCTTCCTGATGACCAAAGGTTCTTTGAATCTCAAATCAGAATTTGTACTGTGACAATTATGAGACCAATAATTGGACGTTGAAGCCAGCCTCAAAGTGGAGGGGATTGGGATTTGAAGGCTTAGACTGCTTTGATATGGACCATATATTCAGACCGTCTCGCATGCCCTAATTCTTCACATGTGCATCAGTCATGCCTAGTTACCATGACTGACTTATTAAGAGAATGTAGCCAATGTTTAGTGTCAGCTAACTTTTCAGACATACAAGTGCTTATTTTTGTTTGCTTCCCCTTTTCCAGCTTGTAGATCAATCACCTTATTCAAATTTCTGTTCTTTGTAGGATTCTAAGACTTTTAGCACTTCATTTCTGTGCTGTGCTATTTCTGTAAGAAAACGTGAGTTTTTCTGTCTGGAAAGCACTAATGGCACTCTCAGGGGAAAGCTGGAGTGGTACCTTTTTCAGGAGCATTACCTGTGTAAAATAGCAGGTGACGGAGAAGGAAAGTGCATCTGTAAGCCATTTCTTGTTCCACAGAGATATGCGATGGTCTCTGTTTTACACGTGGGATGGAACTGGTGTTCCAAGAGCTCACTGAAAATTTTATCTTGGGGCTCGAGAGATGGTTAGTGTGCTTGCTGGTCTTGCAGAAGAGTGGAGTTGCATTCCAGTAGCAGATCAAGCCACTCACAGTTAGTTGTAATTCCAACCCAGGAGCTCTCTTCTGCAGCAGGGAATGTGAAACATGGGTTCATACTATAGAAAATGTAATGGTAAGCCTGGTTGTGTTTTCTGATTTAAAGTAGGCGTTTCTGTTGTAACCCAGAGAAGGAAAGCACGTATCATGAATTGAAAGACTGACTCTTAACAGTTCCTTTCTCAAAGGCCTTTGAAAGAAATCTAGAGCATGAGAAATAGAATTTTTGAATAGAAAGAAGGTTTTAGGGACTGGAGAGAGGGCTTGGAGGTTAGGAGACTGGCTGCTCTTGCCGAGGACTTGAGTTCAGCTTCCAGTACCACAACCAACTGTAACTCCACCTACAGGGAGGTCAGGTGCTGGAGCTTATACACTACACAGAGAGACACAAATAAATTCAAATGTAAATAAAAAGAAACATTTAGTATCCACTTTAGCATTCTCACATTACAGATAGGATTATTTCATCCTACTGCTCCTGGCGTGTTTGGTGTCTTGAGTGTGAGTGTGGACTGTGTTGTCAGAGGTTTACTTTCTCTTGATGTGTGTCAACCACATCCCCTCTCCTCACGTGACTCTCCTTTACGTCTTCTTCAAGCATAGTGTGGTGCCACTTGACCCGCATGCTTCCCCAAACTGAGGCCAGTGTCCGCTGAGAACTAACTATCCACCCTGCTCACCCCCAGGGTCTCACTGTGTAGCCTTGGCCGTCGGGGACTCACTTTGTAGACCAGGCTGGCCTCGAACTCACAGCGATCCACCTGCCTCTGCCTCACCAGTGCTGGGATTAAAGGCGTGCGCCACCACGTCAGCCAGGGAACCCATTTTTTAATTCCATTTGAAAAGACTTGAAAATCAATGCAAACAAAAAATTGTGATGCATTTTATTTAAACTGATAAGTTAAAAGTGTATTTTAGCTTTTGAAGGTTGGATAATGTCCTACATGTGTTTTGAGTTACTTAGCAAGGTAGCTTACAGCGTTCGCAGCAGACTCAGGGCTTCCCTTCGTCTTGCAGTGAGCGCTTGCCAAGAGCTGCATTTGCCTGGGGCTGCACTGGCCTCCTTCTGTGGGGCAGCACTGTTCACCATGTGACGGTAATTGTGGTTTAGTGCTTATGGTCATGATCTGCTCTTAACTGTCTCACTCTTTAGCCCAGGCTGGTCTGGATGAACTCTAATTGGATATGTAGATCAGGATGGGCTCAAGCTTGTGATCCTCTCACCTCTGCCTTCTGAGTCTTGGGATTGTAAGCTTGCCCCACCATACCTGCCTTCTTTTGATTTATCAATGAGCAATTTAACTTTGTTTTACATAGAAATATCCAGGGGAACCCAGCCACCTGCCTTTCAGAATGCGATCTTTTTTTTTTTTTTAATTTTTCTTTCTGTACTTTAGAGACTGGCTCTTTTAGAAATAGATAAATAGGATGTGTTTGCTGCTTGGAGTTTTGGAATATAAAAAAAGACTGATGTGTCAGCAAAGGTTACGCTCTATGGTGCTGTGGTGAGGTGTAGAAAATTAACAAGCTATCTTAGAGTTCACAGAGCAGGGAACATAAAACATGCATTTGGGAACTATGTCTTTTATCTATTTTTTTTTAAGCTTAAGGCCATAACTGCAGCCACTTTATTCCAAATACTCTTAGATTTCTCTGCTCTTGTATTCTTTGGCTTTCCTTACCTGGCAGATCCCCAAGTCCCTTAAATTTAATCTCAGCCATCTTGTTTGTTGTACCTAAGAGATAAATACCGATGGAGAACAACTTTACTGTTAGTCTCCTTCCAAACACACAGGCCCAGCTGCTCAGGGTTAGTGTTCTTACCGCCCTCTCCCTTAAATAGCCAAATCCAGTTTAAATTCCCTTTCTTTTATTCCCTTACGTTACGTTACTCTTTTTTTTCTTTCTTCGCTTTGCTTTGCTTTGTTTTGTTTTTTGAGACATGATTACATTGTTGTAGCCACCACTGTCCTGGAGTGCTGGGACTAAAGCCCTGGGCCACCACCACCTGGTGACTGGCTGGCTTTGCAGCAGAGTGGGGGTGGGTGGGCTGTGTGCTAGCACATGTGTGCAGCCAGAGGAAAGCTTTCAGGAGCTGGTTCTCTTCCTCCATCACCAGTGTGGTTCAGGGGATCAAGTGCGGGTCCACCAGACTTGGTGGCAAAGCCCCTCACACGCAGAGCCAGCCTGAAGGCCTCCACTTAGCCTCGTGCTTTTAGATGGTGGCTGTGTGGAGAATGAGAACAGTGCAGGGCCTCTTTCTAGTCACTGACAGCACAGTTCCCTGGTGTGTCTACATCTCTGCCCATATTGCTACCCACTCTGAGTATTTTTAGCTTAGTTTTGATTACAGGTTTTGATTTTTGAGACGTCCTAGGTCACTTTGATAACCTGTGTTGGTCTTTAAAAATAAAAAGTTGTTCAGGCTGGTTATGAACTTGCTGTGTTTCCTAGGCAGGCTCCAAACTTAGTGTCCTGTCTTGGCTTCTCCTCTGTTGGGATTGTAGGCACATGAAAAAGGGTTTTCCTGTGTCCTCCCATGGAAGAAGGGCTGGGTGCTGTGGCTTGACATGGCAAAAGGACCAGCTTGTTCCTGCAGCTTTTTTTTTTTAAAATAAGGCACTAATACATGTCTGAAGGCACAGACTAATAATGTAATTACTTTGCAAATGGTGTAACACCACTGCAGTGAACCACGTATCCACAAATGAATTTTGGGGATGGCCAGAGCAGGTTGCTTTTCTCCTTTGTCATTATTTCCTCTTCCTCCTCCACTGGATGGCTCCATCAGCACTCCAGCATCCTTTCCTCCTCCTCCACTGGATGGCTCCAACAGCACTCCAGCATATCTTTTGTACCTTTGACTATTCTTTAATATTAATCATTTGTCCCTGAAGCAACAGAATTATATATTGCTTCTCTTGGTAGTAGAATTATGTATTTTTTTATTTATTTGAAATACTTTATTTTCATCTTGTGTCTGTGGATGTTTTGCCTATATATGTGTCTGTGCAACATGTGCATGCCTTGTACCCACAGAGGTCAGAAGAGGAGTTGGAGCCCCTGGAGCTGGAATTATTGATGCTTGTAAACCACCATGTGGGTGCTGGGAACCAAACCTGGGACTTCTGCAAGACCGAAAAGTGATCAAGAGCAACTGCTCTTAACCCCTAATTCCTGAGCCATTTCTCCAGCCTCGGTAACAATTTTAAAGAATGATTGGGAATTTTTATTGTTTTTTCTTTTTTTGGTTTTTCGAGACAGAGTTTCTCTGTGTAGCCTTGGCTGTCCTGGACTTGCCTTGTAGACCAGGCTGGCCTCGAACTCACAGCGATCTGTCTGCCTCTGCCTCCCGAGTGCTGGGGTTAAAGGCGTGGGCGACCATGCCTGCCTTGTTTATTCCCTTACATATTATTTTACCAACAACAATAAATGTTTATGCATCTGACTCTTACTTGCTTTCAGCATTTTGTTGCACCCAGTGTTTCCTCCTGAGGTCTAGATCAGCTTTCTCACTGTCTAAATGTCTGACTAGGGTCTTGGCTTTTCTTATGCCATGGTCCTCAGTGAATAACATGATTAGTGTTTCTGTCTTTTTTCCTACTCTTCCTGTTTTCATTGTTGACCCATGTCTGATACATGCCTAGGAGAAACCTGTTCAGTGCTGGTTTGGAAATTGCATAATACTTGGTTCAAGCCTTATCTTTTGGAAAATAACACTCACACAGTGTGTAGCAACGGAATAAAAATTGTGGCTCAAGATAGAGTTTAGATGTTTCAAAACAGCCAGCAATCTACAAGTAGTATCCTTATGAATCATTTATGATCAGTTATGAGCGGTGTGACTGATATTTGTATATGTTCTAGACTCTGTTATTCTGGAGATTTATATTCAAGTAAGAAGGAAAATAATTAAATTCCTTTAATAAGTATTGAGTGCTCACCATTCATAATATGCTGAACTATGTGATGTAAGGGGAAAACATGACAGTTTCTGCTCTCAGACTTGCTTTTCATTAGTGCTAGGATAAGGGTCTGAAAGGCAGGATCCTGCGACAGTGGACCTGCAAAGCAGAGGTGCACTTGTGAGTGTAGGAATGCAGAGTGTGCTAGGGGTGAGACGACTCTCTTACTCTCTTCAAGTAGGTAGCAAAGGCTCACACAGGAGCCATCATTTGTGGGCAGAATCTGTTCTGTCTGTTTGCTTGTTTCTTTTTGCCCTGTGTTGTTGAGGAGAGAACCTTGCACCTCTTACCCCTAAGCTACATCCCTAGCCCAAGACAGAGTCTTGATGCGAGAGTGAGACTTTTCTAGGTGGGCCCTTGGGAAAGAAAGGCTGTTCCGTGGAGCTGGGGTGTAAAGCACGAGGCATGAGGTCATGGCATACTCAGGGAAGAGCAACCAATTGGCTTTGCTTTAGGAGTCGAAAGTAGGAAGTGAGGAACGCTGCTGGCTGATTATGAGGCTGGACGGTACCAGGGAACATAGGCCTGAAGGATTTGGAGTGATACCCAGTAATAGGAAAATGCTGCAGAAGTTTTAGAAAGGAGGTGTTTTAAAAGATTGTTCTGGATGCAACATGGACTCAGGATTCGGAAAAGGTAAGATAGGAGTTGGGAACCTCTGCAGAGTAAAAGAGATCTCCACTCCCCGTTGTGGTATGTTCTGCTATGGAAATGTGACCGAAATACTCCGAAGGAATAATTTCTCTGCATGGTTAGAGGATGGGTCGTGGGGATTTTTCATAGAAATAGTATTAATTTACATAACCAAATAGAAATTTGATTGAATAAGATTATAAATACAGATCAAAGCTTTATTCTGAAGGGATGAAGGAACGCAAAATGTCTCTTTCAGATGAGGTTAGGCTTCTTCAGGATGATGTGGACCATAAGCTAAATGCTTTCAATCCTAAAAAGCAAAAGAAGTCTAATTTGTGGACTGTCTCAAAATTTAGAGAGAGAGAGTGTGGTATAATGTGACAACAGAGCAGTTCAAAGAACATTACAAATGTCTTCCTGGCTCCCATTGGACTTAAGAATCACCCTGCAATGTTGAAATACTGCTGTGTGAGAAGGATCATACATTGTGTGGAAAATAACGGTGGGGTTTGGAGATGGATTGTTTGGCAGTCATTGTGAGTCTTTGGGCAGAACTGACAACTGATTTGAGCCTCAGTTCTTTAGTAGTAAAAGTGTGAAAGATACGTACATCCTGGAGTTGGGAAAATTGAATGAACACAGAAGTACCTAGTGCTTGGTAGGTTTTAGTTCTTAATATTACTTGTTTCTCTCTTGATCATTGTTGTGGATGGATCAGGAAATCATTTTCCCTTTTCTCGGAAGCTGGCCTTGAACTCACGGCATTCCCCCTGACTCAACCATCCCAGGGCTAGGATTGCAAGTGTGCACAACTATGCCTGGCCTCATTTTCCTAGTGGCTTATCTCATACTTAAAACGTTTACTTCCTCATTTCAGGAATTGAGTACACTGAGAAAATGTAACAAGGAGATGTTTGAGGTCTTCATGCAGAGACTCCTGTAACTGGTGACAGCAGGGCACTGATCAACATGTCCCTAAAATTGTCCTCACGGTTGAGATTTGGGAACTGAGGGCAGAGTTGTTCTGTGGCTCAGGCACAGTGCTTTCACCCTCACTTGGCGCCCGGTTCAATTTCTAGTACCCACCATAGTTTTTGTACACATCATTCTCTTGCATTAGTGATGTGTAACCTTTTGATTTTATGTAGAAAATGTAAATGCTTTATAGGTATAATTTATATTTCAAATTACATTTTGAAGATAAAACTCTAGCTGTAAGGACTAGGCTAGAGGATGGTTTAATGGTGCACTTGCCTGGTGGCTATTAGGTCTGAGAGTGATCCCTAGGGCCGTACAACAAAGGCATATTACCAGCATGCCCTGTTGCTGATATACTGTGATATAATATGACATGACATTCATCGTATATAATAGGATAATCATATTACACCTTCAATCTATAGTTCAACAATGTTTCATGACTTCTAAACAATTGAATATTTATTTTTATTGGTGTGTGTGTGTGTGAGTATGGTTGTCTATGTGTGATGGGGCCCTCTGGTGGTCAGAGGACAACTTGGGGAGTTAGTTTCCTTTTTCCAGTGATCAAACTTAAATCACCACGGCTGGTGGCAATGCCTTTTACTCAAGTAAGCCATCTCCTCAAATATTTATAACTAGTAATGATTTTAAGCAAAACATATTCCTTAGTTTACTTTGCTAATTAAAAAAATGTAAGTAGTATATTAACATCAGTACAACAAGATGTATTTTTGAAAACATAAGTGAAATCAGTATATATAGTGTAGCCAACATACTGTCCTTAGTTCATATCACCACAGTTTTCTATTCATCTCTGACTCCAGTCTGTCTTCTACATTGAAGCCAAAGTAATCCCCCCCCCCCAGACAGGGTTTCTCTGTGTAGCCTTGGCTGTCCTGAACTTACTTTGTAGACCAGGGTAGCCTCGAACTCACAGTGATCCACTTGGCTCTGCCTCCCGAGTGCTGAGATTAAAGGTGTGTGCCACCACACCCAGCCAAAGTAATCTTTTAAAAATAAAAATTAGACCTTCAGTTTCTTGCTAAAGCCCATACTAGGGGCTTCTTCTGTCACATATGAAAGTCTGGCCTTTGTTCTGTGGTTTGCAGTTTGTGCTGTCTTGTACATGCCGTCGGTCCCTCTACTCTTTCTTACTGTGTGTAACCTATGTAGTTTCCTTGAGGTTGAGTTTGGCCCTACCAGGCTTGTTGCACCAGTTTTGCTGTCTGGATATGATTTTGGCGTGTGTCATTCAGCATTACTCTCCACCCCTGTTACTCTTGTTTTAACTCAGATATCACTGACTCAGGGAGGCCTTATTTGATTATCTATATTAATTATTTCTTTCCTCAGGCATTTTGTCACCTAGCATCAGATTGGCACTTAGGAAATTATCTTGTTTATTCTTGTTCTCCATTGTGTCCTTGCTGCTAGAACTAAGTCTAAATAGATGTTGCAGTCTTTTGAATCTGTAAGATTTTTAGTTATATTCATTTGGAACAATTTTGAAAACACACGTACTATTTTGTTGTGTTTTCTTAGTGTTAGGCTGTGTAAGAGTTGGCTTTCTGGCTTCTTTGTGCTTCAGAGGTACTGGTTACCAGTCTGACATTGATTTGGAAAGGTGGTTGCCCGGCTGTGGTTCTTTCTGTTTCTTGTTTGTTTTTGTTTTTCCTGAGATAGGGTTTCTCTGTGTAGTCCTGGCTGCCCTAGAATTCGCACTGTAGACCAGGCGGCCTCTAATGCACAGAGATCTTCCTGCCTCGGCCTCCTGAGTGCTGGGATTAAAGGCCTGCATCACCACTCTTCTATCAGTTTGGAAGCACTCCAGGTATTTAGAGTCTGTTCATGCCACAATTCTGAGAGTGTTCCCCGGGCCTGCGAGGATGTGAAATTCCTTACTCATACATGTAAAGCAACCGTGTTAGGCAACTGTGTACATAAGGTACCAAACCAGTTGCCATTTGCCACCCCTGTGCCTTACACCTGGGTTTTATTTGCTATATAAAGCCTCCTTTAGTTTCTTTGTCATCTCATACACTATACCTATATGCATCATATTCAAGTGAAAATCAAATTGGATTTCTAGTCAGGTTGTTAGCGACTATATCCAACATTTACAAATGATATAGTGCTGTAAGAAATTCTGTTATTGAACCTATATAACCAGCCGTGTTGGCATTGCATCAGAAGACTCACTGTGCTTTGGGAGTTTGTGAAGGTCAAATAGCGAGAACAAAGGTGGATGTTCCAATTCTGTTTACACAAACACGCTGTATTGGATTGCTTGTATGCTGTGTATAGCTAGAAGAGAAGAAAAAAATGCTTTATAGTTTTTAAACACTGGAAAGGGGAAGCTGCTTCAGGGAAGCTGTTGAGAATAACCTGGGGTTCAAGAGTCAAGTTTAAACACAGTTCCCACTACACATAGCAGGATCCAGTTACTTATTAATCTATGCCCCAGTGTTCACAGGAGAAACTTGGTGACATTGGATTCAACCATGATTTTGATACTGTAATCATCACAGTTTAATGGCTGGTTTTAGCTAGCGCAGCTTTGTGACGACTGAGGTGAGGGTAGGGCGATTCAATATTTCAGAGTTGTTGTGGAAACTCCCAGATTGACTTTAGCTGAGAATTACTCCTGAGCTTGCTATTCTTCTTTAAATACTTGTGTGCACTGGAAAGAATCCACCTCTTACCTCAGCCCTTGCTTTCATCATTTCTGCCATTATGGTCAAGTATAGGAGGTCCTTGGCCTTCTAAGCTGTGGCTCAGTATGTTGTTACAGTCAGTCCAAAATGGTAGCTTACCTACGTCTAGTGCTTGCATGATTACTCGCAGGCCGTTTCCTGCTGCTGTAGCTCAGCACTCCACTCAAGGTCAAGGTATGAACAAAACCCTCAAACATCTGTTTCCTATGTCTGTCTCCTGGAACATTTCCACTACCAATCTAACTGCATGTGCTCTCTCAGGAGCTTGTAAAAGGAGGGGCTCCTGAGGAGCTGGCTCAGTCGGTACAGTGGTGGACATGCAATCTCGAGGAGCCGAGCTTAAAGCTTAGCACCTACACTGAAAAGGATGAAGTCGGATGGGGTGGCATGGGCTTGTGATACCTACACTAGGGGTGCAGGCCATCCAGCCAAGCTTCCGGTTCAGTGAGAGCTAACCCTGTCTTAAAAATTAAGGTGGGGATAACGGAGGAAGGTACTTGATGTCAACCAAGTAACTAAAGATGTAAAAAGAACACTGAAGTATATTCTAGAATTGATAGCCTCAAACGGCTACCTTGGAAGAGATGCGCTCTCCTCAGCACTGGGGTTCAGATTTTATTTGTTGAGCTATTGTTCCAGCTCAGGTTTGCTAACAGTTAGATAATGAGACCAGAGTGGCCTATAGGAAGCAATCAATGCAGTGCAGTGTAGATTGCAGTGCAGCTCAACTTACATGCATGCATGTGTGGATAGCGCTGTGAGATGTGAAGTTAGGATATGAGTGTGTAATGTCCTTGTTGGGAGGTGGTTCCTGGCATGAGGCTACCTGTCACATTGCTGAGGGGCTGGGCATCTGGCTGGGGCGGAGCACCACACACACTCACTTTGCAGCAGAAGCTGGTGGGGTGGGGACAGAGTCACCAGCGAGCAGAACCAGGAGGCATCTGCATTGCTTTCTAGCTCTCTTGACTAACAGAACAAACATTGTCCTCACTGTAAAGGAGAAATGCCTGAACACTGCAGGATATAACGTCAGGGCAGCTGTTGGAGGAGGAATTCCGAGTATGGGGACAGTTCATAGATAGTCGGTCTTGTTCAGACTGTTCTGCTTCAGGTGAGTGGGCGCACCTGTCCAAAGCAGGCATGGGGGCCGTCTAGTCTGCGACTCCACAGTGCTCTCCTCTGTGGCTCTGTGTAGTCACCTAGGTCTTCCTGCCGTTTCTGAACACCATGGACTTAAGGCCTTTGCCTTAGCTGGTTCTACGTGGAAAGTCCTTGTTGATGTCTGAGTGACAGGCTTCTCACTACCTCCAAGATTTGCTCCGACATTGGCTCTTGAAGGGAGGCTGCCCTTGGACCATTTGTTTACCTCTGTAAGTGTTTCCTTACTGTTGGCATTCTCATTTCATCTGATTTATCCCACAGTAATTTGTACCTGATACACTATGTAATTTACTGTTTATTATGTCTCTCTCGCACCGGAATGTCTGGTATTGGGAGGACTCAAGGGGCAGGGCTCACTGTTCCCAAGTAACCAGAACAGTGCCTGCCTGGTGTGCTGTAGGTACTTGGTAAGCCGCTGAATACCCCAGTGCTGTCTGCTGTCCATTCGTCATGTGAGGCTCTAGCTCAGCAAAGCAGTTTCTAATGTGCCGTGTGTCTCTGCTCATATGTGTGCAGGTGTACCTGCATATGTGATTTGCGTGTATGTGTGCTCATATATGTATGTGGTTAATGGTGACCAGAAGTGAATGTCAGGTGCCTTTCTTAACCATGCTTCCGTTTTTATTTACTGAGGTTGGGCCTCATTGGATCCAGAGCCTTCAATTTGGTGTGCTAGCTAGCCAGCTTGCCCCGAGGATCCTGTTTCTGCCTTGGGTTGCCATGCCCTCCTGGCATTTTTGTGGTTGCTGCTGATCTATACTCTAGGCTCAGGCTTGCGTAGCAAGCATCTTGTCACCTGAGCCCAGCCTTAACAACATGGTGCTACCTCACCGTGCAGAGTAACGTCCCCCGTACTGCAGCCTATGTAGTCTTATTCTGTAGACTGCTCTTAGTCTGTGCATTGGTTAAACTGAACATAGGTATGCTCTAGGGGCTTTTATATGCTATCTGATGGAGCAGTGGGCTTTACTCTGTCATTGCTGGCTTCTGTGACTTTTCTCATTTCAGTAGATGACTGAGCCAGATAAAGATTATCTTTAATTTTTTTATTTATTAGAGTTGAATCCTGGTTCATGGAAAGTTAACTTATTATTCTGTTTTACTTTTTAGGTGCCGAATGTGGAGTAAATGCAGATGTGGAGAAACATCTTGAATTGGGAAAAAAATTACTTGCAGCTGGACAGCTGGCTGATGCTTTATCTCAGTTTCATGCTGCAGTAGGTTGGTGTCATGGCCCTAACTACTTGGTTGCTGTTTTCGGAGTTCTAGGTGGAACTTCCACTTTGGACAACACTTGAAGCAGGATTACATGTTAAATAAGCATTAAACATTTTCAGGATTCCTGGTAAATTAGACTAATAAGCACACACACATGAATGCATATGTATTTAGCATATGAGGTAACTGAGGGGTTGGAGGGAAGGCTCAATGGTTAGAACATGGATTACTCTTCCATAGGACCTCGGGTAATCCCAGCACCCGTGCCTGGGCTTAAACCACCTGTATCTCCAGCTCCAAGGCGTCTGATACACCTGCAGTCACATGTACATACCGCCACATAGACGCACATACACATGCATACACATGCGTACAGACACACGTGGCAAGCCACAGCGTGTCAGAGGATAGCCTTGGCTTGCATGTAGTTTAAGAAGGAGCCTTTTGTTCCCTGTTGTATACACTAGGCTAGCTGGTACACAGCCTTCCACCTCGCATAGGAGTTACACTGTGACAGGCTTTAAATGGGCTTTGGAGGTATGAGCTCAGGTCCTCATATATTTGTGGCAAGTGCTGTCCACTGAACTGTCCCACCTTGCCATAGCTGCTATTTTTAAAGAGGACCTGAAAGTCAGGTACCATGCGACTGAGTCTGTATCTGCAAGCAAGGTGGTTTTCACTTCTGTGTTGGAACATTGTCATTTGATGCTCAGAGCATAGGTAGAGAAAACTCAGTTTCAACTCTGTACTTACCCAGCACTATGCTCCTTGACTTCTCTACACAAATGTGTGGAGACTTCCTCCTGCTAACGCTCTCTTTGGATAGGATTTAGGTTCTGTAATTCAGTTAAATATTGACACTGTGTGGTTTTGAGAAAAACTGCTGCCCATGTTAGATGCCAGTGTGAAAACCCCTTCAGCGTCCCTGAGCCCCTTCTGAAGGTCAGTTAGTTTGCTAGAAGGGCTCTCAGAGCTTGGGGAAGCGTCTTCTCTGGGTTGGGACCGTGGACATTACAGAGGATACAGAGACTCATCCAGAGGGAGGGGTGCATAGGGCAAGGCAGAGGCGAGGGGCTTGGAGCAGTCCTGTTCTTTCTGGGCGTGCCACCCTTTAGGAACTGCCATGTGTTCCACTGACCCAAGCACAGTGACACTCAGCTGTATCCCAGGCTCTTGACTTAATGCCGTGTGTGTGTGTGTGTGTGTGTGTGTGTGTGTGTGTGTGTGTATGTATTTAGTTACTTACTTTTCAGAGAGAGTCCATGTAGCCTTGGCTTGACTTGAGTTTGCTATATAGATTAGGCTGTCTTAGAACTCAGCCTGCCTCCGCCTCTGAGTGCTGGGAATAAAATTGTGCACTACAGTGCCTGTTTACCATTCTTAATAAAATTATAAACTGTAGTTTCTCAGATTATTTTGTCAAAAGTAAGCTACAGAGAGCTAATGTTTATTATTTTAATTTTCAGATGGTGACCCTGATAACTATATTGCATACTACCGGAGAGCTACCGTCTTCTTAGCGATGGGAAAGTCCAAAGCAGCATTACCTGATTTAACAAAAGTGATTGAACTGAAGATGGATTTCACTGCAGTAAGTGTACCTAGACTTGCTCAGTGGGGACACAAGGGGACTTTCAGGAGATAAAATGTTTCCTGTACTAAGTACTGGCACCTTAGGCCTCACTAGAGGACATCGAGGCTGTGGGTGTGGAATGGCACACAAGAAGGATTCAGATTCTTACACTTACTCTTCATAGTGGCCCTGTACACACACACACAGACACACACACACACACACCTACCTACCTAGTTGGGAGGTGAAGGCAGGAGAGCCCCTTGAGCCCAGAGTCTTGAGGTCCGCTTGAGTTCTGTAGCCAGATTCTGTTCCAGTGAAACAGCAAGTGACAGCAAGACTCACTAAGTTCTTGGTGCTAACAGTATACACGGAGGCTGTGCGTGGTGGCACGTGCCTTCAGCCTTTAGCCCCAGCCCATGGGAGGCGGAGGCATGCGCATCTCTGTGAGTTTCAGGACGGCCAGCGCTATGTAGAGAGCCCTTGCCCCAACACCAAAAAATCTGTATGGAAGAGTAACAGAGGGTATAGGATGTACTAGGTGACTCTTTTTTGTTTTTTTAAACCTTATTTATTTATTTGCGTTTATGAGTGCTGTCTTCTTATACCCCTGCATGTCACAAGAGCGCATCAGATTCCCTTTATAGATGGTCACAAGCCACCATGTGGTTGCTGGGAATTGAACTCAGGACCTCTGGAAGAGTAGCCAGTATTCTTTACCTGCTGAGCTATCCCACCAGCCCTACTAGCCTGACAGTATTAGCTTTGTGGTTTAGAACGAGAAGTGTCTGAAGGGTGAAATGTAGGACATGATGTAAGAGAGGACTAAGCAGCTCAAGTAATAGGACTTCATCTGCCTGACCACGGTTTCATTTAAGAATGAGGTAAGAGGAACAAACAGTGCCCCATTTAAGGGTGCGTTCGGTGGATTCCAAGTGCTGTTAGTATGGTTCTCCCTGACATCAGAGGTTCAGGAGCTTACGGTCTGTTCTGAAGGCTGACAAGTCCTGGGTAGGGCTCTCGCAGTTGTATGAGGAGTACTTTGACTTTGGTGGGGCATTAGTTTTATCAGTGTGACGACGTAGCTAACAAAAATTCATTTCAACTCATGGTTTTAGAGATTTCAGGATTCAGTACTAGGCTCCGTGATCGTCTCTGTGATGATAGAGAGCACCGTGGCGGTAGGAGAATGTGGAGGAGGAAGTTTGCTCGCGTTATGGTAACAAGAAGCAGAGTTGAGTGAGCAGGAAGCAGAGAGGACTGTGCAGTAGGCAGGGTGAGATAGGGCTCCCAAGGGTGCTGCTTTGTGCCTTGCTGGCTTCAACTAGGCCCCACCAAAATGGCAGCACCAGCTGAGGACCACCTATTCCACATGTGAACTTGAGTGGAGTATGTCATTAATCAGATGTCCTCTGGATAATTTTATCACCGTTATTTATAAGTTGTTACATTCGCAAAAGGATCTGCACTGTGGCCATGAAATACATGTTTGATTTGAAGTAGTGCTATAGTTACTTTAAGTTAGAATTCCCAACTGCCGTATTTTTGTTGATTTTGTACTTGACACAGCGGAGTACACCTTGTACGGAGGCTAAGGCACCCATTGTCGTAGCACTGTGGTCAGCTGTTACTGAGCTGAAATGCCTTGCTCTCATTTCGGTGTGTGTTGATGTATTTCATAGAGGATCAGGGAAGTTTTATGTTCTGTGAGAGAAACACACAGATGGAAGTGGAGTGTCAGTGTGGTCTTCTCCATGCTTTTAGACGAGGTAGTCACCAGAGCAGGCATGTGTGAGGACCTAGGGGTATGTGTGTTAGAAGAGGAGGGATGGCAGAGGTCAGGAGAGATGCTGCCACTCTGTCTGTAGTAAGTACTTACCTCGAAGGGTTAATGAAAAGCAAGCCTATTTCTGGAGCTTTGATAGTCTGAACTTCGAGCGGAAAAGAGTTAGTATGACATCAGAAAGTGTTTTTTACAATTAGGATGCAGAGCCTGGAATGTAGCTTGAAGGTAGGCACCTTGTATATTCTTTATGGGTGCCTGTTTTTAATACCCAGCATAATTTTAACAATGTATATAATTCATGTCTCATCAAATTGACGTCTTGAGGTATCAGTGGCTCTTCGTATACGCTTAGGTTTCACAGTCACCACCATCTAGTTCCAGGACATTCTTGTCACTCTGAAGACAAATCTTGTATCTTAAACACACCGAAAGAATTCCCAAAATTAAACCTTGCACATGATTGCTTTGGGTTGAACAAAACATATTATATGTATATATGTATATATAATTTTTATTTATTTATAGGCATATGAGTGCTTTATCTGCATATACACCTGCATCCAGAAGAAGGTATCAGATGAATTATAGATGGTTGTGAGCTACCACTTGGTTGCTGGGAATTGAACTTGGGACCTCTGGAAGAGCAGACAGTGCTCTAACCAGTGAGCAATCTCTCCAGCCCCAAAACATATTTTTAAAGGAAACATACTTCAATAAAAATTATGCACATTCTGTATGTAGCTAAAAGAATTAGTCTCAGTGCTAAGTCAAACAAACATTAGCAAAATGAATATCAGTAACTTGACTATATTATTTATTCTTTATATTTAGAGAAAATTTAGAAGTCCACAGTGCTCAGGACAGTCTTTCTTTTTCCTCCTAGGCAAGATTACAGAGAGGTCACTTACTACTCAAACAAGGAAAACTTGATGAAGCAGAAGATGATTTTAAGAAAGTGGTAAGTACCTGACTCCAAGAAGAAACTGAGAGATACAGATTTTATCTTGCTTTGAAATAAGGTATTTAGTAGTAATTTTATAGCCAAAAAAGAAACACGCGTATAGGAATCATAGTTCTTAAGTTAATATTTAATGACTGGCATTACAGAATCATGCTAACAGTTAGAAGATAAGTTCACACAGTTGATATGTCACTCAGTTATAGACTCACGTACTTCAGCTTATCCGACGTGAGACTCTAAGGGCTTCTTGAACACTTCCCACTTGTGACTGTCACTCAATAGCTTGTCACATAACCCTTGGGCATTTGGGTATATAAAACAGGCATAGAAGCAAACACTGACCACGGGTCATGGAATTTACCGTAAATCAATTCTTTGGTGCCTGTATCATTTTACCCTTTATTGTCGAGGAAAGCAGATCGTATGCTAATGAGATATGTGCTGGTTTGTTTTCTTGAGCCTGAGAAGACGGTTCATGTGGATAAAGTGCTTGCTGTTTAAGTATGGGCACCTAGCTCCCCTGCGAGACTCTTACCAGCTGACTGACTTTGGGCACCTGTGTCTCAGTGCTGCTCTCAGGGCCTGCGGCCAGCTGGTCTACTTAACATGTAATCTCCAGTGCCATCCAATTTTTCTGTAACATGGCTTCCTTCCTTATGACGGAGTAATCTTTGAATCTGTTCGTCTGCTGCTGAGCATCTGTGCTGACCTGTGTCCTGTGAATAGTGTCACAGCAGACATGGGCGTGCAGGCATCTCTTGTCCTCCAAGTATATATACCCAGGTGGCATAGCTGGGTCATACGTGGTCTTTGCAAGACCTCCATACTGTTTTCCACAGTGGCTGTGCTCATTTGCCTTCTTAACAACAGCGTATAAGGAAAACCTGCATTTGATTGTGGTAAAAATTAGATGTCAATTGCATTTTAATTTTAAAATCAAGTAAGTTATTAAATAAACTCTCCATTAATAGTAGAATATATATGTGGGTTCCTTTCTCCGGGAGACTGGGCTGAGAATCTGGTCACAGAGTTTTCTTCAGCCTTCTGGAGGCTAGCTGAGGAAGGCTCCGTCCTGAGAACTGGTCAGGAAGAAGGCCCCTGGGCAGGGAGGGGCCGCAGGGCAGCCACTCAGCCCGGGTGAGACAATGGGCATCTGGGTCCCTTTTAGAGGGAGGAGGGAGCCTTTGGCTTGTGAAAGGCCAGATAACCGACTGCACTGGATTAAAGTAAAGACAGTCAAGAGCCAGAGAACTAGATTTTAGTTCACTAAGCTTAATAATAATAAAAAAAGATAAGGACGGGGGCTATGGAGGGAGAAGTGGGGAGTGCTCCCCAAACTTTCCAGTCTCTGGGTTTTTAAACCAAGGGTACCTGAATAGCAGGAGACACTCCCTGGGCTTGTCTCCAGGGCGCCTTTGATATGCTTTTCTTCAAAGAGCCAGCTTTTGACCCCCTTGTGTGGGTTAGGGTCTGCAGGGAACTAGATTTTTACCACATTTGGGTCTGCTAGGTTGTTATCAGCAGGGGGTCCGCTGCTCCGCCTGCAGACAAGGGCGCGCATATATATATATATATATATATATATATATATATATACACACACACACACACACACACATATATATATATGAATTGGAAGGAACTCAAACTTATGTAAGATGAATATGACATTGAGGCACCCAGGGCTAAGCTACTGTAGATCCCAAGTTATTTGTTCTTGGCTATTGTGAACAGTGCTTGCTGTACTGGACATTACAGTGTAGGTGACTTTACAGAGATAGTAGTTGTGTTTTGAACTGTTTTCAAAACCTACATACTGTTTCCCAAAATGGCTACAATAGTTTACATTTCTGCCAGTAGGGTTCTTTTTCTCTGTATACCAGACACCCCGCTTCCCACTGTATTAGCTGGGTTTTGTCTTTTGACTGTAACAAAGTACATGGTGGGTGGGGATGGGGGGTGGAGTGGGGGGTGACTTAATAAGAGTGGCTGGGTTTAGCTCAAGTCCGTGGTCACTGGCGCCTTGCTGCTGCCTCTGTCTGGGGCAGTCCATCTTGGGAGGGGAACCTATCCACCTCAGGGTCAGGGCACCTGCCCTCCTCAGGGTCAGGGCACCTGCCCTCCTCAGGGTCAGGGCACCTGCCCTCCTCAGGGTCAGGGCACCTGCCCTCCTCAGGGTCAGGGCACCTGCCCTCCTCAGGGTCAGGGCACCTGCCCTCCTCAGGGTCAGGGCACCTGTCCTCCTCAGGGTCAGGGCACGTGCCCGCCTCAGGGTCAGGGCACCTGCCCTCCTCAGGGTCAGGGCACCTGCCCTCCTCAGGGTCAGGGCACCTGTCCTCCTCAGGGTCAGGGCACCTGTCCTCCTCAGGGTCAGGGCACCTGTCTGTCTGCTGTCTCACAGCCCGTCCTGAAGTGTGCCTCCAAACACCTAAGCATCTCTGGGCCCTTTCCTCTTCAGATTTCCAGGACTTAGGCGGGCACAGTGGCGCACGCCTTCAATCCCAGCACTCGGGAAGCAGAGGCAGGTAGATTGCTGTGAGTTAGAGGCCAGCCTGTTCTACAAAGCAAGTCCAGGACAGCCAAGGCTACACAGAGAAACCCTATCTTGAAAATACTAGGAAAAAGGAAAAAAGGAAAAAGATTTCCAGTACTTTCCATGAGCATGAGGCTGAGGATTAATCAAATGCCCCTTTAAGGGATGGGCCTTTTTGTAGAGTGCATGAGTGATGCATGGGGACTCCAGGAATGCTGGTCGCTAAGCGGTGCCTCTTTGATGGAGGAAGGGAACACCTGTTTTCCGCCGGAAGCGGATGTTGTTCGTTACCTGCTCACTTTTGCTACCTCGAGAGCCCGACCCCTCCCAGATCACCCAGACTGTTCGCTTGAGGCTCTCCCTAGACCTTTAGCAGAAGTTTGTTTTTCAGTCAGTAGAACCCATCTTTAGGGAGATGCCACATATACTTTATAGCCTGCCTGCTCACCTCGACCAAACCAGACCCTAGGCTCTTGAGCTATAGGACTCAGTGTGGTCACGCCTCAAGCTTTGTTGTGCACATGGATTGGAATAACTGTTACCAAGAAACTTTTATCCAAACTTGTACTGTAGTTAAGTCTGTCTAAACTACCTGGCTTCAGAACCAGCACCAAGTCAGCCTGCAGTCGCTTCCCTGCAGGCATGGTGCTTGCTGGACCTCCCCCACCCCACCCTGTGGGAACATTCCAGGTCCCAGGCAGTGCAGTGGTGTCTAAATGACTGTACGGTGGTAGCGGTCTATGGCTTTGATTATTCTTTCCCTGAGGATAAGTGGTGTGGAGTGGGCTCTCTGTCCTTGCTTGCGATTTCTTCATTTTCAAGTCTTCTGCTTGTTTTTAGTTCTGTAAGTTGCTGCTATAACTTGGGGATTTACCCCTTGTCTGATAATACGGTCTATAACTCCTCCCCAGCACGTCACTTGCCTTTTTACTTTGTGTCTGTGTAACCTAAAGACTTAGGCTATGCACATAGACATGCGAACTCTATTAAGTTATAGCTTATTTCTACTTCAAGTGGGTCAAATTTAGGTACATTAGTTGCGGTAACTAACTTTAGTAGAAAATGTCCACATTTCCATGTTGGCTGATATGTAATTCAAGGGGAAATGAATTTGTACTTCGTTGTGTATTTAGTTGTTTCCAGTGCCCCAGATTGAACCTAGGACACAGATTTGGAGGCTTCTGTCATTGTGAAGTGATTATCACACAGCAGTCACAGAAGTGTTAGCTTAGCCTGAGGCCTGGGTTCAGTTCCCATGTGCACTTACAGCAGTGCCTGCCAGTACTTAGCCTTGGGAACTTGCCATTCCCAGATACACGTTACCCACTTCTCATGTTAAGGAAATACACACAGCATGTAGAAAAGCCATGAAGTCAGGATTTGGGTAACTAACTTGCTTTTTTAGACTTTATTAAAAAGTAACCATAAAATGGCTGATGATGGCTCAGTGGGTGATGCCACGCGTTGTCAACCCAGCTAAGTCAGGCAGTCCCTGGAGCCCGCATGCTGGAAGGGAAGCGTGGACTGCTGCTGTCTGCACTTGTACTGTGACCTGCAGGCCCCGCCACACAGCACACCTACATACATACGTACAGACTAACTAGTCGTAAAGGACGCTGTATGAAATAGTCACAACTTCCATCATGCTGCTAATGAATAACTCAAAGGGAGCAACTCTGTTTTCTCAGTTTACGGGGGAGAGATTTGGGCAAGGTGTGGCTGGCTCTTTTGTGCAGGTCTGTGCCATGACATTTGGAATGATCACCCTTTGTGTATATTACAGGTACTGGATTTAAGAGAGTAAAACCTTATTTTGTTGTTCTGCTGTAGCTCAAGTCTAATCCAAGTGCGAATGAAGAGAAGGAAGCCCAGGCTCAGCTTGTCAAGGCTGACGAGATGCAGCGCCTGCGCTCACAAGCGCTCGAAGCTTTCGAAAGTGCCGACTACACTGCCGCTATAACCTTCCTTGATAAGATTTTAGAGGTGAGTTTCCTAGGTGCTGTCGCTCATGAGTCTGGAGCTGCTTTTTAGAGTAAGGCGTGTGCTAGACACTTGACATGCTTATGTACTGCAAACCAATATAGGGTACAGACTCATTCTTTTTTTTAAAATTAATTTATTCATATTACATCTCAATGGTTATCCCATTCCTTATATCCTCCCATTCCTCCCTTCCTCCCATTTTCCCCTTACTCCCCTCCCCTATGACTGTGACTGAGGGGGATCTCCTCCCCCTGGATATGCTCATAGGGTATCAAGTCTCTTCTTGGTAGCCTGCTATCCTTCCTCTGAGTGCCACCAGGCCTCCCCATCTAGGGGACGACGTGTACAGAATCATTCTTGTACCTGAGGTTTTAGGAGGTGTTGGTATGCTGTAAAGTGAAAATTATATTTGTTGTTGTTTTTTGAGACAAGGTCTTTCTATGTAGATCAGGCTGGTCTTGAACTCACAGAGATCTGCCTACCTTTGCCTCCCAAGTGCTGGGATTGAAGAGTGCAACACCATGCCAGGCTGAGAATTACATATTTTTGCTCACTGCTTGCTATGCCCCCCCTTTTTTTTAATTTGGAGAATACTATGCTAGATAACTGGTAAAATATGAGCTACTTAGAGAGAAAGGAAAGGTGATATTTGGAAACAAAGAGAAGTGCTCACCATGAGAACCTTCTTGGAAGAGAGGACAGAGAAAGAGAAGCATCACGTTTAGGGTGCCCTTGCCTCAGAAGGATTTGATGGTGGATGATTTCAGAAGAAAGCTTACACGGTAATCAGTGTAATTACCATTTCACAGCACTTTGGCTTAATATTGGCAGTAAATGTGATATATGCAAAGTAGGCATTTATTTGATAATTAAGAAATCGTGTGTGTGTGCAAGTGATGATGACGATGATGTATATGTGTGGCTGTGTGTACTATGATGCACGTGTAGAGGCTGGAGATCAGTTCTGTGGCGTCCGTTCTTCTACCTTCATGTGGGTCCTATGGGTTATGCTCAAATCACTAGTCTTGTATGCGAACATCTGCACATACTAAAGAAAACATTTTGCCAGCCCGTATTTGATATTTTTATAGAGGAAATCATGTGATATAGCATAGAGGAATTCTTGCTTTACTAAATTTATTTTACTGATAGTTCATTAAGGAAATATAAAATTATAATTTTCACTTTCTCACTGCTAGGCTGTCCATTTGATACTGATTTTTAGTTTCTATACATATGAAAACTATATATATGAAAAGTTGACATTGTGTTAGCAGCTCTGAGGAAAGCCTAAGGAACAGGCCCTGCGTATGGCTGAGTTTGGGGTATCTGTTTGGAAGAAACTATTGTATTTATTGAGTGTCATGAGTTTCCATAAAACAGGAATGGCGAAGTCTTAACATCCATGTATTTTTTTCCCTTTTTAAAAATGAGAATTTTGGGGCTAACCATTGAGATGTAATATGAATAAATTAATAAAATTAAATTAAAAAAATTAAAAAATGAGAATTTAATATCAAGGAAGCAAGTATGTAACATTTTATAAAAAGTAATTTAGTAATCAATGCAGTGTAACTATTTAATATTTTGCTAATTGACAGCCTGGGTTTTAGGCTGGGAATGTAGTTTAGTTGGTAGAGCTTTTGCCCAGATTCACACAAAGCCCTGAGTTTGACACCTGGGCATGGTGCTCATAGGGTATTGGAGGTCAGCTTAGTAGTCATGATATCCTGCCTCAAAAACAAGAAAGAACTAAAAAACAAACAAACAAACAAACAAACAAACAATCCCCCAGATTTTTCTTAATTATAGAAATTTTAATTGTGAGTATACATGTTCTCTTTAAATGGCTGAATGTGAATAATCCTCTAATAGTAAATGTGATAGGGTTGTCATCTCCTCCTCCTCCCTGCCTCCTTCCTTCCTTTCTTTTTTAGGGTGCAGAGGAGAGGGTTTCATTGTGCATCAAGCTTGGCTGGAACCCAATGTGCAAATGCTGTTTTCTTTAGAGTTTAAAATTCTGTAAAAGGAGGAAGAAAGAAAGGAAAGGCCTTTTTGTTGCGCGTGTATTTTCTCTACCAGTTAGAATTTAAGACACACTGAAGAGATTATCACATTCTATTCGCCACACCTAAGAGTATCAGGTTTTTAAACACCATTTGTACAACAGTGGCTTTGTTTACTGCCATGTGGATGAGTGTGTGGGACGCGAGAGTCAGCGCGCACACCTATGTGTCTTAAAGTCCAGTTCTTTTGTTTCTCAAGGTTTGTGTTTGGGATGCAGAACTGCGTGAGCTGCGGGCTGAGTGCTTCATAAGGGAAGGAGAGCCTAGGAAAGCCATCAGTGACTTAAAGGCCGCCTCGAAGCTGAAGAGTGACAACACGGAGGCATTCTTCAGAATCAGCACACTCTACTACCAACTGGGAGACCACGAGCTGTCCCTCAGGTCAGTCCCTGTGATGGCTGCACCTAGTCTCCATCGGGTGTTAGCAGGAGTGGTAAGGATTGTAACATGCCTAACCCACTCAGGTTGTCTAGGTTGGCCCTAAGGTGTAAAATCAGGCCTAGAGCTTATCTTCATGAAATAGTATTATTAACGTAGGTGAGAATGCTGTTTTACTTAGTGAAACTAGAGTGTTTAATGTATAACTTCATGCCACTTGAATTACTGTGTCTGAGGCAATGCGCATAGCAAATTATGAAGTCAACATGTTTTTATGTTTCAAACAAAAATACTTCAGTGATGATTTCTCTACTTAATACAGAGAAGTATTCAAGGATTATTTTGACTTGGATTATTTCTTTTTTTTAAATTATGTGAGCAGTGAAGTTCGCGAGTGTCTGAAACTTGACCAGGACCACAAAAGGTGTTTTGCACACTATAAGCAAGTGAAGAAACTTAATAAGCTGATCGAGTCAGCTGAAGAGCTGATCAGAGACGGCAGGTAAGCGCCTTTCCCTACTGGCTGCTGAGGGTGCCGCTGGCGCTGAGCCTCGCAGCAGCACCAGGGTCATGTGCAGCGCTGAATCGCACAAAACAAGTAATAGTAACTGCATAGCATCCTTACTAACAAACTGACCTCCACAATGTGTAAAGTCTTTGGTCTAATCCACTGTTTTTACATCTGATAAGAATCAGATGTCTATGTGGGATTGGGAACTAGGGGTGTACACAGGTAGAAGCAAGGAAACTACTATGCAGAGAGAGAAAAATTCAGAAGAAAGTAAAATTCTAAAATTCTTAATTTTATAAAAGCCATAAATATGAAGAAGAAAAAAAGAAAAATTAAACACCAGATTAACAAAAATCAGTAATAAAAATTAAAAAGAAAATTTAATAGCCCAATGTAAAGATTCTAGATATAGGGCCGGGTGTGGTGGCGCACGCCTCTAATCCCAGCAGAGGCAGGTGGATCACTGTGAGTTCAAGGCCAGCCTGATCTACAAAGTGAGTCCAGGATAGCCAAGAGTTCAAGGCCGCCTGATCTACAAAGCGAGTCCAGGATAGCCAAGGCTACACAGAGAAACCCTGTCTTGAAAAACCAAAAAAGGGGCTGGAGAGATGGCTCAGAGGTTAAGAGCACTGGCTGTTCTTCCAAAAGGTCCTGAGTTCAATTCTCAGCAACCACATGGTGGCTCATAACCATCTGTAATGAGATCTAGTATGTAGGCACATGCAGGTAGAATACTGTATAACAAATAAATAAATATTTAAAAAAGAAAAACAAAAACAAACAAAGATCATAGATATTTAAAATGATCAGTGATATTATCTGTTTTTAAATTAGATAGTGGTATTATCATTTTTTTAAAAAGCCAAATGAACTGGGCATTGTGGGCACATGGGAGGCAGAGACTGGTGCCTCTCTGTGAGTTTGGGGCTCGCTAAGACTGCATAGCAAGTTCCAGGCCTGCCAAGGCTACAAATACATAGTAAGAGCTTATCTCAAAAAAGCAAAGCAAACAAATGAAATAAAAACATGTAAATGTGAAGACTTGTATTAGGAATCTTAGGCGTGCTGCTGCAGTTTTAGGGAACGCCTTGTAGGTGTGGCAGAGGACAACCATACACTGTCCATTAGGAGAGCGGGGCCTAAGAGCTGTATGCCAGGGTAGGCTTCATAGTCACACCAGCTCTCCACACGCTGTCCATCAGGGGAGCGGGCCCTAAGAGCCGTATGCCAGGGTAGACTTCATAGTCACACCAGCTCTCCACACGCTGTCCATCAGGAGAGCGGGGCCTAAGAGCTGTATGCCAGGGTAGACTTCATAGTCACACCAGCTCTCCAGAAAAGCTGCTGGGCGTTCACAGAACAAGAGTAGCTTGCTTAAAGCATTAGAGAACAAGGTACAGAAAAATTAAAAGTCAAGATAGAAGAAGGAAGAGGAGGGGAAGAAGAGGGGAACGAGGAAGAAGAAAAAAAATCCAGAGTCCAACGTTTTCAGATGTGTCTCTAAAGCCAGCAGCAAACCCAGCAAGAGGTGGTTGTGGGTCCAATAGCTTAGTGCTGTCTAGTGCCTGGAGCACGTGCAGGCTGGGACTTAAAGGACTGCATGCTAGGAGTAAGGGAGAGAAGGTGGAGAAGGCACAGGCCAGCCTTAGCCTAAAAACAAACACAAACATGCTTCCAATCAGCCTAGTCCTTGCCTAGTTTAGAGTCATCCTAGATGGCTATGCTCTGACAGTGGGTGAAAGGCAGTGTCTGGAGCAAGATACAGTTCCTAAGTCCTGAATCGTCTTAAGTATCTCTACATAAGGTTCAGCTCTCATTTAAAAAATAACTGGGCCTATATGACAGCAAAATTATATGCCTTTTTAAAAAGATCAACGTCAGACAATACAAAGAGGTCCATATACAGGAATCCAGAAAATAGAACAGATTTTAAACTTAAACGATGCTTAGCATATTAAAAATAAAAAAAAAAAAAACAAGAATTTCTTGGCAGATTATAGAAGACAAAAAAGAAAACCAAAAACAACAACAACAAAACAGATCAAGGAAATTATAAACACAACAAAGCCTTTTAATCTATGAACTCAATGAATGGTTTAGAAGGATACAGGGTACATAAAGAAATAAAGGCCGAGACCGGGGAGATGCTGAGCAGGTGAAGTCCTTGCTGTGACGGCAGGGGGACCTGAGTTTGGATTCTTAGCACTTATATAAAAAGCTGCACGGAGACACGTTCCAGCAATCCCAAGGATGGAGAACCAGGAGGCTCCCGGATCTTCTGAGCCACGGTCCAGCCTAAAGGGCAAGATCCAGGTTCAGTGAGAGACCCTGTCTCAAAGAATAAGGTGGATGTGTGCGTGTACACACACACACACACACGCACGCACGCACGCACGCACGCACGCACGCACGCACACACACACGCACACACACACGCATGCAAACACACACACACACACACACACACACACACACACACACACACACACACACATACACACACACACACACACATGCACTTGCACTGCACATTAGCCAGGTGGGGTTGTAGTGCCTGTAATCCAGTACTTGGGAGGCTGAGGCAGGAGGATCTTGAGTTTGAAGTCAACCTGGACAGTTTATCAAGACTGAGTCAAAAAGACAAACAACAAAAATTTTAGAAAGGGAGAGTATATAAAGAGACAACAAGCAGAAGCGACATTTGAAGGGGGAAAAAAGGCTGAAAAACTTGTGAAGTTCATGAAAGGCACCCCAGTCGGACTCCCTCTCGGAATAATACAAAGAAGAATGTGTGGAGGCCTAAAATAGTTGACTGCTGAAAACAAACAAACAATGATTCAACAATTATAAAAATAGTGAAACCAGGCAGCAGGGGGTGAGGAGAGAAATTCTTAGGCAAGAATAAGACAGTGACCGGCTGGGCAGTGGTGGCGCACGCCTTTAATCCCAGCACTCAGGAGGCAGAGGCACACTAACAGCTGTGTGCTATCTCAGGCTTTTCTCATTTTGTGTATCAGGCACTGAGCTATCTTCTGAGAGTACAGAAATGTGACTACAGTTTTCATTCTTAAAAGTTTACGTAGGAGGCTAATACAAAGTTCTGGCATGGAGAGTTGGTAGCAGAGTGCTAGAGCGGAACTTAACGGGGGAAGCAGAGCCCTTAATCGGGTCTATAGCAGGGAAGACCAGGAGCAAAACAAAAAAACCAAAAACCAAAAACCAAAAAACCCAAGAACAACAACAAAAAACCCCCAAACCCTGGAGAGGCGAGAGGTGATTTAAGGGTATTTAAAGTCTCATCTTAAGTTTCGTGGAGCAGTGGGTTGTGTCTGTGAGTATTGGAGTGTGGGGGTTGATAGGCTGGGGCTGTGGCACCGCTTAGTAGAAGGAAGCCGCTGACGTCCCCACTGCTGATCCCTTTGTGGCTGCCCTGAGACTGCCTCCCGCGGTTTACCCCAGTGTCTTGCAAACTGTAGTCTTGGAATACTGTAGTGCAGTACCATAGTCAAGATATTGATGAATTCTGTTGCCATGTAAGCACCTCTTAGGTGTCCTTTTCTTTTGTACAGCCATAACTACTTCCAGAAGCCCTGGCCTTCCTTAGATCTTAGCAACCATGAATATATTCTTTGTTTCTGTAGTTCTGTCATTTCCAGAGTATTAAAGAAATGGCAACAAAAATGTAAACTTTTGAGATGAACCTTTATTCTCCCTTAGCATTACTCTGTGGATGTTTATCCAGCTTCTTGTATCAATATTTCCTTTCTACTTGTGGGTTGACATTTTCCACAGCATTAATATACACTGCAGTTTGTTTAGCCTTTCATTCACTGAAGCTTACCCACTGAAAAGTGCTGCTTTCATGTGGAATTCTTTTTAGCTGGAGCTACAGCTCACTGGTAGAGTGAGTGTTTGGCTTATACAAGGGCCTAGGCTTGAACCTAGTGCTGTTGTTCCTTGTCCGTGTGTGTGTGTGTGTATGTGTGTGTGTGTGTGTGTGTGTGTGTGTG
This sequence comes from Acomys minous, assembly GCF_964271855.1. Classification (NCBI taxonomy): domain Eukaryota; kingdom Metazoa; phylum Chordata; class Mammalia; order Rodentia; family Muridae; genus Acomys; species Acomys minous. Next base: position 5,250,145 of record NC_140501.1, on the reverse strand, counting down.
TGTGTGTGTGTGTGTGTGTGTGTGTGTGTAACTTCTACTGGGGAGATATGATCAAGTGACAGAACATTTGGGTTAGTTTAGTGACACAGTGAGTTTATTGGGCTTACAGGAGCATGGACAACCCTACACCAGCTCCACTGCTGAAGTTTCACCTCAGTATGGATGTTGAGTTCCTCAGAGCTAGAGCCCCTTCATTTGACTTTGAAATCCCTCTGTGCTTTAAGGATGCCTGTGTCTGGTTGAACAGGCACGCTGGATTAAGGTTAGAGGAATTATATTTGAAGGCAGGTGTTGTGCTCGCTCCATTGTACTTATTAAGCAATAACTCGGTGAAAAGTGAAAGTGGGATCTACAGCTTTGGAAAGAGTTTCAGTGTTATTCACTGGCTGCTTATTTCATAGATACACAGATGCAACCAGCAAATATGAATCTGTCATGAAAACAGAGCCCAGCGTTGGAGAGTATACAGTCCGCTCAAAAGAAAGGATCTGCCACTGCTTCTCTAAGGTAACACTTCAGCCGTGGTGTCCTTAAAGTGCACTCTGGTTCACGATGCTTATTTTTCCTCATTCTTTTGGTACCCAGGATTGAACTCAGGAACTTGAGCACGATAGGCAAGCCCTGTGTCACTGAGGTGCACCGTAGCCCATGCCCTCTTGTCTTACGTTTACTTGTAGGACGAGAAGCCTGTGGAAGCCATTAGAGTGTGTTCTGAGGTGTTACAGTTGGAACCTGACAATGTGAACGCTCTGAAGGACCGCGCGGAGGCCTACCTGATGGAAGAGATGTACGACGCAGGTAAGCGCTCACGGGGCTTTACGCTGCGCAAAGCCAACACGCTCAGCTGCCTTTTATTTTGAACAGATACATCTGCAAATGGCTAAGAATTTGAAAAATTGGTAATTATTCTTTCTTAGTGGTCATAACAGGTGCATCCGAGGAAAGAGTACTTTCAATGGAATATGAAAGTAAAAATTATAGCTTTCTTGTAGTCAGTTCAGTTATGAAAGACAAATGGGCGAAAGAAAAATTTGTTGTAGATTTCCTGTCATCCAGAAGTAATCCTTGTTCCTTTAGTTTTCCAGATGTGCCTATGGATATGTATATGACTATTTTAAGCATATAAATGCATAGTATGTATAAAGTGTGCAGATATATTTGTCTAACAATGATCCTGTGATCCTAGTAACATTAGGATAATTGCTTAGTGTACTTCAAATCGACTTAGGAGCTTCCTACTAGATGTTATGAGCATCTGGGAAAGGCAGTGCTGGAGCACACATGATAGTATGTTAATTGAAAGATGGAACTCCTTACATGTATTGTCTTTTACCCCATTTTTTAATAGTACTTTATGAACATTTAAGTAGGGATGTTTGCTAATTTTTAAATTGATTTTACGATTTCACATGGATTTTAATCAGAATTATTCCCTATCCTCTCCACCCTCTGGAACCCTTCTCAGCACATCTCCCTCCTTCTGTCACTTTATTTTTATTTGTTAATAGCATAGAGACTTTAAGGTTGCTTATGTGAGCGTGTGCATGTGCATGGGTGTGTGGCTATAGAGCTGAGAAAACGACAGCCATTAGCTGTTGGTGGCTCCTCAGCTGTGAGCGACCCTCATCCGGCTGCAGTGTTGACTGCTTGCCTTGCGGAGCTAGCGTACCATGCTGCTGTTGAGTTGTGAGGGTTTGTTGTGTCCAGGAGACAGCAGCCTCCGGTTCCCACGATCTCTCCTCCGTCTTACATAGTGTTCCTTAGGCCTTGGCGGTGGGTGATGATAGACCTCCAGTTTTAAGGCTGAGCACTGTAAAATCACTTATTTTCAATTTCAGTTACTTATAATTCTACATTAACTGCTTACCACTGTAAGAAGAAGCATCTCCAAGCAAGGCCAATCTGTGGGTCTAAACAAGTACTTAGAAAGGTGCTCAACAACACGCTTATTTAGCAAATCCATCCTTTGTATGCTGTCTTGGAGGAGACCATTTGTTTGCTTATGGGTCACCTTAGGTTCTCTGCTGGCGCCCACAGCTTCCCTGGTTATGGGCTGTTGGCCAGGTGTACAGTGCTAGGCATTAGTTCTCTCTTGTGAAGCCAGTCGGAGTGGTTGTTTACCCCCACAGACTTCATGCCACTGTCGTACCAGTGAGCACTGCTTGTCTGACTGGTCAGCATTGTAACACGCAGAGTCCTGTGCGGGGTAAGACCCTGGTAACTGTTGCTCCCAGTGGCTTTCACCTTCAGACACTATGAACGCCCATGGAGAGGAAGTTTCCAGCTCAGTTCCGATTTGATTTCGCTCTGTCCTGCAACAGAAGGATTTGGGGTCTGTGGGAGTCACAATCCATAGTGCAGTGGGTGGCCAGGCTGTGGGAGTGGGTCATAATCCATAGTCCAGTGGGTGGCCAGGCCGTGGGAGTGGGTCATAATCCATAGTCCAGTGGGTGGCCAGGCTGTGGGAGTGGGTCACAATCCATAGTGCAGTGGGTGGCCAGGCTGTGGGAGTGGGTCACAATCCATAGTGCAGTGGGTGGCCAGGCTGTGGGAGTGGGTCACAATCCATAGTGCAGTGGGTGGCCAGGCTGTGGGAGTGGGTCACAATCCATATAGTGCAGTGGGTGGCCAGGCCGTGGGAGTGGGTCATAATCCATAGTGCAGTGGGTGGCCAGGCCGTGGCAATAGCTTTCATTGTCCTGGAGTCTCTAGGGCCTCTTTAACCAACGACCTAGAGGCGGCTGCATTTGTATACATGTGCAAAGGCTACTGGGTACTGGGAAGCCTTCTTAACGTGGCAGTGCTCTGTGCGTCACTGTGTCCACACAGTGTGCAGCCCCTGTGATGGCTCCCTCTTCCTGTACAGTCCTGCTTGTGTGGGTTTTGAGCCCCTCTGTATCCAGGAAGTCATGTGCTGCCGGCCCTGTTCTCCCCTTCCCTTTGCTATCAAAAGGGGTGGCTCTTGTGTTCTTCAGGGGCAGGCAGTATGTAGTGGACGCCGTAGTGGATAGAGATGGATAGGTATATTTTGCTGCTCTTACCTATGCCTGCCCCAGATGAGCTTTATTTCTACTATGTCTGCTGCAGATTTTATGGTTCTTACAATGCAACAGGCCACACGCATGGAAAGGACTCCCATCTGGGAGGACTCGTGCACCCCTTCATGGCTCACCTCTGCGGGACATCTGGGAGCCTTGGTAGAAGGTCTCTACGGTTCCTCACATCGAGGGCAGGCTTATAGAAGTAGAGGGGGAGCTGGGAGTACCCACTAGAACAACGGTTCTTAGCCTGTGGGTCATGACCCCTTTGGTGGTGTCAAACAATCCTTTCACAGGGGTCATATATCAGAAATCCTGTACATGAGATATTTACGTTATGGTTCATAAAAGTAGCAAAATTTTGACTTAGCAGTGAAAATAATTTTATAGTTGGGGTCATCACAACACGGGAACAGTAGTAAGGGAGCAGCATTGGGAAGGCTGAGAGCCTCTGCACTAGAAGGCCTCTCAGGTCGTGGGGCCGTGCTTCCGCTCTCGCTGTACTCTGAGAGGAGGAGACGATTGGTGTGGAGAGTTACTTGCCAGCTGTGTCTTTTAGTTCTTCCCACTGGGATCCCAGGGTGGCGTTGAGTAGTAAGCCTGTCATTGGGAGGAGCGCCTTACTTCCTGCCACAGTGAGCAGCGCTTTTCTGGTCAGGAGCCCTTTAGTACCATTAGCTCTGATGGGATGGTCTGTGTTTCTCTCAGTGTGTCAGGCTGTTGTAGCTGTCACAGATGTCTTGTGCCCTGCTCTGGCTTTCTTCTTGGTCTCAGCAGCCTAATGGGCCCTTCCACATGCATGTGTTCATTCTTAGTGGTTAATGGGCCCCTGTGAGGTGGATGCTGTAGCCAGTTCCTCCATGAACAGCTGAGTTTGTCTTTTACTGACTGTTCTGATACTTGCCTTACAATTATTCCAGCTTGCCAAACAGAAAATTCTAGGCTAAACTAATGGCTTCCAAGTCTGCCAGGACCTTCCAGTGTGTGTTTCCACTGTTCTCTCTACTTCGGGTTACTTTTGTCATGAATCTGCTTGTTTTCTCTTTTTTAGACATTGTCAAAATTTCTACTATCCTCTTGAATTCTGTGACTGTCATTTTTAATTTTTGTCACTGTTGGAAAGAGGGCAAACAAACTGTCTCTCTTGATTAGTTCCTTAGCACCATTCCCTCAGAATGTGGAGGGCGGAGAGGGATGCACGGCTCAGGGGACAGCAGCTGCCTCGCCTGCACAGAGCCGCGCTTCAGTCCCAGGCGCCACATCATACGTACAAGAAAATTTGGTTTGGAAGACATTTTGTTTTGATTAGGTTAGAAAATGATTGCTAATACTATATCTAGCACCATAATATTTCTGTCTTTTATTTTTCATGGCTGCTCACTCAAGGCTGTGAGGTAGACATGAATTATGTATTGTTTACTACTTTAAAGATTACCTCCCGTAGTATGGAATGTGAGGAAATAAAATGAAAATTACTTAGCTACTGTATGTTTGTGTGAAGTATTTTAGGTTCTCATTAGTTCCTGCGTGTAGTTGTATGAGTATAGGAAACAACCAGTAATTCTTTTTTAAACACATTTTTATTGAAAAATAAAATAATTCATATTACATCTCATTTGCTATCCCATCCCATGCATCCTCCCATTCCTCCCTCCCTCCCACTTTCACCCCATTCCCCTTCCCTATGACTGTGACTGAGGGGGGCCTCCTCCCCCTGAATATGATGCTAGGGTATCAAGTCTCTTCTTGGTAGTCCGCTATCCTTCCTCCGAGTGCCATTGGGCCTCCCCAACAAGGAGACATGGCCAAAGATGGGGTACCAGGGACCGTGTGAAAGTCAGTCCCCAGTCTCCACTTAACTGTGGAGAATGTCCTGTCCCTTGGCTAGATCTGGGTAGGGGTTTGATGATGACTGCACATATTGTCCTTGGTTGGTGCCTTAGATTGAGCAGAACCCCTGGGCCCAGATCCACCCATCATAGTGTTCTTCTTGTAGGTTTCTAGGACCCTCTGGACCCATCTATTTCCCTATCTCCTATATTTTTCTCACCTAGAGTCTCAATAGGATGTCCTCCCCATTGTCCTGCTTATCTGGTAAGTGAAGACTTTGATGGGACCTGCCCCTTGTGCTAGTGTCCAGTTATAAGTGAGTATAAACCGTTTGACTCTCTCTGCTTCTTGGTTAGCTCACTCATTATGATCATTTCTAGTTCAATCCATTTGTCCACACATTTTTGGAAATTCCTTGTTTTAATAGCTAAATAGTATTCCATAGTGTAAATGTATCAGAGTTTCTTTATCCATTCTTCTACTGAGGGACACTTAGGCTGTTTCCATGTTCTGGCTATTATAAATAAGGCTGCTATGAACATGGTTGAGCAAATGTCCTTGTTGTGTGCTGGAGCATCTTCTGGGTATATTCCAAGGAGTAGAATAGCTGGGTCTTGAGGAAGCCTTATTCGCAGCTTTTTGAGGTAGCACCAGACAGATTTCCAAAGTGGCTGCACTAGTCTGCATTCCCACCAGCAATGAAGGAGTGTTCCTCTCTCTCCACATCTTGCCAGCATGTGGTGTCGCTTGAATTTTTTATCTTAGCCATTCTGATGGGTGTAAGATGGATTCTCAGAGTTGTTTCAATTTGCATTTCCCTGATGACTAAAGACGTTGAGCATTTCTTTAAGTATGTCTCAGCCATTTGATAATCCTCTGTTGAGAATTCTCTGTTTAGTTCTGAGTCCCATTTCTCAATTGGGTTATTTGGTTTGGTGGTGTTTAATTTCTTGAGCTCGTTATCTATTTTGGATATTAAACTTTTCTCAGATGTAGTGTTGGTGAAGATCTTTTCCCAGTCTGTAGGCTGTCACTTTGTTCTGTTGACAGTGTCTCCTGCCTTACAGAAGCTTCTCAGCCTCATGAGGTCCCATTTATTAATTGTTGACCTTAAGGCCTGGGCTGTTGGTGTTCTGTTCAGGAAGTTGTCTCCTGTGTCAATGTGTTCCAGGCTCTTCCCCACTTTCTCTTCTAACTGATTTAGTGTCTCTGGTTTTATGTTGAGGTCTTTAATCCACTTGGACCTGAGTTTTGTGAATGGTGACAAGTATGGGTCCAATTGCATTTTTCTAATGTAGAAATCCAGTTAGACCAGCACCATTTGTTGAAGATGCTGTCCTTTTTCCATTGAATGGATTTGGCTTCTTTGCCAAAAATCAGGTGACTATATGTGTGTGGATTCATTTCTGTGTCTTCAATTCGATTCCATTGATCAACCCAGCCTATTGCTGTGCCAGTACCATGCTGTTTTAATTACTATTGCACTATAGTACAGCTTGAGATCAGGTATGGAGATTCCTCCTGAGGATCTTTTATTGTATAAGATTGTCTTAGCTATTCTGGGTTTTTTATCTTTCCATATAAAGTTGAGAATTGACCTTTCAATGTCTTTAAAAAATTGTGTAGGTATTTTGATAGGGATTGCACTGAATCTGTAGATTGCTTTTAGTAAGATGGCCATTTTTACTGTGTTAATTCTCCCGATCCACGAACAAGGGAGATCCCTCCATCTTCTCAAGTCACCTTCAATCTCTTTCTTCAGGGACTTAAAGTTTTTTCAAACAAGTCCTTCACCTGCTTGGTTAGAGTTACTCCTAGATATTTTAAATTGCTTGTGGCTAACGTGAAGGGTGTAGGTTTCCTAATTTCTTCCTCTAACAACCAGTAATTCTACACGTTTTACACTGAGAAAAATATGCACAGTGTAACTTAATAAATAGGTATGACTTAAAAGACTTGGCAGCTGGGGATGGTGAGATGGCTCCGTGGGAAACAGTGTCTGCTCCTGGACCTGAGGACCTGAGTTCAAGTGGAGCTGCTGTGGGGGATGGGGCTGCTGTGGGGGATGGGGCTGCTGTGGGGGAGGGGGCTGCTGTGGGGGAGGGGGCTGCTGTGGGGGAGGGGGCTGCTGTGGGGGAGGGGGCTGCTGTGGGGGAGGGGGCTGCTGTGGGGGAGGGGGCTGCTGTGGGGGAGGGGGCTGCTGTGGGGGAGGGGGCTGCTGTGGGGGAGGGGGCTGCTGTGGGGGAGGGGGCTGCTGTGGGGATGCAGCTCACTCTGCAGGTTGTTCTCTACCTACCCATGTGCTTCACCGTTGCGGTTCCACCAGCTCGCAATTTAAAATGGAATAAAAAATTTTAAATTTAAGAATGAAAATGTGAGCTGGGTGGTGGTGGTGCACGCCTTTAATCCCAGCATACTCACACTTGGGAGGCAGGGGCAGAGGCAGAAGGATCTCTCTGAGTTCAAGGACAGCTTAGTCTGTGTAGAGATCCAGCACAGCCAAGGCTACATAGAAACTCTGTCTGGAAAAAACAAAACAGGGTGTAAATATGGTTTAAATCGGGAGTTTGTGGAGTAGCAGATTTGTGTGTCTTGAAACACTTCTCTCTCATATTCCTTTAAAGTGTTTCCTTCCAAGGCTGGGTTAGTAAGTGCTATGGATATTAGCTATAAATTTAAACCCAACCCCACTAGTATTTGTGATAGTTTTGTGAACTAAGTTGGGAGGAAATTTCCTGTATGCTGAATCACAATTGTAGTGTATCATAGTAAAACCATGAGGGTATGGGTTAGCCTGTCTGTTGACAGTATTGGCTCAGTGTAGAGCAGGAAGCTCACGTTTGTTAAGCTTGCCACTCTCACTGTTTCATACACTCCTTACACAACCGTTGCCAAGATAATGCTATCCAAAGATACTTTTCTATAATATTGTTTTCCTAAACAATAAAGTTTTGTCTCAGCATTCCACTAGTTTGTCTATTTAGGAAATGTGTGTCAAGCCTCCCCTGACTAAGCCCAGACTTTAGAACATGCTGGATTAATGCATGCAGGTGCACTCGGGGAGGGAGAGGTACCCCACTCGGAGAAAAGTGCCAAGTCCAACTAAATTCTGGAGGAGACACACTCTTAGTTCTGTAACTGGGCCTCATCAGAGACGCAGCACCCAGGCCGTCATGAGGGCAAGTTTCTAGTCTCTATCCAGTCATACCTGGATTCTAGACTCCCAGGCCTCACGAGCCTGTCGCCATGGAATACTGGAATATTCCAGAGAGCCAGCGTCCCAAGCTCAGCCATGAGTAATCGTCATCAGCTGGACGTTTAAAGGATGGATCTCAGCCCTGCTCCATTTGATTGTTTTTGTTTATTAGATACCCAAATACAGCCCGGCGTGGTGGCGCACACCTGTAATCCCAGCGCTGGGGATGCAGAGGCAGGCGGATCTCTATAAGTTCAAGGCTAGCCTAGTCTACAAAGGGAGTCCAGGACAGCCAGGACTATACAGAGAAGCCCTGTCTCAAAAACAAACAAACAAACAAACAAACAAAAAGTAAGATAAAAGATACCCAAGTACTCTGAAGTGAGGCTGTATTGTAGCTCTCCCCAGACCTGTGATGCTAGCTCTTCCTGTCTGTGTTTTTTTTTTTTTTTTTTTTTTTTTTGGTTTTTCGAGACAGAGTCTCTCTGTGTAGCTTTGGCTGTCCTGGACTCACTTTGTAGACCAGGCTGGCCTCGAACTCACAGCGATCCGCCTGCCTCTGCCTCCCGAGTGCTGGAATTAAAGGCGTGAGCCACCACGCCCGGCTCCTGTCTGTGGTTTTGATCGACACTGCCGTCATGTTGGCAGTACTGAGCCGGCGGTTCTTCCAACTCCTTTTGTACCTTTCAGTTTTTCCAAACTATCGATCATATATGCTAATGCTGAATTTATTTTCTGGTGTCTTACTTTCTTTGCTATGTACTAATCATTTAAGTCTTAGTGGTGATATGATTTCTCTATAGTATTAAAATACTTTGAAGGAGGTGTGGGAGAGGATGTAAGTGTAGACAGTGAGAATTAAGTTTGAACAAAATTATGAAAATGGTACCACTTAGGCTCTTAGAAGCAACAGTGAGAGAAGGGGCTGGTGATGAGGACTCAGTACCACGTTGGTAAAATCCATAAAGGCATTGAACCATAACCCTCCTAACAGCATTTTCCTAAACATATTTTGACAGCCATTCAGGATTATGAAGCTGCTCAGGAACACAACGAAAATGATCAGCAGATTCGGGAAGGTTTAGAAAAAGCCCAGCGGCTACTGAAACAGTCACAGAAACGAGATTATTATAAAATCTTGGGAGTAAAAAGGTGAATTATTGAAGTTTGCATGCTGTATTTAATCAACTACTTTAAAGCTAATGTATCTCATCTTGTCTTAACCTGGTTCACTTCATTTACTCATGTTATTTCAGATATACTATTCTAATAACCTTTAACATCATAAACTATCTTCAGTATGTTACAAATTATTTTTTTTAAATAAAGACCAATAATGCACAAATAGAGAGGAGTTGGTGGTGAAGGCTGTGGCATAAATAGGTCTTAATCCTAGACTTTTTGGGAAAGATTAAGAAGTAGCATTGTGCCAGGCATGTGGTGGCTCATCCTCCCACCTTTTTTTTTAAATTTAATGTATACAAGTGCTTTATATGCATGTACACTTGCATGCTAGCAGAGGGCATCAAATTACTGTATAGATAGTTGTGAACCACCATGTGGTTGCTGGAAATTGAACTCAGAGCCTCTGGAAGAGCAGTTGGCACTCTTAATCATTAAGCCATTTCTCCAGTCCCTGATTCCTGCCTTTATCTCAGCACTTGGGAGGCAGAGGCAGGAGGATGTCTGTGAGTTATTATAAGACACATTTTTTCCCGGCTGGAGAGGCTCAGTGATTGATAGCACTTGCTCTTGCAGAGAACCCAGCTTCAGCTCTCAGTACCCACGTGATGGCTGACAACCATCTCTTCTGGCTGTCATTGCACACACATTAGTCACACAAGCAAACGGCCACACAGACTCATTTTCTCTGACCAAGCAGATTATCAGCTTTTTTCCAGAGTGCAGAGCTTTGTCCTCATTACTATTACGTAAGCTTAACCTAAAGGGTTCAAAAGAGATTTTGTAGATGTGTGTGTGCCATTTTGATTGATTTTGTTTGACAGGGTCTCAATGTATAGCCCTTCAGGCTGGCCTGAAGTCACTGTGTAGACCTAGGTGTCCTTAAAGAGATTTGCCTGCCTCTGCCTCCCTAAGTGCTGGGATTACAGGTGTGTGTCACCACACCCAGCTTGTGAGAGTATCTTTCTAATGCCCAGAAAAAACTAAATCATGGTAGTGTAGAAATTCAGAAAGGGACAGCTGTAAAGACCTGTGCTGTATTCTAAGATGCTTAGTGAGAAAACACCCTGGGATTTTAGTGGCTTGCATGTATGAGTCTTTAGGGTCAAGCCTCAGTACTTGCCCCACCACCCCGTGGCCCAAAAAGGAAGGAAAAACAAAGGTGACTGTTCACAACAATAGTGTTTGATCTTTTTGACTTGTATCTTTGGAATTTACAGGAAAACAAGGCTGTTTATCATCAGGTGACACTCTTCTCCCCCCTCACACACACAGAGCTCACAGAACTTGTCTGCAGTGTTGTGATGTTAGGCAAGCCCTCTACCACTGGTTCTCAAAGAGGACCACCAGCACAGCTCTTCAGATTTTTTATGAAAGTAGAGTTGGAACCTTTCTAACTGACAATTGCTAAATAATTTCCTCCATTCTTCAGAAATGCCAAAAAACAAGAAATCATTAAAGCATACCGAAAATTAGCACTTCAGTGGCATCCAGATAATTTCCAGAATGAAGAAGAAAAGAAAAAAGCAGAGAAAAAGTTCATTGACATAGCAGCTGCTAAAGAAGTCCTCTCGGACCCAGGTACCTCCTGCTCTTGACAGGGTGCGGTGGATGCTAGTCAGCGCTTGGTGTCATTGCTCTTCTCTAGCAGGCACAGGTGACAGGGGGGGTGGGGTGGGTGCACTGGAGGGCTGTGGGTGGCCTTCAGTCCTGCAGTTTCACCAGTCTCTTCACCCAAGTTGGGGGACCCCTCAGGTAAATGATAGAGTGGAAAGAATATTGAACATGGGACACTTTGGCACTTAATTCCTGTCAGTCGTCAGTCTTCTTTTCCAGCAGTCATATGAAGGAACCACGCCAGGCATAGCACACTGCTGTTCAGACCCCTGCCGAGCTCAGTGAAGGTTGTTCTCCCAAACCTCTCACACACTTGCAGAGGAAACCAGCAGGTCAAGCTAGCTTACAGGAGAGGAGAGGGGATCTCCAGCCACGCCTGTTGTGCCCTGTGCGTGTGAACAGATTTATAGGGTGATGCATATGTGAATCTTGTCTGGAAAGTAAGGAGACAGGCTAAGAATTCACACGTACTGCTTTTCTGTGGCTTTCCAGATGGCTGGGCATGGGCATTCTAATTTGAGCTAGAAAGTTTCGACAAAGAGGAAATCACGTCTTGCCCCTTGAGGAAATCTGCACACCCATTTATACTACAGAATTGAAATAGTCCTTTGTCCCAGGTGATTTGTAATCCAGTCAGAGACAGGCGTACCTCATTACTGCATACAGCAGGCGCAGTCTACCTGCGTCTACACTATCCCTCCAGTGAGCTGTACTGGGTGGGCCAGAGTCCGTGCTCCTCATGTGTGTGCATCGCATTATGGAGCGTGTGCTTTACCTGTGTTGGGCCAGATAGCTCCAGAAAGCTCCTTGCTTGACAGCCTTTGGCGGGGGGGGGGTAGTGACAAGCTGTTTCGTAAAGACCATGGCTTTGGTTCTCTTTGCAGTTGTTTTCCTCAGGAGGGGAGTGGGAGTGTGTGGACCTGAGTGTCACAGCCTGTACCTAAATCCTAGGTTAATATCCAGGTGTAGACTATGGGTTGAGGTATTTTTGTTGTGGGTCTTGTGTGGGTCTTAATTTGCTGGTTTCTTTTCTAGAAATGAGAAAGAAGTTTGATGATGGAGAAGATCCTCTTGACGCAGAGAGTCAACAGGGAGGTGGTGGCAACCCCTTCCACAGGAGCTGGAACTCATGGCAAGGGTTCAACCCTTTCAGCTCAGGCGGACCGTTTAGATTTAAATTCCACTTCAATTAAACCAGCTATTTTACTGCTCCTCCTCTTTATTATTATTTTTAAAATTAAAAACAAAGAAACTTTGCTTGGGATTCTAATGGAAACAAAGTGGAACAAATCTTTTAGTTTATCCATGACCAAAGAGTTGTTTTAAAGAAGAAAGCTGTTCTTATTGTAGACGTAAGATTGACAGGCCAAGCAGCCTTCACTCGGTTGTGACTTGTGGGAGAGGCGGTCTGAGGTGTTCACCACATAGAGGTGCTGAAATAGCATGACGTCTGCATGTAGCCATGGAGCACACCGCGCAGCCCTGTGCAGTAGCCACGAGCAAGAGCTGTGCTCTGCAGGGTGCTCTGTGCTTTAGTATTCTTAAGAGAATATGAACAGTCGAGCTTTATTTTCTGAGAGACAGTTGTACTTAGATTTTGATCAGTCCTGTCACTTGCAAGTATTTATTCCTGTGCCAGTGTCACTGTGGCTCTCGCTACAGGAGAGGTAGAAACCATCTTTTAGAGAATTTCCCATCAGGTGGTAGGTGATATATCCAGGTGTAGACTATGGGTTGATGTATTTTTGTTGTTTTTTATCTATAGGATAATAGCAATTTCACTTGAATTGCAAAGCTTAAGAGTCTTCCTTTGAATGTTAAACTAAACAGAATAAGTTACAGTAGATGGAAGAGGCTAAGTGGTGCTTTAGACAATACTGTTGAAGGTCAGCACGACAGACATTTTAGACAAGAGAAGTTCTAAGTTGTTTGGTGGGAATTTCCTGTCACACCACTGTCTTAGAGATGAAGGGTTGCTCTGTCAGCACCCAAGCAGACAGAATATTGTGATTCCCACTTGCAAGCAGTGCAGTGAGGCAGTGTCTCTGTCTCTTAACGGTTAGTCCAGCTGTCTTGATTGTATTGTTTGTTAGGTTTTGGAGTGGATGTTCCAGGTTTATTACTGTTTCGAAGAAAGTATAGGCTTGCAGATATGTTCAACTCTGGCTGTGTGCCTGCTAGCATTCCCTTAATGAGACAGCATTCCCTCCTAAGAGATCCCTTACCTCTTTTTAAGCAGAAACTTCTTTAAGAAATGCACTATTTAGTATTTGTATACTGAATTATTTTTGCCCCAATAATCAAGTACATTGAATATTTATGGAACTACTGATACTGCATTGAAAACTTAAAAGAATTGTTACTTCTATTCTACAAATATTTTTTAAAACATTGTGAAATATTTTAAGCATAAAGGTCTAATATATTGCTTTTATGAAATTAGACATTTTAGTTAATTGTGGAAGTCATGGTAGCTGCCAAGCACAGACCAGTTTCTTAACCTGTGCATATCCTTGAGCATATATGGAAAAAGAGTTTTTAAAAGGAAGAACATCATTCACAAAGCTGAGTTGGGAAAAACATTTAAGTGCTTTTTGCCTCTACTTAGGACCCTGTCCTCTTGCCATTAAGCTTAACAGTGCACTCAGAATACCTTTCAGATCTCATTTTGCTTCAGTGTCTCAAAATCCAAGTCAGGCAAGACAAGCTGCAGCTTTTATCTTGCACCAGAGACAAGGCAGAAGCAGGGGGATGCCTGTGAATCTGAGGCCAGCCTGGTCTACATAGTGAGTTCCAGGCCATGCCCCCTACCAGAATATTAAAGAACTTTAAGCCAGTGTGAAACATTGAATGAAAAATGAAGAGCATTTCTGTGTGTTTTCCACACCAGTGATCTTATGTCAACTACTTAGTTACGGTTGTTTTCAGTCTGACTCCTTTTGTGGATGGTGTCACTGACAGGTGTCAACTGGAGGGATGTAGCTGTGTGCTGCTGTCCAAAGTGCACTTCCACCAGCAGAGCAGAGGAAGCCTCAGTGAGTGGGGGAGAATTGCCAGGCTTCTGACATGGCTGGAGGCCGGGCTGCGTGGGCAGTGCCTCTCTCTGACATGGCTGAAGGCCGGGCTGCGTGGGCAGTGCCTCTCTCTGACATGGCTGAAGGCCGGGCTGCGTGGGCAGTGCCTCTCTCTGACATGGCTTCCTAGGGAGGGTCCCCCCAATACCCCTTCCATTCCTACTTTTAACAACCCAAAGTAACTGAGGATTAGACCTCCCCACTGCAAACTTTGGTGCCAAAGGCAGATGCCGTGGAAGAAGTCGCTCTCTTGTGCTGACAGTGACACAGGCTGATGATGTCAGCAGTTGCTGGGGTTTCTGCTGACAGTGACACAGGCTGATGATGTCAGCAGTTGCTGGGGTTTGTGCTGTCGGTGACACAGGCTGATGATGTCAGCAGTCACTGAGGTTTAGCCTGTCTCAGATGAGTAAAAATGCCACAAGAGTTGTTCTCGCTGCCCACACCACGTGTCATGCACCACATTACTGAAAAAGCATTTTCCACCTTTCTTTTTCCTTTTTGCAGGGCCACTTCCACATTCCAGTTTGTTTTTAGGAACTGCAGATAACTTTTTTGTTAATTTTGGGGGGACTGGACTACAGCTCACCTTGCTGAACTCTGTTCCTTCTTTTCCTTCCTCTCTGGTGGGCTTCCTAAGTGCAGTGTCCCTTGTCCAGTGCTCATCACCAGGAAGAAGGAAAAGCAAACTTCTCCCAGGGGGCCACTTTTACTTCCCTTCTCAGTTCTGCAAGTTTATTCTTACTACAAATAGAAGAAAACCTGAAGAAAACAAAATCTCAGTAGTTTATTAATGTGAATTGGATGCAATATCTTAATTTAAAAATATTTAAAAATAAATAAAAGTCCGGTTTTAAATAGCAGATTAGTCATTGGAGTTCTGATAATGAATGGAACTTGAAATTACTTGTTTTTGTTTTGTTTTGTTTTGTCTTAATGTAAGCAGGCACTGTGGTTCCTGCCTATCATCCCAGAACATGGGCTGCAGTAGGAGTTCACAGGGACTTTTGAGGCCCCACTTCAAAAGTACCAAACGCACGCACACATCTGCGCACAAAACAAAACAAGTGTGAGGATTATTTTTATAACTAAGCACAGAAATGTCAATTGTCACCATTATTTATTCCTGGAAGATGATGACAAATTCACATGTGAAGGCTTTACACTGGCATTTACCATGAAGAAAGGAGGTAAGATGTGCTAGTTAGTAGGTGCCCACCTGCCTTACAGATCAGGCCACTGGTGATGGCCTTTAGAATGCTTTAGTGAGTATACATCACTGGGGTGACTTGGTGAAGTGAAGTTGGTTTTCTTGAATGTACTTGAATTTCCTGTAGTGACAAAGGCAGGAGAAAGCAAGTAATTTTTAGGAACTAATCTTTTTCCAGATCTTATTCCTTTTCTGTAATTTCAAGTAATGTTAAGAGGGGGAGAATTTTTTTTTTAAACAGATGATCTCATTTACTGAATGATTTAAGAGTAAAATTAGCCACTGCGTGGCTCTGTGTACAGCAACAGCAGGTTTACTGCACTCGTCTGTGGATGAAGTACTTACCTGTGCAAGGGTGGGCACAGGGCAGGTAAAATTAGACATGCTTGATAAGTTAAATCAGTACTCAAGTTTATATTTGTTTTAAATGAGACAAAGTTAACAATCCATCTCAATTTAGTGTTTTAATAAAAAAAAGGAACTAAATCTATTTCAACTGGGGCTCACACGTGTCTAAGAATATGGGCAATGTTTTTATGCCCGTGTATTTTCACATTTAATAAAAATATTTATGGTCATATCTGCTACTTTCTTGCTCTGATTCATGTTTAACCTTTGAGTGAAAGTCTGTCTTAGAAGTCTGTCTGTTTGCAACTTTATTTCGCACAAAATCAGTGGCTGGGCTGACAGAAGGCTCTCCTTCATGTGAGTTACGGAGCAGGCAGAGCACAGTAGGTCGGTGTGCTTAAAGTCTTTTACATCACCAGGAACTTTTTAGTCCCCGTTTCAATGTTAAAGTCTAACAAGTGGCTTCATGAAAACTCTTACTGTTCACTTCTGTTGTCTCATGGTTACAGGAAGGGTGTCATTGTGTATCTCAGGTAAGCAGGGAAGGCGGCTTTCTGTTTCAGTTATAGATATTCTGTGTTGAAGGAAAAAAATATTTAAACTTTATAGAAAGATTAGAGATCTTCCAAGTCCTTAGTGGAAGTCTCCATGCCACGACCCGCAGAGGCCAGCCTTGTTGGGGAGGTGTGGACAGGGGCTGCCTGAGGGCAGGAAGCAGAGGGGTGCCCTTGTCTTCTCTCCCCGGCCCTGGCTTCCCTCAGCAGACACAAGCTCCTGGTTGTTACTACTCAGCCTTGCTTCTGGGCCCCAGTCCTTTAAGAGTGTATAGTCATCTTAAGGCCTGCCCTTGAGACCCCAGGAGCTCTACACCCCACACCTTTTCTTTCTTTCTTTTTTTTTTTTTTTTTTTTTTACCCCCTTTTGAGCATATCCTTCCTTGGGAGATGGTTGCATGACAAACAGAGCCTGACATATACACTTACTGCTTTTGTCCACACTGCTGTGGCCCTAAGAAAACAAAAACCAAAGGAGCTTGGTGACTTTTCTTTTGGAAATCCCTCTCCCTATTGGACAACTTCTACTTTCTCAGTTTTCTTCAGTTTCTTATTTTTCTGTAGTCATTCTTTTAGAAAGCCTGCTTCTGCTCCCTAGAGGGTCTGAATGAGGCTCAGGCCTCTGCCCCAGGTTGGTCTTGATGACTGAGGATTTCAACTTTGCCCATAGCCAGCTGTGACAAGGCTGATTCAGTCTCCGTTACCTCACTGCCTTTTAGCTTTCCTAGGAGCTTACACTTTAACCACCCAGCTGGCAGTCATCTAAATCCATCGCAGTCACAGCGGTGGAGATAATAGCTGGCGCCTCACCAGAAGGTTTTCTGTCCGAAGCTCTGGCTCGTCAGTACCCAGGAGTCCACCTTTCTGATGTGTCAGGTGTTGGCTTTGAGACGTGGTCTCTGTGTAGCCTTGGCTGTCCTTGGCTTCACTTTGTAGACCAGGCTGGCCTTGAACTGAGAGTGATCCACCTACCTCTGTCTCCTGCTTTCTTACAGAACCCAGGACCACCAGCCCAGGCATGGCACCTCCACAGTGAGCTCAGCCCTCCCCCATCAATCACTAATTTTAAAAAGGTTTTACTGGGCTTGCTTAAAGCCCAATTTTATGGAGGCATTTCCTTAATTGAGGTTCCCTCCTCTCAGATGATTCTGGTTTTGTCAAGTTGACATAAAACTAGCCAGTACAATTGACCATTTTGACACATAGACACATCACTGCAAAGCCACAACCTTTCCTTCCTTGTTCATCCCTAGGATTACTCATTAATATAAACATCACAGTATGAAGTATTTTACAGACTTAAGAAGTCCCACAATCTTACACATTCTAAACACTTTAAAAATTCAGTCTTTAAAAAAAAAAATCCTAAGTCTTAAAAATCACAAGCCTTTCAACTGTAGGCTTCTATAAAGTGAAAAAGCAAAATTTATTTCAAGAGGGAAGAACCATGGCACAGTCACGATCACAGTAAAACCAAACTCCAACTGTATAAATAACTCAATGCCGGATATCCGAGATTCACTCACCATCTTGTGGATCGCTTCCCTGGTTCTGCTCTCTGCAGCACACACAGCTTGTCTTCCAGGCCCAGGCTGGATCCACTGCACAGCTGCTGCTGCTGCTGCTGCTGGTGGTGGTTGTCCCATGGCACTGGCATTTGCAAAATGCTGGGCCCTCTTCAAGGTGCCAGGCCTTAACTTTTCTGCGCGACCCCTTCAATCCCGAGACCCCAACTGCTACTGAGGCTCCACTTTAACCACTGGCCTATCCTGGCCTCACTGCCAAGCCTCAGCTGCCCCTCATAACTAGTTGATGCCTTCAGACACAGCAACCCCTGGGAGACAGTGTGGCTGCTAGCACACTGTACAACCTCTAGGAGACAGCGTGTGTGTTGCAAGCAAACACTCCACAGAAGACCACCTTTGATGCTGCTCTCTTCTCAGTCACAGTTGATTCTGTAGCCCCAGCAGACGAGCGTCCGTTGTCCCAGCAAACCAAAGGTTAACTTTAGTGTACTCTTGTTAACAACTAGCTCCAGCCAGTTGGAACCACAGACTCTTCACACAGATATCCCAGTAGTCTTTGCCTCCCTCTGAGACCTCACCAGCCAGGCCTCCACCATTTGCACTGTTCTCAATGTGCAACCCACTCTCAACACTCAATGGCTTCTCAAGCTCAGAGTTCCAAAGTGCCCCCCACGATCTTCCCTAAGACAGTATGGTCAGGTCTGTCACAGCCTTAACCCACTCCTGGTGCCAATTCCTGCCCTAGTTCTCACTGCGGTGAAACACCATGACCAAAGCAAGCTGGGGAGGCCAGGGCTTATTAAACTTACATGTCCACACTGCAATCCACCACTGAAAGGAAGGTAGGACAGGAACTCAAACACAGCAGAACCTCAAGGCAGGAGGAGCTGATGCAGAGGCCAGGAAGGAGGCTGCTTACTGTCTTACTCCTTGTGGCTGAGTCTGCTTTCTTAACAGAAACCAGGGCCAGGGATGGTGGTACCGCCTACAATTGGCTTGGCCCTCCCCCAACAATCACTAAGAAAATTACCTGCAGGCTTGCCTACGGCTCCATCTTATGGTAGCATTTCTAAATTGAGGTGCCCTCCACTCAGGTGACTTTAGATTTTGTCAAGTTGACATAAAGCTATCCAGCACAGGCCATTTTATTAAAGAATGCTCTTGCAAAGAAATACATACTTTTAAAAAAATCTGAATTTTCTGGTATATTACTCTTCTAGAAATGAGACCTGTACATTCAGCCTTTCAGGTCACAAGATGATAGTAGGGAGCTATCAAATCTCTCTCCCTCTCCCTGTCTTTTCAAGACAGGGTCTCTCTATATAGCCCTGGCTGTCCTGGAACTCACTCTGTAGACCAGGCTGGCCTCAAACTCAGAAATGCCTGCCTCTGCCTCCTGAGTGCTGGGATTAAAGGCACGTGCTACCACTACCCAGCTTTAAATCTGATACTTTGAGGCAGAAATGAATTACACTACAACTTGAATGTCTTAAGTAACAAACACTGAGTGAAGAGGGAAAGGAAGGTATTAATTGGGATCAGTGGCACTGCCAGGGAGGTGTATTGTTTAGGTTTGGATCCTAAATGTCCTCTAAGGTCAGCACTCTGAAGGCTTAGTTCCCAGCCTGCTATGGTGCCGCTGTGGAGTAATGGGTGGAATCTATTAAGAGATCAAAACAAGTGGAAGAAAGGTTTGTTGGTGTGCCCTCGTGCGTACTCCTGCTTCTCAGCAGCCGTGAGGTGCACACGCCTTCTCCTGTGTGCTCCTAGGATGGACTGTGCCCTTGTGAGCTACAAGCAACACGGGAAGGTGAGGGAAAGCAAACCTTTCTTCCATAAGCTGTTTAGTTTGTCGTAGCAGCAGAAAGCTGACAGGTGCATTTTTCAAATCTCTTCAGGCTACGCTGTCAGATGGAGCAGGATTAGAATCGAATTCTGGAGAGCTAAAGGGAGTTGAGACACAGATAGCTTCTGTCCCGAGAGGAGCCGGGCTCGAGATGTGGAGGGGTCCAAGATGGCTCATCTGAGAGCACCCGGAAGGGGTGCCTGGAACACCAGTCAGACACTAAGCTCTCTTAAGTGTTTCTCAAGAGGAATCTGGAGGTCGTTTTAAACAGTCAGGAATTCCCATGGTTACCTCAGACCTATCGAAGGTGTCCAGCCTTTTCATGGCGCTCAGCCACATCCACAGCTGCGCACTGCACACATGCAGCACGGGGCCACACTGCACATCCAGATCACTCTCCGTGGCAGAGATCTGAATGACGTCAGGTTCTGCTCTAGTCCCGAGGGGCTGTGCTAGCCTTTTTCTCTATTTAAACACAGCAAGGAAAATCTGATACTTAGTCTATATATAAGTATACAGCTTACATCCTTTACTGTGTTTCTATAAAAGTATCCAGTCCTTTTAAAAAATATCTACATGTATGGCTAATGCATTTCAAACATTCAGAACAACGTAAATACAGCATAAAATTAAAACCTATGATTTGAGATAAATGATTACAGTACAATATGACTTCCATTTTAAAATGGTAAAGTATAAAATGGGATTTTTTTTTAATAATTCAGAGTCAGGGGGCTGGAGATGGCTCAGAGGTTAAAAGCACTGGCTGTTCTTCCAGAGGTCCTGAGTTCAATTCCCAGCAACCACATAGTGGCTCACAATCATCTATAGTGTGGTCTGGTGCCCTCTTTTGGCCTGCAGGTGTGCTTGCAGGCAGAAAACTGTATATATAATAATAAATAAATCTTTTTTTAAAAATTCAGAATCAGTCGTGAGTTCTTTTGTTAAAAAACACAAATTTCTGTAACTTTAAGTGCATTTTTGAGTAAGGAAATATTCATGTATTTAAAGCTGGAATGCTAAAACCAATGAGGACCTTCAAGGACATCTGAGCATATCAAACTAACTGGTTAAAAACAACAAAATATCATCATAATTAGCAACCAGAAAAAGGAACAATCACATAACTTAAGTTTATTTTAAAACTTTACATTTAATTTACATTGTATTTTAAATTAATTTAAAATTTTATATTGTATTTTAAATAACGTTTATAAAAAGTTAAACATATCAATAATTTGAATGAAATGGCCTACTAGTCTCAGCAGTTCCACAAACTCCCAGCAGGTGGCAGATTTTCATCGTATTTTCTCTTCTGGAAACCAGTGCTAGAGTTCATCATGAACTGAAACTGCAGGAAATGGAAGTGTATTTAGTGTTTGAAATCTCAAAATACAAAATACCACCAAGTAATGGGATAGACACAAAGCTCAAGTTTTGACAGAGAATCATGTGGTGTGGAGATAGCTCCTTGTACGTTTTGACAGAGAATCATGTGGTGTGGAGATAGCTCCTTGTCCGTTGGGTACTCATTCTAATGCATCAGTATGTGCTTTTTTAACCACCTATAAAATGTGAATGTACATTAAGTCTATTGGGATAAGTGTATGTGTATATATAAGAAATTAGAATTTTGTTAAATAAACATTAAGCTATTATAAAAAAAAATATACAGGATTACAACTTTCTGTGATTGATTGAAGATAAATGATACTAAACAGGGGCCTTTAAGGATACGGATAGATTATGCAACATGCACAGTATGTCTGCACTGCCGTAATGGGAGAATGAAGGGAGGAAGATATATGTGGTCCTCTTCTAATACAGGAGGACAGAGCACTCAACCTTACACTAAGTACCATACAAATGTGAGTTCAAGTCTTGTGAAGACTCTACAGACCAAAGTGGCTTCCTATTGTCCACATTATCACACTGTAGCATACTGTAATTGGATTAAGAAGACTCAGGATACAACGTGGTATTTTATAGGCAGAAGTTAAAATACAATGAAACAGTCTGTTCTCCAATTTGAGATGCCATATTATCTTTAACTTCCATTTCCAGATGATAAATATAGAATAGTAATGGGATGAGGAAAATAGACACAAGATGCTATTAGGACAGAGCTATTAATGATTATTGATCTAGAAATAAAGACCTTATGCTGGTATATAAACACCAGTCAAGAATAAAAGCCAAGGTGCTGAGCTGGCTTCTCTGATGGAGGATTTGGGAGGGCTGCCCAATAGAGGCAGAAGTCAGCCAGTGAAGCGATGCTCTGTGCTAGACTCAGGCCTATCTATTAAACACTACTTCTTTCACAAGGGGCTGGTATTTATTCCAAGATAAAAAGTGGAACTCTAACCAGGCAGTAGTGCATGCCTTTAATCCCAGCACTTGGGAGGCAGAGGTAGGCAGATCTCTTTGAGTTCTAGGCTGGCATGATCTACAAAGAGAGTTCCAGGACAGCCAGGGCTAAAACTTAAAACAAAAATAAAAAACAAAAAACCGGAACTTTGGATTTTTATATTTTAAAGTAATACTTTATTTTTTGAGAAATCCAAAGAATCATTAGATCATACTTTAAAAACATGTAATCCACAAAATTAAAAAAATTTAAAAGGAATGAACAATTTTCTTGATAGATGACACTTATGAAAGTTAAATCAAGATCAGATAAACAATTTAAATAGACCTATAAACCCTAAGGAAATAGAAGCCAGCATTAAAACCATCCCACCCCACCCCCCAAATGTCCAGGATCAGATGGTTTTAGCACAAAATTCTATCAGACTTTCAAAGAAGAGTAAATGCCAATACTACTATATTATTCCACAACATAGCAACAGAAAGGCCATTGCCAAATGCACTTTATGAGGTCACAGTTGCCCTATTATGCAAAACACACAAAGATTCAACAAAAAAGGAGAATTACAGATCAACCTCCCTCATGAACCCCAGAGACACAAAATACTCAACAATCCAAGAATTCATCAAAAAAGATCATCTACCATGATGACGTAGGGTTAATCCCAGAGATTCAGAGATGGTTCAACATAGGAAAATCTATCAATGTAATCCACCATATAAACAAACTGAAAGAAAAAACCCACATGATTATTTAGTTAGATGCCAAAAAGCCTTTGACAAATTCCAACAGCCCTTCATGATAAAGAGTCTTGGAGAGATTGGTATATAAGGGACATACGTAAACACAATAAAGGCAATATGCAGCAAGCCTATAGCCAACATCAAATTAAATAGAAACTCAAAGCAATTCTACTAAAACCAGGGACAAAACAAGGCTGTCCATGCTCCCCATATCTGCTCAATATCGTATTGGAAGTCCTAGCTAAAGCAATAAGACAACTAACGGAGATCAAGGGGATAGAGACTGGGAAGTAGTGTCATAATATCATTGATTGCAAATGATATGATAGTATACATAACTGACCCTAAAAATTCTACTTAGGGAACAACTATAGCTGATAAACACCTTCAGCAAAGTGGCTGGATACAAGATTAACTAACTAACTAACTAAAATCAATAGCCCTCCTTTACAAAAAAGACAAATGGAGAAAGAAATCAGGGAAAAAATACCCTTCACAATAGCCACAAAAAACCCAAAGTATCTTGGTATAACTCTAACCAAGCAAGTGAAAGATATGTATGAAAAAATTTTCAAGTGTCTGAAGAAAGAAACTGAAAAATATCAGAAGATGTAAAGATCCCCCATGCTCATGGATTGGTAGGATTAACATGGTACAGATGGCCATCCTACCAAATGCAATCTACAGACGCAATCCAATCCCCATCAAAATTCCAACACAATTCTTTATAGATCTTGAAAGAATAATACCCAATTTCATATGGAAAAACAAATGAACAAACAAAAACCCAGGATAGCTAAAACAATTCTGAACAATGAAGGAATTTCTGTAGTTATCCCCATCCCCGATTTCAAGCTGTATTACAGAGCAACAGTAATATAAACCACATGGTATTGGCATACAAAAAGACAGGTTGATCAATGGAATAGAATAGAAGATCCAGATGTAAATCCACACACCTATGGACATCTGATTTTTGATAAGGCAGTCAAACCCTTACAAAAGAAAGAAAGCATCTTCAACCAATGGTGCTGTGATGTCTGCATGTAGAGGAATGCAAATAGATTCATATTTGATTACCCTGTACAGAAATCAAGTCCAGCTGGATCAAAGGCTGGAACATAAAACCAGATACACTAAATTTGATAGACGAGAAAGTGGGAAACAGCCTTGAATAAGTTGGCACAGGACACAACATCCTGGACAGAACACCAATGAAACTGAGAAGCTTCTGTAAGGAAAAAGATATTGTCAACTGGACAAAATGGCAGCCTACAGAAAGGGAAAGGATTTTTACCAATTTCACATCAGAGGACTAATTTCCAAAATAGATAAAGAACTCAAGAAACTAGACATCAACACACCAAACAATCCAATTTAAAATGGAGTACAAATCTAAACAGAGACTTCTCAACAGAGGAATCTCAAATGGCTGAGAAACATCTTTAAAAATTATCAACATCCTCAGCTATCAGGGAAATGGAAATCAAGACTACTTTGAGATTCCGTCTTTCACCTTTCAGAGTGGCTAAAATCACTGACACAAGTGACAGTTCATGCTGGCGAGGATGTGGAGCAAAGGGAACGCTCCTGCACTGCTGGTGCGAGGGTGAACTTGTACAACCATTTTGGAAATTAATATAGTGGCTCCTCAGAGAATTGGGAATGGAACTACCTCAATATCCAGCTGTATCACATCTGGGCATGTACCTGACGGTCACGCCATCTTACCCCAGGGCACTTGCTCACTATGTTCATAGCAGCCTTATTCATAATAGCCAGGAACTGAAAATAAACTAGGTGTCTCTCAACCAAAAAAAAAAATGGATAAAGGAACATGGTACATTTATACAATAGAGTATTATTCAGCTGTTAATAAACTGACATCATGAAATTTACAGGCAAATGGATAGAACTAGAAAAAAAAATCTTGAGTAAAGTAACCCAGACCCAGAAAGACACAAATGTTATGTATTCATTCATAAGCAGATTTTAGCCATATAGTATAGGATAAACATACTAGAAAGAAAAATCATCCTGAGTGAAGTAACCCAGACACAGAAAGACACACATGGCATGTTCTCACTTATAAGTGGGTAGTAGCTGTACAGTACAGGAAAGCCAGGCTACAATCCACAGACCCTACGAAGCTAAGTAACAGGGAGGACCCAAGGAAGGGGAACCGAGAATTTCCTGGAAAGGGAAATAGGGTAGATTTTTGGGGGCTTGGGGCGGGCCTGGATGGGAACAGGAAGGAGCAGGTGCAGAGGGAGAGATGTCTGGAGGTGGGAAGCATTTCTGAGGCAAATTCTAAGCCCAGTGCAATGGAAACTCCCTGGAGTCTCCTAGTAAGAGGAGATAGGGCAGCTCAGTCAGCCATCTGTAACCAGTGTGGGGACACCCAGCCACCACCTCCACAACCTGTCCAGCCTGCACAGTGTGCTGGGTCAGTGGTGGCTCAGAGCTTGTGCAGTGGTCTAACCAATGGCTGGTCTGACTTGAGGCCCACACCACAAGAGGGAGCCTGTACCCAAACTGCCTGGATGGCCAGGACCATGGCCCAGAGATTGAACCAAACACAATGGGTTTAAAATAAAGTCAATGAAATGGTTCCTAATGATATGCTGCTCTACTTATAGATCAGTGCCTGGCCCAGTTGTCACCAGAGAGGCTCCCTCCAGCAGATGGTGGGGGCAGACGTAGAGCTTGAGGAACCCAGGGGACAGAGGAGAGAGGACTATGCTGTGCAGAGGGGCTGAGGACACCACCACGGCCCACAGCACCAACTAAGCAGAGCTCCTAGGGCCTCAGAGACTGAGGCAGCCATCACAGAGCCGGCACCGCCTGAGCTAGGTTCTCTGCATATATGTTGTAAATTGTTAGCTTGGTCTTCCTGTGAGACTCCTAACAGTGGGAGTGGGAGGGTGTGTCTTTGACTCTTTTGCCTGCTCCCTCTGGGTTGCCTCATCCGGTCTTGATATGAGGGTCTATGCCTAGTCTTATTGCATCTTGTTATGCCATGTTCAGTTGATATCCCTGGGAGGACTTCTCTTTTCTGAGAGAAAACAGGAGGAAGGGGTTTGGGGAGAGCGGAAGGGGTCGGGAGGGAGGGAGGCTGTGGCTGTGCTGCACTGTATGAGGGAATAAGAAAAGGAGAGGGTTATATGCAATGATGGAAGACATTGGATATCTGGGTGAAATGAAATAAATTCCTGGAAAGACAAACACATTTGATGAATGATTATTTTGGGTGAAGAAATGTCAAGATAATGGCAAAATTTTAAATATAAGTGTAAGAAAATATATAGTCCAAGACATCATGGCTAAAGATGCTAGGAATGGAAACAAGGGAAGTTGGGTTATAAAGTGACAGTTCTCAAGGTAGGAGTAATGCTTTTTTGTGAGCTATGTAAAGCTATTTTTGTTAGTTTCGAGGGCTTGTTTGGGCTTTCACATCTTGGAAATTCAGTATAATCTTAGAAATAAGATTTCCTCTATTTTTATTCTCTGTGCTTTAGTAAACGTGTTTCCTAAAATCGTGTTATACTTTTCATTTATATAAAGATGTGAATTAAAGCTAAACGCTGTCTTAAACATGCTTAAATGTTGCAGAGAAGGCCACCTTTTAATAAAAAATTAGTGAGCCTAGCCTATGTTAAATAAAATTCTTTAAACATCTTTAAATTTTATTTACATTTTATTAGATTTATCCATTTCATTTTTATGTGTATTTCCTTGCTTATATATGTGTGTACCATGAGCATGTTTTGTGTCCACGGAGATCAGTTGAAAGCATCTGTAACTGGAATTTTCTGGGAATTGGATCTGAGTCCTCTGCAAGAGCAGCCCGTGTCTCACTTGCTGAGCCATCTCTCTGGCATCTTCATCATGTCATATACTTTCTTAATGGGACACTAGCAGTCCTTTCATGACTTAGCATGATCCTATCAACACAACACATGGCTCACATGCTACTGCGGGGAGTCACTTACTTGCATGCTTCTTATTTTCAAGATGATCCAGTAAATTTCTTATTTCTGTATCATATTTGACCCATTCAGGGACAATCCTTGCAGCAGCTTGTAGTTTGGGTTCCTTTGTTTTGGGATTATTGCACTAAAATTCAACAAAATCTGTTAGGGGTAAAAAAATCCACCCCAAACAAAACAACAAAGCCCACATTCCAGGTAACACAAAGGAAATACTTGAGAGCCTTAGTGTGTCACTTGGATAGATGTAATGTGATGCCATTATGGGACACAGAGCCTCCCTGTTTGTTGCGTGGCTAGACATTAGCAGGACTGCAGGACCAGCCACTCCTTTATGGTCAAAAGCATGTGGAACAAAGGACTAGAACCACACAAGAACTGAGCATACCGGGAAACTTCTACGGCATCACTACATGACTGTGTTCCTACTTATCATCTGCACAGAACAAAGGTCTACAATTGTCTACACAAAACATGGTTCCTGAGGCCACCGGCCACTCTTGCTCAGTGAAGACTGCACCTCTGCTGTCCTCTGCAATGACCCAGATTGTCTACACCACATGGAGGTCTTGGTGGATTCTTTCACTGGGGACCAGGAAGACAAGGTGAGCATGGACTTAGATCACATCCTTAAAATAGTGCTGTTCACTATAGGTGACGTCAGGGTAGAAACTTGTTAGCCATGGCAGGAAGCCCAAAGCAGCAGTTCTGAGAACTCCCCTTGCTGGAAGCCAGGGATGCCAGGGATGCAGAGAGACTTCCGGTGCCTTGTTATCTCTCCCCCTTGTTGGGAGCTCTAAGGGAGGATGTGATGGAAACAGAGAGGAGACAGCTGGACACCTTGTGCTTAGGCCAACCTGGCAAACCAGAGCATGGCCCTGCTACATGACTCATCCAAGTTTCTGCCATATGTCCTTTAGAAAATGTCCTAACTAGCAGCTCAATGGTGCCCTATTGTCCAAGACCCTTCCTCCTAACTGGAGCTTTACTCCCTCTATGAAGCTCCCGTGTGGTTTGAGTGAGAATAGCCCCAGTACACTTACATGCTTGAATGCTTGGGGTTCCCAGTGGTGCAACCATTTTGAAGAAGTAACTGTGGCCTTGCTAGAGGAGCTACGTCACTGAGATGGGCTTTGAGGTTTCAAAAGCCCACACTGTTCCCAGTTGGCTCCCTCTGCCTGTGCTTGTGCATCAAGAAGTGAGCTCTCAGCTCTTGCTCCAATGCCACCCTGCCTGCCACCCTGCCTGTCTGCCACCCTGCCTGTCTGCCACCCTGCCTATCTGCCTGCTGCCTGCTGCCTGCCTATCTGCCTGCCTGCCTGTCTGCCGCCTGCCTGCCTGCCTGCTGCCTGCCTGCCTGCCTGCCTGCTGCCTGCTGCCTGCCTGCCTGCTGCCTGCCTGCCTGCCTGCCTGCCTGCTGCCTGCCTGCCTGCTGCCTGCCTGCCTGCCTGCCTGCTGCCTGTTGCCTGCCTGCCTCCCTGCCTGCTGCCTGCCTGCCTGCCTGCCTGCTGCCTGTTGCCTGCCTGCCTGCCTGTCTGCCTGCCGCCTGCCTGCTGCCATGCTTCCTGCCATGATGGTCATGGATTCTAACTGTGAGGCCCCAGTAAACTCCTTTTTTCTGTAAGTTGCCTTGGCCATGGTCTCTTATCAGAGCGATAGAAAGGTAAGGCAGAGGTTGGCACTGGGGCAGGCTGTGGCTGGGACAGGCCTGCCCTATCAGGTTACTGGAGAGGTGTGGAACACTTTAGGACTTTGAACAACGTAAGAAGGACTGAGTGCCCCCCACCCTGCCATGGGATCCTGGAGATAGTAGTATTGAGGGTGATGTGGCTTGGGAGGCCTTGCTCAAAGCTTTCAGACGGAAATGGTAATATCAAATACCAGCATCTGGGCTAGAGACCATTCTCGTCATATTTTGGCAAAGAATGTAGATGCTTTCTGCCTTGTCTTACCCACTGAACCATCTCTCTAGCCCCATGTTCCTTAACTGAAAGTGCTTCTGAGAAGAGCGGAAACATTCACGCCATCCTCCTTTCTCTCAGTGGGGCTACTGCTGGGGGAGCCCTGTCCCCCTAAGACTGGACGCCCCTCTTACATGTGGATGTGGACACATCACCAACTCCCACCAAGGGGGAGGACCTCAGGGTCCGAGCTGTGTTCCCACAGTCCTGCAGCAGACTGTCTAATAGAGAATGGCACAAACATTTTCTTCTTCCTTCACTTTGACAGTTTTGATGGATTTGGGATCCTGGCTTGGCAGCTGTGGTCTTTCAGAGTTTGAAATGTTCTAGGCCTTCATGGTTTTTAAAGTTTCTATGTAAACCAGTGGTTCGGCCCTTGTAGCTTTCAGTACTTTCTTTGTTCTGTATATTTAGGGTTGTACTACAGTCTACTGTGGAACAGTTTTCCTTCTGTCTTTCCTATCTGGTGTTCTAAGTGCCTCCTGAGCTCCTAATGATTAAAATGCTTTCTCTGCCATTAGCATGAGTTTTTCTCCTCCTATGCCGCTGACTCACACCTGTGCTCTTTGCACAGGGCCCAGGTTTCATATAATCCATTTGTACTTTCTTTTGAATTTATCTTTGCCATGAGGTATCTTTATATTTTTCCCCGACACATCAGTAAGCCTGAGAGCAGCCTTGGAGACCCTGAATACAGATTCTTACTAATTCATAAAAGACTAAGCAGAAGACATGAGGTCACAATATGTGTGTGACAATTTATTTGTAAAACAGCATTTAAATTGGGATATTTAAATATGCTTATATGCAAATGAGAATACAGACACTCACCAGATCTATTATTTTGGCTCGTTCTTTGGACTCATCATCACACCAGGTCTCGCACCACAGCCAGTCTTGAGGAAGAGACTTAATGGCGACTTGGTAAATCATATTGTTGGGAAGATCCTACAGGAAAATTAACATGTTAGAGACTTAATGATGTTGTCACTTAGACTTTACATATATCTTAAGAATTCAACCAACTTCAGATATCTCCACATATGAAGCTTGCCATGCTAATGTTAACTAACTAATAATTTTGTGTCATATTATGTATGAACTCATGACCTAAAACTACGTCCAGAACCAGGCTGAGTAGGGAGGTGTGAAGACCACCACTCTGTAGTACCTGCAGGTGAGTAGGGAGGTGTGAAGACCACCACTCTATAGTACCTGCAGGTGAGTAGGAAGGTCTGAAGACCGCCACTCTGTAGTACCTGCAAGTGAGTAGGGAGGTGTGAAGACCACCACTCTGTAGTACCTGCAGGTGAGTAGGGAGGTGTGAAGACCACCACTCTGTAATACCTGCAGGTGAGTAGGGAGGTGTGAAGACCGCCACTCTGTAGTACCTGCAGGTGAGTAGGGAGGTGTGAAGACCGCCACTCTGTAGTACCTGCAAGTGAGTAGGGAGGTGTGAAGACCACCACTCTGTAGTACCTGCAGGTGAGTAGGGAGGTGTGAAGACCGCCACTCTGTAGTACCTGCAGGTACAGTCTCATCTTTCCTTTCTTGAACATCATAACCAAGATTACGTACTTACATGAACCTGCCTTTGTTATTTACTAATTTTTATTTTTTAAATTTAAAAACACATTTCTTTTTATTTCTGTGTATGATTGCTTTGTCTCTGTGTGCTTGGTGCCTGTTGAATCCAAAAGAGAGTACCAGATCTCCTGGAACTGCAGTGACAGACAGTTGCATGCCACTATTATAGGTGCCCTGAAGCAAACCCAGGTCCTCTGAAACACGTCTCCAGCGCTGCCATTGTTACATATGGTGAACATCGCCACATTCTCCAGATAATGAAGCATTTTTCTATCTTTTAGTTGGAAAAGATGTTGCAAGAACAATTTCACCTTTTCCCATGCTCAAGGCTTCCTAAGCAAGGATTGCTGGCACATGGCTTCAAACATATTTGAAAAAAAAAAGGGCCTATTAGTTAAAGACAGAGACTTTTAGAGAGGTTTAGTATATTGTCACTATACATATTTGTATGCAAGTCACAAGCCCTTCCTTCTCCCTAGAAATGAAGATTTCTAAGCATACTAGTCTCGGAGGAGAGGAATGTATTCTGCATTAGATGCCCCATGTATCCCTAAGATTCATAACTTTAGGGTTCCCCTCTCACCAGTCCTACTAAGTATCTTATAGGAAGTCCTAGAGAAGTGTAACAAAGTGAGAGAAGGGAATGCAAATATGCAGGCTGAAAAGAAGGGATAAAGCCACTGTCGCTGCAGGTAAGAGGGTCGTTCATCCAGGACGTGCTACAAGTCATTGAGCACCTGGGCTAACATGAAACATGAAATTACATTATTTGGAGGAAACTGAGTGCAACCAGAGATTATCACATTAAATAAATTAAGCCAGGACCAGAGAGACAAGTATCATGTGCTTTCTCTCCTACGTAGTGTCCACATTTTGTACAGATACATAAAATCATGTACATAAAAAACCAAACGAAAGATAATGAGTAGAGAAACTAGACTATTTGTATACACAGTGGAGTCATAAAGGAAAAGTGAAATCCTCTCATTTGCAGCAAAAGTGAGGTGGAGAATATCACGTCAAGTGAAATAAGCCGTAAGTACACACACACGCGCGCACGCACACACACGCACACACACGCACATGCACACCCACACACACGCACACACACTCGCACACCCACGCACACGCGCACACACACACGCACACACACACACACACACAGACACACACACACACTGTAACTAGAATGAAAACACTGTGACCTCAAGAATAGTTGTGCTTTGTTTTCTGTGATTCTGGGTGTTAGGAGAGTGTGTGCCACCAACTAAATAAGTAGGAATGGTTTTAGTAAGTAGAAATAGTAAAGATTTTGGGCTGTACTGTCTTTCACATCTGCTAAATCACTGGAAATATTTTGGGGCAATAATTAGTAACTTAATGCAATGTGAGGGAAAGTGTCGCGTGTCTTCAGAGACACCGGGAGAGTTTTGTTGATCAGCACATAAAAGAGATAACGGGGGAGTAAAGCATTCTCGCTTGTGAGAGAACCACGTGTCATGATGGAAGTCAAGTAAAAGAAGGTGACAAGGGGCGGAGAGATGGCTCAGCAGTTAAGAGCACTGTCTGCTCTACCAGAGGTCCTGAGTTCAATTCCCAGCAACTACATGGTGGCTTACAACCATCTATGATGTGATCTGATGCCCTCTTCTGGCCTGCAGGTGTACATGCAGACAGAACACTGTATATGTAATAAATAAATAAATCTCTTTTAAAAAGGACTAAATGAGATAGGTATAGGGAAGGAAAAATAGGTCTGAGAATGGAAAAGTGAGAAGGCTGTTAGAATAAAAAATATTATGAGCTTGAAATAAAAATATGCATAGGTAGAGATATTTGCATAAAGGGAAGAAGTTTGAAAAAAAAGTGGCAAAGAAACAATTTTGTTTGTATGAAGAATACTGAAGCAGTTTATACATACAGTTGTATGTATTCATTAAAATTTGTCATAAAATGTGACTTGCCTGATCCAGGTTTGAAAGGCTGTTTGGATCTTGGCTCAGGGCTTGGTACTGGCCCCGGAGCCTGTCCCCTGCTGCAATCCTCCTGAACTTCTTGAGATCCACCACATACAAGGCACTGAAAAAGGAATATTCCTTACTGTCTGTGCTGCTCATGTGCCTTTCCCGCAGTGGCTGCTTACAGCAATAGTATTGTCTACAGAGGCTGTGTTGCTTAGTTTGCTGTTAACTTGACACAGCTAGGGTCACTTGGTAAGAGGGAGCCAATTGAGGACACAGCTCCATCAGAGTGGCCTGTGAGCACACCTGTGTGGCTACCGTCTTCAGTAATGGCTGCTGTAGGAAGGTCCGGACCCCTGTGGGTGGCGCTATAACAGGGCAGCTGGTTTTAGGGTCCCTCCGCAGTCTCGGCATCAGCTCCAGTCTCCAGGTCCCCACCTGGGCTTCCTGCCCAGACTTCCCGTCATGATGGACTGTACACAGCAACAGGAAGCAACCTTTCCCCCCCTGAAGTCTGTGGCACACAGGTACAGGGCGTGTGCCAGCTAAATGGACAGGGATGCTTCTAGTAACTGGAAGTAGTAACGGTCAGCACTTGGGACTGCACTGATTTTTAAATTATCGGAAATATTTTCGGGCAGTAGCGAATAATTCAATGGAACATGAGGGAATGGAATGCCAGCTTTTGGTCATGGTGTTTATTATAGCAACAAAAGGCAAACTAGGACAGACACATTAGAACCTAGCAAACATTTCTCTCATAAACCCAATGTTCTGTTTTGCAGACTTTGAGGTTTGCTAAAACTATGGTTTTGCTATAACTTTATATTCTATATGACTTTCTTCCAAGTTTTCATGAAACTTGTCTTGCAGCAGTCAGGTGCTGTGCAAGTCACCTAAATGCTGATGGCCTGGGCTTCCATTTCTATAAAACAGAGAGGGCAGGGTATTGAGACTGTGAGAAAACTGTGAGTTCACGTACAACAGGGGCTTTCCCAGAGGGCACATGATCAGTTTTACATGTGAATCAACACAGCAATCAGTCTTGAAACAGTAAGAACATGTGCTGTTTTACCTGATGTGATATTTCCTTTTTACAAGATGTGATGCCCAGTACCCTGTCTTCCAGAACCGATACCCGTCCATTTCAGTGCGGCTGTCACAAAACGGGGTGTATCCGTAAGGAGCGCCGCCCAGATCGAAGTCGCGAAGCTCCTTCAGGTCGTGCCTCACAACCTAGGTAAGAGCACAAGAGCACAGTGTCTGACAGTGCGGGTGCTGAGCAGCACGAACTCTTCCCTCAGAGCTTCAGCTGTTACCTCAGGGCACATGCACAGGGCTGTGCTTTCCTCACACCACTGACGTACTGCATGGATTTACTAAATGTGATTTTCCCCTTTTGTTCTTACAGATTAATAGAAACAAACTTTACATTAATTGTGGTCTTACTGCTAAGATTTCCTAGCCTTATCATTTATAGCAAACTAGTTTGTACAACACACATTTTAGAAAGGGGTTAACTATCATAAAAGCACACAGCTCTTAGTTAAACTAATATTGGAAAATATTAATTTGAACCATAAAATTTTGATTGAAAAGTAGCTTAAATGTCAATTTAACATGTTTTAACTTTCCAGGTTTTTAAAAAAGACTAATGTGTATAAATGTTTGACTACATGTTATGTCTGTGTATCATGTGTGCAATGCCGGAGAGTCCAGAAGAGGGCGCTGGATGCCCAGGAGGTGGAGCTGTAGACTGTGATACACTCCTCTGGGAGCAAACAAACTCGGTATTCTGCAGCTGCTAACGCTGAGCCCTCTCCCCAGCCCTGTGCCTTACTTGTCAATTGCCTTAAGCTTGCTGAAAAAATACTGCTATAAATGTTGAGGGGAGGTAAGACGATTGTGTTTTAAAATCTTCCTGGTTTTGAAGTTAGTTTTTTTCTCCCTCCCTCCATGTGTGTGTGTGTGTATGTGTGGTGTGTGTGTGTGTGTGTGTGTGTGTGTGTGTGTGTGTGTGCATGTGTGTGTGTGTCTGTGCATGTGTGTATAGGCTTGTGCACAGCAGGAGCCTTTACCTGCTGAGCCATCTCTGTACCCCAACAAAGACTTCTATTAAGTCAACATATTTGGCAGTGTTGAAGTTTTTATTATAGTAGTTGAAATTAGCTTGGAATAAAATAATAGCATAGGAGAATAAGTTAAGTTCTTCTTTTTCTTCTTCCCCCTCTCCACTGCTGTTCTAATCTCTGTTTTCTTTTGCTCCCTCTTGTTTTTTTTAATAGATGTTATCATATGTGCTTCAGGCTGGCTCAAAACTCAGTATCCTCCTGTCTTTATTTCCTTTTTTCTTTTTCTTTTCTTTTTGGCAAAGAATAGTTTAAAATTTAATGAAAAATATTAAATACAGAAAATTTGCTTTTTTTCACAAATACATAGTTACTAAATACAATTTCTTAAGTTCATTAAAAAAAACGTAACACAAACTGTCCTTTGTGAACTGCATTTAAATCTTAATAGCTTGGCACCAAGGGCTGAAGTGTAGCTTAATATTGCTTGCTTAAAAACCTGGCATTTTCCAATACAGATATGTAAATTTAAAGTGGCTTATTCTATGAATAATATTTTTACTGTTTTCTAAATTTAACCACATAATTGAACATTTTTTATTTTGTTGGATTTTAAATTTTTTAAATTAATTAATTTGTTTATTCACTTTCCACCCTGATCACACCCCTCCCCCTGCCTCTATCTTCCAAGTGCTGGACTCACAAACAAATGTCGCCACACTCAGTGGGCACAAGCAAATTCTAACACAGAACTTCTAAATATGATTTTTGTCCTTCATATGTGAAATATACCTCACACATTTCATTTATATACATCTACACTTAAATATTAGTGCTATTAGAAATTCTGTATGCTTTTCAAATATTTTTTCATGATTAATGATTACAGAGGTATGGAGATAAGGTAGAAGAAAATTATATATATGGATTTTGAAGTTGAGGTAGCCTTTATTTTTTTCCAGCTAAATGTAGAACCTCTTAAGTGACAGACATATGGATATGTGATGATTGTTTCAATGTCAGACAAGGAGAGAAAGGCCACGTACAACTGCTCACCTTTCCAGTCAGGTAAAGAGAAAACCACACCATACCCACACAAACTGACATTACTATACTTATAATGCATGATATAGGCGTGTCTTATGTTTACTTGCCAAATTAAGAAAAAAAATGGCTGCTTCACATAGACACTGCCATGTCCTAAACAAACAGCACTTCCTGCCCATGTTCAGGTCTGCCTGCGTTCTGACAGTTTGTGTTAAACTTAGGTACTCTGTGGATATGACATAACCATGTCTTGTGTATTTACAATCATACAGTGACATAAGTGAGCAACATAAATCCTTATGTTCATGTTCAGTTAGAGGCAAAACCAAACTTTATTATAACATAATTACTCTTGTTACCTGGTCAGCGTCAACAAATATGATTTTGTCAACTGCCAGTGGGAACAGGACGTCAAGGAAAAGGATTTTGTAGCCCCAAAGGATTCGCTGCTTTTCAGTCTGTTGATGAAGCCAGTGAGGCCACTTGTATTGGACAAATTCATATTGGAATCCATACTCCTTGGCCATGTGAGGAATTACCTCCTAAACACACAGAACAAAACCAAACAACACATCTCAGGGGAAGTTTATCCATTATTGCACTAATTGGCAAAGGCTGAGACACTTCTTCAATAAATGTGTTCCAGAAAGAATGGGAGGGTGCACAGGAGTAGGGACAGGGCAGCAACACAGCATCCTCTTCTCATGTAGGCCTTGTGACTGGGTGCTCATGGCCTTGTGACTGGTGCTCATGGCCTTGTGACTGGGTGCTCATGGCCTTGTGACTGGTGCTCATGGCCTTGTGACTGGGTGCTCATGGCCTTGTGACTGGGTGCTCATGGCCTTGTGACTGGGTGCTCATGGCCTTGTGACTGGGTGCTCATGGCCTTGTGACTGGGTGCTCATGGCCTTGTGACTGGGTGCTCATGGTCTTGTGACTGGTGCTCATGGCCTTGTGACTGGTGCTCATGGCCTTGTGACTGGGTGCTCATGGCCTTGTGACTGGTGCTCATGGCCTTGTGACTGGGTGCTCATGGCCTTGTGACTGGTGCTCATGGCCTTGTGACCGGGTGCTCATGGCCTTGTGACTGGGTGCTCATGGCCTTGTGACTGGTGTTCATGGCATTGTAACTGGGTGCTCATGGCCTTGTGACTGGGTGCTCATGGCCTTGTGACTGGGTGCTCATGGCCTTGTGACTGGTTGCTCATGGCCTTGTGACTGGTGCTCATGGCCTTGTGACTGGTGCTCATGGCCTTGTGACTGGTGCTCATGGCCTTGTGACTGGTTGCTCATGGTCTTGTGACTGGTGCTCATGGCTTTGTGACTGGTGCTCATTACATACTCAGTCATTTACCTGATTTTTAAATGCTGAAAATTTAAAGTATTTTAAATATAAAGAATAGTTTTCCTCATTTTATAAGAATCCATTTTATCTATGTGTTAAAATACAGAGCTTCTGGAAGTCATTATTTTCATATAAAACAAGAAGAATAATTAGAAAAATTCAATTATTCAACAATACATATTAAAAATATTCACACAATACTCTGCTGTATCCTGTGGATGCTGTCGTCAACAGCAACCCCTCCATCCCACCCAAGCTGTGCTCCTAGAAGCTTACAGGTTAGAAGTGATGGGCAGAAAAAGAAATGAGGTTGCTGTAACTACAGAAGACAGCTATGGAAAAAGATATGAAGGTAAGGGAAGTGGAGTGGTAGGCGAGTGAACCGAACCAGAGCATTCATAGTGCAATGTGGAAAAATCACAACTAAGATGAGAAAAACTTAGCACCCCTGTGAGGGAAGACAGGTGTCTGTGCTGGTCTTCAGGAGAGGACATTTGCCTGCACAGTGCTGCTGGGAGTCTTAGGAGGTGTGTCTCTGTGGAGGAAGCATGTCACTGGAGGAGGCCTGTGTCCCTGTGGAGGAGGCCTGTCACTGGAGGAGGCCTGTGTCTGTGTCTCTGTGGAGGGAGCATGTCACTGGAGGAGGCCTGTGTCCCTGTGGAGGGAGCATGTCACTGGAGGAGGCCTGTGTCTGTGTCTCTGTGGAGGAAGCATGTCACTGGAGGAGGTCAGCTTCCTGATGTAGTCATCACGCCTGCCGCTCGCTGCCATGCTTCCCAACGCCAACACACTCTAACTCGTCTAGGCTGCAGGCAAAGGAACTGCCCTCTGCTCTGTGCCCTCCACTGGCTGTGTGTGCACCTTTCTGTGGTAATGTGCTGTGGGCAAAGCCACTTTTATGAGTGTGTAGGCCCCCGAGTCAGTCTCTAAGCTTACGTAAAGGTGGCCTTGGGGGGCTGCAGGCACAGGTGTGTCTCAGTTACTTTTTTACTGCTGTAACAGAATACCATGGCCAAAAGGACTTGAAGAAAATTTTTGTTTTTTTAATTGATTACCTGGGAATTTCACATCCTGCTCCCTGATCCACTCAGCGTCCACATGTACCCCAACCCCGCGGCCTCCCCAGTACAAGAGAAGAAAAAGGACAAGTCCTGTCTGTGTTACCCATATACTCTCCGCAGCCCCTGACAAAGGATGAGTCTTTCTCTGCCAGCGTCAATGCTAGAAGCTATCAACTGAGGGGAGCCCTGAGGTGGCCTGAAGGTAGAGGGGAACTCTCTTGTGCCTGTTACCCCCCCCCCCCCCACACACACACTATGGGCTGGCGAGGGGAGGGAGGGGGCGAGGCTTTGGTTTTCTTCTGTTTTTGATTTTCAAGACAGTGTTTTTCTGTGTAGCCCTGGCTGCCCTAGAACTATAGAGCAACCTGGCCTCCTGAGTTCTGGATTAAAGGTGTGCGCCACCACATCCAGCTGTGCGCCACCACATCCAGCTGTGCGCCACCACATCCAGCTGTGCGCCACCACATCCAGCTGTGCGCCACCACATCCAGCTGTGTGCCACCACATCCAGCTGTGCGCCACCACATCCAGCTGTGTGCCACCACATCCAGCTGTGCGCCACCACATCCAGCTGTGTGCCACCACATCCAGCTGTTGAAAAAGTTTAATTGAGTTTATGGCTCTGGAAGGTTAGCGCTCATGAAGGCAGAAGGAGGGCATGGCAGCAGCAACAGTCAAAAGATCACATCTCCAAGCACAGAGAGAAGGGGGGAAGCCCACTGGGGACGATGGGGGGCTGTGGGAGCAGGGAAGCGTGACCCCGTGACACACCGGCTCATCCTTCCCAGAGCATTGCACCCACTGGGGACCAAGTGCTCAAACATATGATCCTATGGGGGCGGGGGCGTTTTCAGTCAAACCACCACCAAGTATCTTGGTTTTCTTTCCAGTGAAATTATGGAGAATTACTGGAGAATACTGAAAAGGTATTTAGCAATATGCTGGGGAATGCTAAGGAACAGGAGCACGCTAGCCAGGTTCCTTTCTCTTCACTATCACTTTTGGTAACAGTAATAAAGCAAATGTCTCTGCGGAGCGGCTGCTCGGGTCCCATGGGATCTCAGAAGCTGCGCTGCAGGAGAGGGAGGCGTGGAGACAGTGACGGTCACCTGCAGCCTGCTGAGGACAAATGGCTCAGGGCCAGCAGTGCTCACACCGCACAGTGACCACGCCTCGTGAGACAGAAGAGCTCGCTGCGGTGAGGCTGCTCTCAGGCATCTTCATAGTTTCTTGATATCACTAATGTTTCTATCTTTAGGAAAAGCATGACAGAATCAATTTCTCTTCACTGAAAATGTGTACATATTGTCATGAAATTTAAATTATTGTTAAAAAGCTAATGATCATTCTGGTTTTGAATTTACTTAAAGCTATACCCTTCGGTGTTCTTTTCTTTAAATTCCTCTTTAAACACAGAATTTTTATGAACTGGATAAAAATAGTGAATATAATTTTAAACTCAAAGTTGTAACTTGGGTAAATTTAATTTTACAAAGCTCCTTTTGAAAAGGGATATGTTTTAAGAGCTTACAGTGGTAACAAAAACAAAACAACTTAGCGCCAAGCTGTAGCCACAGTGAAAAATAGCGATGTGCTTACTTTAAACACCGGCGAGAGGTAGTTCTTCAGAAGCCAGAACTTCACTGGTGTTTCGGTGTTCCGCAGAACAGAAAGCATCATAATCCTGTGTAAATGAGCATTGAACCAAATATGAGGCAACTTTCTACTGTTTCAAAGGCTTTAAAACATTTATAAATATGAATTAAGTTTTCCAGTATGAACTATGGAGAATCAAACTGAAATATCTTCAAATATTATGGTTGTTAAAAATGAAGTGTGTAAGAATGTGTTTTACCCAGAAGCCAGTGTGAAGTAGTCCAGTCAGCGAGCTGCTGTGTCACTGTGTGATAAGTATAAGGCCTTCAAAGAGCAAGGGCTGTGCCTGGGAAAATCACCACAGGGCTAAAGGGCACGGGCAAGCACCAGTACATAGCTCAGATAGTTCTGAGGCGTTGTTGTTGTTGTTGTTGTTTGTTTTTGAAACAGGGTTTCCCTGTGTAGCCTTGGCTCTCCTGGACTCACTTTGTAGACCAAGTTGACCTCAAATTCAGAGATCTGCCTGGTCTGCCTCCCTGAGTGTGGGATTACAGGCTGCACCACCACACCTGGCTTGAGGCATTCTTTGTGGTTCTACATTAACTTTGAGAAATATCCTGTGAATTCTAAGTACTATCTCTTTCCCACTGATTTCCTTCTTTTTGCCAAGAAAGATATTCCTTCATGGGAAAAGGAAAATTTACACATTTTTTCTTATTTATCATCTTGTTACATCTGATGCATTTCCTAAACTTAAAGAAAACTATTCTAGATCAAACCAAACTAATGAAATTTAAATATATTTTAAAAATTACATGTAAAAAGGCAAGATGCACCTCAGTGTATACCTTGACACAAGTGTGTACCTTGTTAATATTCAGGTAAGAAGCGCTTACAATAACAATGCCTTTGCTCCTTCCCGGCCTTTGTCAGGTACACAAATACACCCCTGGCTCCGCTGTGAAGGGACGCAAATAGCAAGGAGCAAACAGGAAAAAAGTCCTCTCTCTCTCTCTCTCTCTCTCTCTCTCTCTCTCTCTCCAGTTCATTCTTTCATTCTGCTGGATCCTGAGCTTTGTAATGTGTGACTTTCTGTAAATACTAGAAAACACTCACTTACCTTAGAAAACGTTCATATAAATGGCCAGAAGCAATGGAGAAAATGTTTAGGATGTCGTTTTCCTTTTTGTTATCTCTTTGTAGCCTTTCTGTGAAGCTTGTAAGAAAAACACAGGATGGCGGATTCTTAGTGTGTGTGTATATATATATATATAATATATATATATAAGAACTGTATACATCTAAATAATGTGCATCAAAATAACAACTATTATTTTAAACAAACATCTGCCCTGATAATTATAAGCTATTTATAAAATTTGAGGTTTATGAGCTCTTTTTTAGACATGGAGGAATTCAATTAAACTTTCTCCATTCTCCTTATTAATGTGAATCTTTGTAACTTCCTAGAATGAAGTATAGCCTGCCTGGTCATAACTACTGTACAGAAACTTAAATAGGCCAACAATGTGGAAAGACACCGAACATGGTGAACAGAACTGTTAGTCATGGAGCAACAGGCCTTAAGGGATTAGAATAGAAATGTGAATGTCCCTCACGAGGCACTCTCCCCAAAATGCTATAAAAATGCCTAAAGTAGTTAGACAATGACTCATGGGTAAAGTGCCTGCTCTGCATACATGAGACCGGAGCTGGGATGCCCACTACCCATGGAGAGCAATGGAGCAGGGGTGCCCACTACCCGTGGAGAACAATGGAGCAGGGGTGCCCACTACCCATGGAGAACAATGGAGCTGGGATGCCCACTACCCATGGAGAGCAATGGAGCAGGGGTGCCCACTACCCGTGGAGAGCAATGGAGCAGGGGTGCCCACTACCCGTGGAGAGCAATGGAGCAGGGGTGCCCACTACCCGTGGAGAGCAATGGAGCAGGGGTGCCCACTACCCGTGGAGAGCAATGGAGCAGGGGTGCCCACTACCCGTGGAGAGCAATGGAGCAGGGGTGCCCACTACCCGTGGAGAGCAATGGAACAGGGGTGCCCACTACCCGTGGAGAGCAATGGAGCAGGGGTGCCCACTACCCGTGGAGAACAATGGAGCAGGGGTGCCCACCACCCGTGGAGAGCAATAGAGCAGGGGTGCCCACTACCCGTGGAGAGCAATGGAGCAGGGGTGCCCACTACCCGTGGAGAGCAATGGAGCAGGGGTGCCCACTACCCGTGGAGAGCAATGGAGCAGGGGTGCCCACTACCCGTGGAGAGCAATGGAGCAGGGGTGCCCACTACCCGTGGAGAACAATGGAGCAGGGGTGCCCACCACCCGTGGAGAGCAATGGAGCAGGGGTGCCCACCACCCATGGAGAACAATGGAGCAGGGGTGCCCACTACCCATGGA
This sequence comes from Acomys minous, assembly GCF_964271855.1. Taxonomy (NCBI): domain Eukaryota; kingdom Metazoa; phylum Chordata; class Mammalia; order Rodentia; family Muridae; genus Acomys; species Acomys minous. The sequence continues at coordinate 5,208,582 of NC_140501.1, read as the reverse complement.
GAGCAATGGAGCAGGGGTGCCCACTACCCATGGAGAGCAATGGAGCAGGGGTGCTCACTCCCCGTGGAGAACAATGGAGCAGGGGTGCCTACTACCCGTGGAGAGCAATGGAGCAGGGGTGCCCACTACCCATGGAGAGCAATGCAGCAGGGGTGCCCACCACCCGTGGAGAGCAATGGAGCAGGGGTGCCCACTACCCGTGGAGAGCAATGGAGCAGGGGTGCCCACCACCCGTGGGAGAGCAATGGAGCCGGGGTGCCCACTACCCATGGAGAGCAATGGAGCAGCGGTGCCCACTACCCGTGGAGAGCAATGGAGCAGGGGTGCCCACTACCCGTGGAGAGCAATGGAGCAGGGGTGCCCACTACCCGTGGAGAGCAATGGAGCAGGGGTGCCCACTACCCGTGGAGAACATGGTATTGACAGTGTGCCCCTGTGATCCCAGTGTGGGCAAGGGCAGAGAGAGTGAGTCATGGGGATTTGTGGCGAGCAAGTCTGGCAAACAGCAAGCTCTAGTTTCAGTAAGACTAAGTCAGACTGCCATGTGTGTACGTCCATAGTAGACAAGTGATTACGGCTGATGTGAGAGTACCCAGCCCACTGTGGGCGGCATCATTCCCTGCACAGGTGGCCCTGAAAGCCGGGCGAGCCAGCTGCCTGCATTCCTCCATGGCCTCAGCTTCAAGTTACTGCTTGAGTTCCTGCCCTGCCCTCCTTCAGTGACAGTCTGTGAAATAAACCCTTTCCTCCCCAAAATCTTTTGGTTACAGCACACAGAACAAAACTAGAATTCACTCACATTTCTAAAACAGACTTTCAAAGTTCTCAATGAAGTGATCTATAGCAAATGGCTTTATTTGCCAGCCTGTCTTCCTCTCCCCTTGAAGTTTAAGCTGGTGTCCTAGGGGGACCACTCTTCCTCAGATTTCATTCTATGATGCCTGTCTAAGGCCTGCAGGAAAGCATATGACCCAGGTGTGGGCAGTCACCATGCTCAGTTCAGTGTGAGAAACCTGGCGATGGTTTAAGGCTGGATCAACTATGGAACTTTTGTTGGTATTATACGCAAAAAGGTAATTTCTACCTACTGGACAGTAAACCTTTATTTTTAAAGATCTCCCTGGAAATGTAGGAGGCCAAAAAAAGAGCAGAATTAAGAGATGGAGAAAGTTTCCAGACCATGCTCTTCAAATGCCACCACCATGTCTAGTTTAGTATTATTGAATTATACATATATGAACAAAACCTTCTCTTGCCTTCTTTGTGGTGCTGGAGGTGGGGCCCGGGCATCACACTGCAGGCAAGCACTCTACTAATGAATAAACCCAAAACCCTAAGTTAACATGACTCACAAACACCCTGTCACATGCCATGTTACAGCATGATATATGTGTGTGTATACATATCACACACACACAAATACACACCACATATACACACACACCACACATACACACCATACACACACACCAGACACACACACACCAGACACACACACCATACATAGACACACACCACATACACACTACACACACACACACACACCCCAGACACACCACACACACACACACATACACACACCACACATACACCACACACATACCACACACACACCACACCCCCCAGGCCCCCACACATACACACACCACACACACACCACACATACATCACACATACACACACATACACACACCCACACACCCCACAGCTCCTTTCCTGCCAGCTCCAGGTTTCCGTGTTGGCATCTGTCTCTCCAGAGCTCCTCGGAGGGTAGGTCTGTGCTTTATTTTCTTAGATCTTTGCCACCTGAGGGTTTCCTCATTGACCAATCAAGTTATGTCATCAAAATATTTCCAGTTATTGGTAATTACCTTTTAATTGAATCCCACATGCCACTATTTTGGTCAGCAAGGATATCTTCTTTAATTTTATCTGATTTTTTCTTCACCTGGTAAAATGGCAAAGAGAAAACTTAGATTTAATTGATTAATCATAGAGTATGCCGTACAGGGCAAGAGGCCTGTAGAAGCCTAGGAATCCAGGTTCTCTATGAGCACAATGTTAACAATGCAGGTTAACCCTGTGCTGCCCCAGCAGCTGCAGGAACAGCCCCCCCGAGTGAGGAGACCTGGTGGAGCCCGCTGTGCTGGCAAGTCACGTGCGTCCACCTGGGCCTGAGACCTTACCAGCTTACCACAAGACTTGAGCACTGTTTCTCACATAATTCAGACCCTTTTCCCTCTTTGATGTGACAACCCTCCTTCCTGGTGATAGCATCCCGTCTTCAGTCCTGCCGCTGATCACATTTGTAACAAAAACTCTCTATGACTCTGCTGCAACCCCTGCGTTGTTGCTTTCTCCCACACTGTTGAGGAGAATGCTAGTAGCTCTTCCTTTCTCTCTTCCCCCAATTCACATTTTGGTATTTGCAGACACAAATAATATTTCCTAAGCAAAACATAATTCTCTCTCTTGCAGTCTGCTAATTCTTTCCACAAGCATATAAAAGCCAGCCACTAAATTATTTTGTTGCTTTTTAAAATGTTACTTATCTGTGTGTGTGCACACATGTGTATGAGATTGCATGAGTTTATATGTATGCCACATGATGCTAGGTGACCAAGAAGGCAACAGGCATCGGATACCTTTGAACTGGAGTTCCAGGGGTTGTGAGACCAGCTGACGTGGGTGCTGCATTCTAGGCATTGTGAGACCAGCTGACGTGGGTGCTGGAAACAGAGTCCTGCACTTTTGCAAGAGCAGCAAGTGCTTTTAACTGCTGAGTAACGTTGCCATCTCCAGACACTAAGCCCTTAGTCTTGGTATTGTATTGTTCAATTTTAAAGGCCTTTAAAAAACCTTTTTTTTTTTTAGAAATAAAAACCTACCCTAATACCACATACATGCCTAAATCTGCTATGTTTTTTTAATATAGGATTCTATATTTTAAAATGCGTATTATTTACTTAAACACAATCATTTCAGATTTTTTTATCAAGAATTCTTTTTTAAATTTTAATTTATTCAGATTACATCCTGAATATTTGCCAACCTCCCCCCTCCCCCGCCAGTCCTCTGACAAGGAATTCTTATATCTGGAATCTAATCTGAATGTGTCTGGCCTTTTTTGTTTGTTGTTTCTGCTGGTTTTATGTATTTATCTTCTACCATGTGCTGGCTTCTACTTGAAAAACCTGTTTTGCAGTTTACTGTAATCTTATTCCAGAAACATACGGATACTTCTGCCAGGTAGCTGCCAATCACATGAGTGAGGAACTGGCTTATATCAATTCAAGGTTAAGAAGTTCCTGGATTATTTGGTGACACAAATTTGGGCTGATGAGATAATTTATTATGTTTCACCTTTATTCTAATGAAATAATCTAAGAATATACTATTTTACATAGGCTGTGCATTTTAGTGTGTATTAAATTAAACATAAATTACATAAGAATGACCACACAAGTGCTGCATGGCCTGCAGCCTTCCTGGTGGCCAGCAGGGCCTCCTGGTCAGGGCACGTGTGCTTGCCTCCTCCTCACTGAACTCTCAGCCCTGCGTGTCTTCTCTTCCTCACTGTCAGGGCTTTGCTCCTTCAGCCACATTGTTACTAGTTTAATACAGGAACATTGATTCAAAAGAGATGTCCATCATTGTTAAAACCTTTTCTTTTCCCTCCCTCCCTTCCCCCTCCCTTCCTCCCTCCCCTCCTCTTCTGAAGCACAAGACAATGTTACTAGAGTCTAACACAATCCTAGGGGCATCCTTATAGAAGGGAGAAAGGACAGCGAGGGACACAGGCAACTCCTGTAACTCCAGGGTGAGATGCCTCCGGCACCTGCACTCACATTCACAAACAATTAGAAATAATAAATCTTTCACAAAACGGTTCTGTAAGAATTGTTTTTAATAGAAAAAAAAGACACAAAAAGGCTGTGAGGTGGTGAGGGAGAGAGAGGAGGGAACAGGAGACAGAGAAGATATTCAGGAGACAGAGGCAGGAGGATCTCTTTTGAGACCAGCCTGGTCCATACAGCAATTTCTGGACCAGCCATGGCTACATAGTGAGACCTTGTCTCAAAAAACTAAACCAAACCAAACCAAACCAAACCAAACCAAACCAAACCAAACCAAACCAACTCACGCCAAAATGCCTACTCTGCCTAAGAGACAAATGTCACCTTTTCTTTCCAGACTAACTTTTCAACCTGTGCTTCTGGCTTACCCTCAGAGGCTGCTGCACAGCATCATCTGGTTACAGAGAGGAAATGTTATGATATAACAGAATCTAAAAAAACACAAACAAAACCACCAACCCCCCCCAAACCACAACAAAAGAAAACCATTCCTTTCATCTTCAAGTTCCCCTTTCCTTCTTTTCACCGAGTTACAATACAAAATTATAGAAAACAATTCTTTAGTTGATATACAAACAAAATGAAGAGGAAAGCTGCATTTATTAACGTCTCTAAGAGATTCTAGTACCTGTATCTTCAGTATCTTGCTCTTGAAAGTGTTTAAAACAACAGTGACATCGCCTCCTTTGGTCCCTGAGTCTGTTCCTTCATGCCTGAAATAGAAGAACACAAATGTCTATAATTTATTCAAGAAAAGACTATAATTTTGATGATATAAATAATTCCTTTACAATAAAATTGTGTCATATGTTCAATTTATATATACCAAATATTATAATTAAATATTTAATTAAGCTTATTTTAATATAAATTAAAATGATCTAAAGGTATTTATCAAAATTTAACATCCTAATTACTCTTGAAGCTTACACTCTTGCTCATCTTTGCTGCACTGTGACATGGAACTTGCTGCATAGGCCCTGCTGTCACTGCATAGGCCCTGCTGTCACTGCATAGGCCCTGCTGTCACTGCATAGGCCCTGTTGTCACCGTGTTTGCAGTGCTGCCCCTGATGACCTGAGCACTGGGATTCCCAGCATGAGCTACTGTAGCTGGATCACATTACTCTCACCACAAACTAGGCAAAAAAGACACCGTAAACGTGCTAAACCAAACATGGAGAAAATATATTCACTGAATCTACCATTCAAAAGTAGAGAGCAGGCTATACAATATGACAGTCTCAAAAATGAAAAAGATATAATAAAAATTTCAGAGAAGATCCAAATTAATAAAATTAGAGATGGAAAACTGCTAAGGGCACTAGGGCTTGTGCTCACAGATAAGCATCAGGGGTTTCAGGATTGGTAAACACGTGGGGTTGTAAAATCTCAGATCTTTTGTCTGACGTGCTGTAATAACAATTAAAATGAGAGACAGTTCCTAGACTTAAAAGTTTTCAATTCAGAGGGATCCTACTTTCAAAATTTGCCCATACCCACCGTCATTTAACACACCCCAAACTGAAAGGCTCTGTTAAACTCGGCGACCCACAGTCCATGTCTGATGCCCACTTCTGTCACTTCAGTCCTGCCTCACAGCACACGCCATGCACATGACTCCTTAGACTTCTAAAGTGCGGGGCGAGCGTGGCGCCTGACGGACTCCAGAGATTACTTGCCCTATATACTGAGGGAGTCTCTTAGGAGAACTACTTACATAATGGAATTAAAGTTTGCCAAAGAGGAAGAAATTGGAAGTCAAATTAATAGCTCCCTGTTCATCTTACTGTATTTTGGCATGTACTTCCGTGTTTTTCTAGAATGACGTGGGGATCCTTGCACTGTGGTAACCAATGCAGGCCTCTGATGTTCCCACTGTTGGGAGAACTAGAGCAGGGGGCAGGACCCTGCCCAGCAGCTGGTCGCTAGGAAGCAGACAGGATTCCAACGTATACCACACAAATGTCACATTTTAAAATAATGTTTAAACACGTCTAGTTAGGCACTGCTCAGAGACAGTGGCAGTTTTAGTTCATTAACTCACTGTTGGCTGAGACCAAGCTGGAGCCCTGGACGCACTCTGGCAGGGAGGTTCTAGAAGAAACGTCACCTCAGGCCGCGGAGCTGCAGTGATAACGGCTATTACTAAGCTCGCTCTGAGCACTACATTAGGTTCTTTCCCGGTGCCCTAAGACCGTCATTTATGGATGGACACTTATTATCCTATATGTAAACTGAGCCTCGCTAGTCCAGGTCTCCACCATGGCTCCCCAGCCCTGTCAACAGTAGCTACCAGACACAGTGGGACCAACAGCTTAAGGAAAATGGTCAGCTAAGCAGAGGAAACAGACTTCCCTGAGAAGGCACTAAGGCAGGGAAAGAAGCCGCTCCATTTATACTCTCAGAAAGGGTTAAGACTCTGCCCTATCTCAGCAAAGTCTTCCCTACAGATGACAGAAACGACCATGCATCAGAAAATAATTATTGTTTTCCCTAGAATTCTAAATATAAAAATTTAAACTTTTAGAAAGAGAAAGAAAGAAAAAAAAACCCAACAATAACTACTCTGGCTTTTCACTTCTCACCCAAACCCGAGTAACAGGAGACAATGAAGAAGCCTCACACCAGCTCTTCCGTGTTGTTTCTGCTGTGTGACTTTTACAGACAGTGCCTGTGTTAGCGGTAGACTGGACAGTACTGCGCCTGTTCCCGGCTACACGGCCTGAGCCACGGAGAGTGTGCTGGGACGTGTGCTCTTTCCATGGCCACCTCTCTTGCTGCCAGCAGGTGTCAGCTCGTGCATCTCTGTGTTTGTGGACTTGTCTGGTGATCCACTGGGTGGCAGGATTCTTCTGATAACTTTATTGAATGTATCAATAAGGATAATGCCCCCAAAATTTATATGTGGACTCTTCACCAACCCAGTAGGAATTCAGGACTCTCAAGCACACAGTGGAATCCAGCTCCCTCCTCCTCCTCAGCAGGAGACTGAAGGCTTCAGGCAAACTGTAGTCCACCATGGTGGACACGACCATGGTGCATATGACATAATCTTGCTTGGCCTTGTCCCCAGCCTTCCTGCTTTATCAGGCCAGGTGGGGCAGGGGCCCTGTGCAAAGAGCTTGCAGTACTGCCAGCAGCAAACCCTAGGAAGGAAGTGCATCCCACCGGACAGGGACTGCAGCTTCCCCGACAGCTCATGGCTGTATTTGTGTGCACCCATCTCAGCTCACCTGAGGAAAGGAATAAGCCTTTCTCCACACACCAACTAGCCTTAACAGTAACATGCAATATTCAAATTTACTTCTTGGCTGTCATTTATACATTAGGACACTAGAAACTTTCAGGCACTGGAGAAAGGGTAGCAGACTGCTGGTGTTTCTGTATACATGTGTGGAAATGTGGCAGACCCTACGAGAACCCAGTAAATACTGCAGGCATCAGACAGCTAAAACATTTTTTTTCTCACAAATAGTTTGACAATTTCATCTATGTACACAACACATTCTGGTTCCAGCCCTCGTCTCTCTCCACATCTAACAGGATCTCCCGTTCCTCACCTGTCCCTTTCCCAGATTCATGAATTAGGCTTTGTTGTAGGACCCAGATAACTTACCAGGGCACCTGAGACTACTGAGCGGCACCATCCACTGGCACCCAGGGGTCACCTGTGAGCATGCAACTGAAGGCAGGGCCCCCACTTCCCTGAATCAATCAGCAGTGTGCACAGGCTCATTCTCACGTAGAGCCAGCTGTTGAGAGTTCAAGATAAACGTCCCCACAGGCTTGTGCATTTAAATGCTCGGTCCCCACATGGCAGTGCTGCTGGGGAAGATGTCTCTGGAAGCCGTCTGTGAGGGCTTAGAGCCTTGTGCTTCTTCCGGCTGGCTCTCTCTGCTTCGCGTCTGAGGGTGAGTGCTCAGTGCTCTGCTCCAGCAGCTGTGCCTACCGCTAGCTGCCAAGCTTTCCCACCACGATGGACTTCCATCCCTCTGGAGCTATGATCCAAAATAAACCCCTTCTTCCATAAGTCTCTTTGATCATGGTGTTTTATCACAGCAATAGAAAAATAGTGCATGCCCTGACTGGCTCAGGAGATGGTACGCCTCCGCCCTCCGCCCTATCTTCTGCCTCCTCTTCTGCTGCGTTACCTGAACCTTGGAGGAGATAGCATAAACATGTTCCTCAGCTCTTTTTTCTTTTGTGGTGGTGGCTGTTCCCTAGACTCTCTTATAGCTACAGGTCAGGCTGAGAACTAGATTCTGCTGAACAGACAAATACATTTTCATGGGTCCTAGAACTTGAAGGAGAAATGCGCTAATGTTTTGCTAGGGTTTTTTTTTTTTGTTGTTGTTGTTGTTTTTTTATGTTTTTTGACATGTACAACCACGGAGACATGAAGCTCTGCAGAAAATCTAGCAGTTAACTTGCTTAGCTGTCTGGGCGCAGAAAGGCAGCTGTTGTGTATCACGCTAGCAGCAGCTTCTTGTTTTCTTACTCTGAAACCATGGGAAGTAGCAGGTCCTTTTCTCGTTGTGTTCCATGTGCCATTCCCGGGAGCCAGCTCCTAACCCTCTGAGTAGAGTACGGATCTGGAGGGACGGTTGGCTGCTAGTAGTTACTTGAGTTTGTGTCACAGTGGGACAGACATAAAGACTGAGAGACCGGACAGACCCAGATGTTGGGGCTGTCAGATCATCTACACCAAGGCTGAAAGATTTTTGGGTACAGTTTAAAGTCTAGTGCTTTGCAGGCCTTTCCTGGTGCTACATTTGCTAGGGTAGGCTTGATTTTGGGGGCCAGGGCAAAGTTGTGATTATTTCTTAGTATACCAAGCAGAGGATTTCTCCAGGCTGTGCTGCCAGCAGCTGGAGGAGGCGACAGGTTATAAGAATCTGTCCTTCCTGACCTCTTCAATGCATTTTGTTTTATTTATTTCTGGCCACAGTCCTGTGTTAGTATCTCAGTGTTGTGCCTGGACAGCAGTTAAAACCCTATGGAGTGGCTAAGCTCTGAAAAGTCATTCTCTCATCCTGCATACAACCAGATTGAATTTTTAAAGCATTTTAATTACCATTATGGTAATCTGATATGTAACACTAAGCAATTATGTGCATATAAAGTTTAAAGTGGTTTGGATAACTCACCCAACTATTTCATAAATATCTTCAGATTTTCCTTTATGTAGTTTCAGTATCCAGGCACCTGGGTTTGCTTTTAGTTGAAAATACCCCTTTGTAGATGAAAAGGAGAAACTATCAGTTACATTGATAATAATATCCAATTATTCACTAAATATTATATATGAATTAGCTAAGAACGTATGTGGTAGCAGTGGAATGAGAAAGTTCTACAAATGAATTTCAAGGAAGAAGATTTTACAAAAAGCTATAAAACATATGCCTTTTCCCTGCCTTGAGACAGGACTTCACCATGACTGACTGACTCAATTTTTCCTTTTCTTTTTTCCTATCGTGGACTTGCTTTGTAGACCAGGCTGGTCTCAAACTCACAGAGATCCGCCTGCCTCTGCCTCCCTAAGTGCTAGGATTTACAGGGGTACACCACTGCACCTGGCAATTCTTCCAAATTTTAAAAGTAATTTTAAAAGTTGACTCTTATATAAAGAGTCAGCATTAGAGAACTGGAGCGACAGCTCAGTGGGCAATAACACCTGCTGCAGATTAGAGTTTGATTCCTAGCACAGAGGCTGGGCACCTCGCAGCCACATAGATTCCAGCTCCAGGGGGATCTGATGGCATCTCCTGGTCCCTATAGGCACCTGCATATACATGGCAGACACTCATATAGACATATACACAGAAATAGAAATAAAATAAATCTTAAAAAGGTTTAATTTGTTTTCTATTAGCTGTTCAACAATTTGAGAGTCACGAGGTCTTTATCTTCACTATCAGGAAAACATAAGAAATCCCACGAAGATGTTAAATTGCATTAATTCAGTATTTAGAATACTTACAAGATTGGCCATCACTATCGTGTCAACTAAGGCAGGCGAGCTCTTTGTGCCCAGCGTGACCTGCAGGCCCTGCGGGGGCTGCTCTGTGGTCACATCAAAGCAGTGGCCCTCAAGCAGCAGGTGCTCCAGCTCATACTCTGCTGTAACGACCTTCTCAGTCTGGAAAGAAACACGTTAGTTTCTGTGTATTACAAATCACAAGAATATACATTTTGTAATGAATAAAAGTAATGATTTCTCAATAAAACAATACCCTTTGGTTTATAACCTCAAGTCTTCCTTTAACATATGACTGAACTGTTAATTCACCAGTTTCTGCAAGACAAAAGATCAGGATTTTTCTTTCCCATACCAAGTCTTTTCTAACTTCATGATATATTTACTAGTAACAGCAAGTAGGAAGGAAGGACGCCTGCCTGGGTGGTCTATAATTAGTAGCATCCAGAGCTCTCTTTAAGGCAGGCTTATCACCTACTGGCTTTTTGGTAATTAAGAAATTAATGTTTATGATTTAAGTACAAGTAAGTGCCATTTATTTAAAAATTAAAATTAAGCTTTCCATAGCAGAGCAAAGTAGATAGAAGAGAAAGCACCTATAGATGAAACATTCATATAAACATGAACACATTTGAACTTTTGTGGGCTAATTCAAGCAGTTACGTATAGCTCACGTTCTGATTAAACATGGTTTTCTTGTAATCAATGTCTCCATCAGGCTATCTGAGACCAGTCGGTCTGTGGTACTCTGCTGTGTTTTGACTCCTAAGAAGCCGGGACAATAAGGATATCTACATCATTGTGTCTGCCATTCGTAAAGACATTTTTTAAAGGCTTGGGTATTTCAACTGTTTTTTTTTCTTTGTAAATATTGTATTTTAGGGAAAGGACTTTTTCTATCCCTTACATGCACAGCATGATCAAATATGAATGTAAACAAACAGTACATGATTTTTACAGTTTAGAAGTTTGCTAAGCAAAATATAGCAGATGACGTTTGATCTTTGAAAACACAACAGGAGGGTTTCAATGCCATAGCTCGATGCTTAGAAGCATTTTCAGCAGTCTCTGGGAGCATGCCACACTGCCTGGCCCTTTCTCCTTGGTGTCACTATCTCAGCAGTGATTGGGGTGCTGTGTGTCGCATCTCGCTGCCCCTGGTACACGACTCTTTGTAGCTATCACTTGCTTATCCAATGCCAAGGTTCTTAGCTATTTGTGGTTGTTACTCTAGTGATGAACTTCATATACGAAGTATATACAAAACCCTTAGAGCAACATTATTTTTATTTAATTAATTAAGTTATTCACTTTATACCCAGATAGCAGCTTCCCATCCCTGCTCCCTTCCAGTCTTCCCCTCCCCTCCCCCCACTCACCCCTCCTCCCCTTCTCCTCCTCCCATGTATATCAACCAGCCCTGGCATATCAAGTCAGAAACTTTTTAAGTTGAAGACATTCAGAGGGAGAAAGTTAGTTAAAATTAAAAGAATGATGTTCCTTTTGCTCTTGCAGGAAGAAACATTCATACACATGTACTCTAGTCACTTTTGAATTTCTTGCTATGTAGCTCAGGTTGGTCAGGAACTTAAAACAATCTTTCTGCCACCGTCTTCAAAATGCTGAGATTACAAGTGTGCCCATGGTCGACTCAGTTTTGTATTTCTGCTCTTACCTAAATTTCCTTTCTACTCTAGTAAATGGCTCTACACATTATTTGAAAAAGCTCTGGGATAGTTACAGATTCTTTAAATATTATATTACACAACAGGAATAAAGGAGTCAGAAAGGTAACACCAAAACTAATAAAGACCCTCCCCTTATTCACTGCATTTATCATGACCCGGGACCTTGCTGTCGGACTGCAGAGTTGCAGCTATCACCCACCAGCCGTAGGAAGGCCGTGAGACTGGCTACTACGCACTGCTAAACTCAGTGTCTACAAAAGACAAGCTTGCTACCATCAAGCAGGAATTTTATTTCTCAGCTTTTACTTGTACCACTGCCAGCTTGTCACTGTTTTGGTTGGGATCCTTACGGTTATAGTAACAATTCACATTGTTTACTCTCCTCATGAGACTCCCAAGACCTTTGGCTTTTCCTTTTCCACATTCCTTTCCACATTTTATTATTTTGTATCTTACTCTGTACTTAGCGTAAAGGCTGGTGTGGGTGATGACTACAGCACAGCTGTAGGCTTCTTTCAGGGGAGAGCCAGATCATAGAGGAAACCCCACAAATCCACATGACAGGGTCAGCAGAAACTTCACTACAACGAGGTCTTTAGGCCAAAGGCACATGAGACAACACGTGCCAGACTCTTAACGTTCTCTCTGCAGGGGCACCCTATGCCCTCTTCTATAAGGAAGATGACAAATACAAAGCTACAGATAGTTTTGAAGGAAGACAATAAGGACCATTTCTCCCAATTTCAGGCAACCTCTTTCAAAGTGTTTGTATGTTAGTTTGTTCCTGAAAACTTTTGCATTTCAATATTTTGAAAGATTCAATATGTTAACATATCATCCCACAGATTAATCCAGACAGTCTCAGGAAGTCTGCACCACACACACCTCAACATCAGATAACTTAAGGGGCAATAAGAGACAGGAGGAAAAGAGAGGGGGTGAAAAAAAGAAAGGGAGGAAATGGTCCAAGAGCCGAAAGCTGGATAGCAGCTGTGTTGCTGAAGGGAAGGGCAGAGACCACCGTGCGGAGGACAGCCTCCAACACAAGAGCAATCCCAGAGCCATCACCCAGCAGATCTGCAAGTCAACTAGACTGGACTCTTGGGGTCTGCACACTACAGGTCTGTGAAACTCTTTCTTGGAACTCAATCAAAATCCTGGTAAAACACCATTTAGAAAAGATCCCTGCTCCAATCAATTTGTTGCTTGCAATGGATGCAGTTGTACTGATAAGGATAAACACAGCTTTATGGTGCAAGGATAGAAAAAGAATTTTCAAGTAAATAAAATGTCACACGTACACAGAAAAATGGACTTAAAACAAAAATTATTCCAAAGAGTTTAAAGAAGATAAATTCATGATGATTAAGGGAACAGCATATCACAAGAATGCTGTAATTCTTAAAATATATAAACTGAGCATTGGTGTACTCAATTTAATAAAACCAACAGTAAGTCCTGAAACAGACAGATGGATCTCCACACAGTAACAACGACTTCAGTGTCACACTGTTACCAACAGACAGGTTGTCCAGACAAACACAGGCAAGCATCAACAGGAAACAAACATTATTGGAGCTTACAGACATCTGCAGGAAATGCCACTCATAAGCCTTCTTTCCAGAAGCTCACAAAAAATAGTCTTTAAAACACATCAGTAACAATGCAATAACACTAGAAGCCAACAGGATGAAAACTATAGAAAACGCACAAGCCCATGGAAACTGAGGAGCATATACTCCTCAGAATATGGGAAGACATAAAAAACAAAAACAAAAAAACAAAAAAACAAACAAATAAAAAAAACCAGGAGAGGAATTAAAAATTCTTAGAACTGGATGAAAATGAACATATAGAAGATACAGCGAAAGCAGTTTAATGAGGGAAGAAAGCTCATAACAGTATATGCCTATATTAAAAAAAGAAATTTCACATAAATTAATGAGGAATGTTAAGCTTTAGGAGTCTTAGGAAAACAAAAAAGTAAGACAACCCTAATCAGTAGATAGGAAGAAATAATAAAGAACAAGTTAGAAATTAATGAATTTGAAATGAAAAGAACAATACAAAGAATAAATAAAATATAGTTCCTTCTTGAAAAAGAAATAAACAGGATTGACAAACTATTAGTGAAACTAACCAAACCAGAGAGAAAGATACAAATTAGAAATGAAAAAACCCAAACATGTACACAGACACCAATGAAATCCAGAGTATCACTTGAATGTACTTTGAAGACCTATCCTGGGAACTCCAGAAGTGGACAGACTTACAGACACACATGACCTGCTGAAGGGAGATGAACACAGACACCTCACAGAGCTGTACAGATTGGAGTGAGCTTTAAAGTCTCCCGGCTGAAACTCGGAGCCCAGATGGTTGTGAGTTCCACCAGTCCTTAGAAGGACACTAGTGCTCCTCAAACTATTCCATAAAACAGAAAAGGGAATGGTGGTTCCCACTCACATTTTATGAGTCCAGTATTACACTGATACCAAAACTGGAGATGGCCACAAGAAAGAAAGCCACGCACCAGTCTCTGATGAACATGATGCAAGGATTCGTAGCAAAACAGTTACCAGTTGAATTTAGCTACACATGGAAAAGGCCATTCACAGTCACATGATCTGAGCTCAACAAATACAGAGAAGAGCTTTGATAGAGCCGAGCGCTTCATAATGAAGACCCCGAAGACACGTGGAAGAGCAGGAACATAGCTCACCATGATGAGGTCTCTAGAGAACAAATCTCTATTCAACATTATATCAACTGGGGGGAAACTGAAACATATTTACTAAAATCAGGGAGAGAAGCCACTCCACTTCTAATTCAATGCTTCTCACTGAAGTCTTAGCAAGAGCAATAAGACAAGAGAAAAAGGTATACAAATAGAAAAGAAAAAGACAAATGATCTTTATTTACAGACAACATGATCCTATATATAAAAAACCTTACAGAATGCCCAGAAAGCCCTTAGATTTCACAAATACTTTCAGAAAAACTGTTGACTATAAAAATCAACACAAAAGTTCAGTTAATTTCATATGTACCACCAATAATCTTGTTAGGAAAGAAATCAGGAAAAGAGTCCCAATTACAATAGCCTTAAAAATGCCTAGCAATTCACACAACCAAGTAGGTGGGTTTTGCAAACACATAATTAAAACGTACAAAAGGTTTATTTACACATGTCCACAGGTAAGTGTGCCTAAGGAGGAACTGTTGTGGAGGGAGAGAGCTGATGCTCACAAGTTGTTTTCTGGCCTCTATACATGCACTGTGGCATATGTTTCCCCCACCACCCCAACAAACACACAGAATGTAAAATTAAAAGAATAAAACAAGTTCATTCAACTTCCTAAATATCCAAATTTGCATCATTTTTTGTAAATTGTAAAATTATGTATACACCAAAGAAATATTTTAATAAACATAATTTATTACTAGTAAATGCTGGCTTTGCATCCCATTTTATAGTCCATGGTCGCAGGCTCACGTACAATTTCTTCATGGATGGGAAGTTTAAGATGTCCTGGCAAAGACAACCCAAAATGAAACCAACACAGCTCTGGCCACCTGCTTTTGACAACTACACCAAAACATGCACTACAGAAAAGACAGCAGCCTCTTCAACAAATGGTAATGAGAAAATCAGGTCTTCTCTTCACAAAAAAAAAAAAAACAAAGTTAAAAAGGATCAAGGTCTGTACTGTGAGGGTCAACACCCTGAAAGTGATGACCCAGAGTGTGGGAAGAAGGCCAGCAGGACAGACACTGCGCGTGACGACGCCAGAACTCAGGGCTTATGGTCAGGTCTGACACACAGGACTGGATGGGATGAGAAACGCTGCACAAAGGGAGCGATTCACCGAAAGGACACGATCTTCACTAACTATACAACTTATGGGGGATTAAGGTCCAAAATAAAGAATTGGCAAAAACTAAACAATAGCATCAGTAAACAGGCTGATGAGAGAAGTACGCACTACTCAATAGAGAAGTACAAATGGCCAATAAACAAAAAATGTTCAATATTCTAGCCATGGAAAATGCAAATAAAAACTATGACTGATGTTCTATTTTACCCCAGTAAAAATGCTCTCATCTAGAAAGCAAACTACAAATGCTGCTGGGAAAGCTGGGGCAGGGACACATAGGCACTGCTGTGGGAAAGTAAACTGAGGAGCTACTCTGTAAATTACTGGGAAGATTCCTCAAGACACTCAGCGGAGAGCCCACGTGACCCAGCTCCTGAGTAGACAAGAGCACGGGCGGATCTGAGCATCTGCATTTCGGCGGCACTACTCCTGATGCAACTTTACATGGTCACGGGCTATGGAGTCAATCTATGTATTCCTCCACAGATGAATGGTAAGACGAGAGCGATGAACAAGAATACGATCATGCCATTTGAAGGTAAATGGATGGCACTGGAAATCATGTTAGGCAAAATAAATTAGGCTCACAGACATAAGTTTGTTTTTTCTCTTTGTGGTTTCTAGATTTTCTGTAGGCACATACAAAAATTATATATATATATATATATATATATACACACACACATATATATATGTGTGTGTGTGTTTATATATCTGAGGGTGTTTATTTCTAGATTACACAATAGATATCTTTGAATAAAAATGTCCTTATGACATTTTTTACCATGTAGAGTGAATATATGCTAATAAAAAGGTAAACCATTCTCTTCCTTCTCTCTCATGGACGGTGAGCACAGGCGAGGAGAGTTCTCAGTGTTTACGTTTCAGAGGTAACACTGGAAGTGACGGGAAGCAGAGGTACGTAGCCTCTGCCCACCATGTTGCTTCTGGCTTTCTGGCTTAATATCTGTGCAGACTGATTTCTCTACCTATGAGCTGCACACGTCAAAATGTGTTCTGAGTGAAACTTCTAGAAGTTAAACTCGCCAAGCAAAGTAGGTACTATATTCTGTCAGTCTATACTGCCATATTCCATCTCCAAACGGTCTACACTGTTTATCTCCACTGCAAGAGTGTGGCAGATCACAATAAGAACGGTGAGGGCAGCTACAAACATGCAAAGGGAGAAGCTGAATTTGGAAGTGAGGTAAATATAAAAATCAAGGAAAAAGACCATATTGAGACCTGGTTATGAGAATGTTGATATCCATGCGTAACTGCTCACTGACTAACTGCTGCCTTGACAGACAAGGGTTTGTCCTGTGACTGCTCACTGACTGACTGCAGCCTTGACAGACAAGGGTTTGTCCTGTGACTGCTCACTGACTAACTGCAGCCATGACAGACAAGGGTTTGTCCTGTGACTGCTCACTGACTGACTGCAGCCTTGACAGACAAGGGTTTGTCCTGTGACTGCTCACTGACTGACTGCAGCCATGACAGACAAGGGTTTGTCCTGTGACTGCTCACTGATTGACTGCAGCCATGACAGACAAGGGTTTGTCCTGTGACTGCTCACTGACTGACTGCAGCCTTGACAGACAAGGGTTTGTCGTATGACTGCTCACTGACTGACTGCAGCCTTGACAGACAAGGGTTTGTCCTGTGACTGCTCACTGACTGACTGCAGCCTTGACAGACAAAGGTTTGTCCTGTGACTGCTCACTGACTGACTGCAGCCTTGACAGACAAAGGTTTGTCCTGTGACTGCTCACTGACTGACTGCAGCCATGACAGACAAGGGTTTGTCTTCTTCCTTCCCACAATGACTTACATCTTTTAAGTTAATATTATCGAGGTCATAGTTGCTGTGCACGGTCTCAACCAGCCATCCTTCTGGGGTGATCATGTTGAGAGTGAGCAGGTATGACTCCGGGATGTCCAGGAATTTTGCCACTGGACCACGAGAAGGACTGTTGTTGGCCCCTAACATCAGCTCTGGTTCCATAACGAAGCGGTAAAAGCTGTTAATAAAACACAAAACTATTGTGACTAAATTAAAATGAGATTATTTATTCCTCAAATATTTTAAAACTGCCAATGGCTTAATAAATATAACTATAAAAACATAAATGTAACTATAGTCCTAAAAAGTCAAATATATACTGTAAGACACAAAAGGTGAGATTATTTTATATGATTATGTATTGTATGAACATAATTAGAATTTCCTTAAAATACAGTGAAGTGTATGCACTCTATCTGTACCATTTTTGCCTTCCCTCACATTTGTTCAGTCTACATTTTGGCTGTTTTATTAGCTCATATCACTACAAAAAGAGAAATGAGAGGCAGAAAATAAGTAAAATTCAAGAGAAAAATCTGATACCAATTTTAGAAGTTCAACTAAAATCAAACAAATGAAGTGGAATCAAATGCACCTGCTTAGTAGATCATTAGACATAAGTATAGTTTTTTTCTATTTTAGCTCCATCCTTCAATAGACTCATAAAGGAATTAATCATTTTGAAGAATAGTGTGAGCCAATATCAGGAACATAAAAATGATTGTTTCAGTTCTCTAATGTATTTTTCAATCCTGTTAAGCTCAATCTCATATTGTGAGTTCTACAATTTTCACTATTCAACTGCTATTTTGATTTTTCTTAAGAAAGATGGTCTTTGAATTAAGAATAAAAATCGTGTGAGCTCTGCTGCAGCCCTCAACGCTCAGTAGATGAGAAGGGGAGCACGGAGAAGGGCTGTGAGGCTCGTCTGGTTGTTGTGGTGCTGGGGGACTGAGGACTGCGGTCCTCCTCGGTGGTTACCTGCTGCTAAGGCATCTCTCGCACACTTCCCCAGACCCCAGCAAGGGGCAGAGAGGGGAAGAGCAGGGTGAGGACCAGCCTGCTTACCTTCTGTTGCAGAAGTTAGTCACCTAATTTGGCCATATTTTGTTCCTGAAAAAAAGGCACTAGAGCCACCCTTACACTGCAGGAGAGTTTACACAGAACGGTGACAGTACCCTCTGGAAGGAGACATGGAGGAAGCCACACTCAAACTACAGAAGAGAAGGCACAAAGAGACACGAGGGGGAAGAGCCGTGGAGCAGACACAGGGCGCAGGGCGCCAAACACAGCACAAATGTTAGGGAAGTTTTTTTTTTCCTAGAAATGAACTTTCTCTAGAATTTAGTAAAAATAATTTCAGTGGCAAAGAAAAAATATTGAAGAGAAATGCAGTGAGGCTGCAGTGAAGGAGAGGTACAAGGAGCCATTAGTCTGGTAAAGGTAGAGGGGAAAAAAGGACGGAAAAAAAATCAATATTCTAGGCCATAGAAAGTCAAGGGAGCAATTTTTTTCCAAGTAGGGTTTCTCTGTGTATCCTTGGCTGTCTTGGAATTCACTCTGTAGTCTAGGCTGGCCTTGAACTCAGAGATATCTGCCTGCCTCTGCCTCCCGAGTGCTGGGACTAAAGGTATACCACAACTACCTGGCAAGGGAGCAATTTTAAAACAAGATTTACTTATACTCTGGGTATCGATGTGCTTGATGGTGGTGCACACGTGCATGCAGTGCCTGAGGATGTCAGCGCCCTGGAGCTGCAGTTGTAGAGTGCTGTGAGCTGCCACGTCGGTGCTGGGAATCAAACTCCTGTCCTGCGCGAGGGCACCAAGTACTTTTCAATGCGGAGCCATGTCTCCGGCCCTGAGACATCTGTGTATGTTTAGGGTCTGTGCATGCCCCTAACAGTGCACACATGGAAATCACAGCACACTGCGGGGTCGTTTCTCTCTTTCCTTCATGTGGATCCCGGGGGTCAAAGTCAGTTGATAAGGTTTGGTGGCAAACACCTTGACTTCAAGGCTTAAAAATCTGAACTAGACCGTGGGAACGGAGGGCAGAGAAGGGAGCATGGGGTTAGGATCGGGAGGAAACGTGTGTGAGAACCCAGCAGACATGGCTTTCCTTCTGCTCATACACACAGAAGACAAGAGAATGTAGCCAAGGAGATTCTTAGTCACTACCTTCTCAGCTCTGAGAAAAATCAGACAATATTTACTAAAAAGGAAGAACTAAGAACAAACCTGTAAACTGTCTGACTGACATGTGCTACAGAGTGAGCTTACAGTAAGCCAGAGGATTAGTCCGTGCCATCTACTGTGTGTGCGAACAGCAGCTGCAGCTGGAGACAGGTCTCCTCCTCCTACAGCTGTCCTGCTCCTCCGCCCCAGACTTAATATTACTAATCTTTATTTTTAACTATTTTAAACACACACACACACACACACACACACACACACACGCACACATGCACACACACACATGCACACACACGCGCACATGCACGTACACACACACACACACACACACACACACACGCACACACGCACGCACACAGACACTCATGTGCACACATGCATGTACCATGAGTTTAATACCCACAGAGGCCAGCAGAGAACAGATGCACTGCAGCTAGGTTCATGGACAGTTGGAAGTTGCCAGACAAGGCTGCTAGGAGCTGAGTCAGATTCTTTGTGGAGCAGCAAGCTCTCTGAACCGCTGAGATATTTCTCCTCCCTTATTATTTTTTTCTTCTTTGAAACGCATTCCAAGCTTTATAGTGATATTCTTAAGGGCAGGACCCACGGGATAGACCTTTCAATTAGTAACTAATGTATTTAATGACTTTGATCATTAAAAGGTATGTGATGAATTTGAAATAAGAAAGAAAAAATGAACAGCCTAAAAAGTAAATGAACTATAAAACCAGTGTCAGTCAAGGGGTCAATGGATAAGGTCTAAATTACCTTTTTAATTTTCCACATTTTCCATTTTAATTGCCTTCCAAGCATTAAAAAAATCCTTGTTAAAAATGACAGTTATTCATAATAGTGCATAATATATAAAGTACAACATTCTTGAAACAACCTAGAGATTAGCTGAATTACAGTTCTCTGTCAGGTGTGCATGCACGGTTAGAGCTCAGTAATTATGGCCAAGGGAAACACACAAGTGACCCTTACAAAGTGCCAGAGGATAGCGAACACTGCCAGAAGTGATCACAATGGCAGTGCTTCTGTTGCAAACAGAGAAAGGATGTGTTTGTCAGGTGTTATCCACAGGCACAGCATTGATCTGTGCCACTGACAGATTAATACTCCGTTCGTCTAATACTTCTAAACAATAAATGTGATGATGTGAGAAAGAACATCTTGAAATGTAGATCTCAAAGTGTTGATAATATAGTTAACCCCAAAACTTTTGAATTCACTGATTCCCCCCTTGAAACACTTCTCAATAAATACTCCTAAATCAAATTTCTAAAAACGCCTATAAACAACAATACCACTTCTGCCATGACGGAGATGACTTAGTGTGATGGCAGTTAGGGAGGGACACACAGGGCTGGCCACCAGCAGAGCCTCCCCTCCTGCACTCAGCCCCTCAGCCCCACTCACCTGTCTAGCGGGGGTTCTGACAGCTTGCCTCTGCAGTTCATGAACAGCTTTATCCTCACGTTCACAATCTTTCCAAGCACCTATTTAAAAAGCCCATATTGATTTTCAAATGACATAATAGTTAACGCTTACTGAGCACACATATGCACCATGCACTGCATAAGCAATTCACATGCACTGTCACATTTAACCCTCAAACACCCTCCACACCTTTGCATACGTCAGGTGCAGAGACTGACCTGCCCACGACCACAGGAAGTTACAGAAGAGGCTGACATTCAAACAACTCTAAGACACTAATGCTTTGATTAAAATAACTTCCTTTCAGAGTTCTAAAATTTCCTTACCAGTGAAGGAGCAACATAATTACTAGAGCCTTGATTTGCAAAGGCAAAGTGGTAGCCTCACAATACTGCCTAGGATTCTCTGATTGCTTTAGAATTCCACGCTGAATCTAAAAGAGATATAGAGAGTTCTAGGCTCCATACAGATGGCCTACTCTTTCTTTTCACTTCATTGTCACTAAATCAGTAAGAAGTGGGAGAAAATTAATTTTGATCTCCCTCATCTCTATCCAGGCAACAAATCACAGATGATTCAAAGCTGTTAATCAACAAAAAATACTGATAAAGATAGAAACAAAAACATACACATAACACAGAGAATAGTTACAACAGATAGAGTGTGTTTGAGAGCTCTGTGACTTAGGTCATTTTCTGTCACTCATATTTGCTGCTGTGAGGTCATGGGGATCACTTGTTTTTCCCCCTCAAAAGTTAGGTCAATACTATACAGCTAAGTCAGCCATCTGACTACACAGAATAAGTGACAAGAGAAGCTAGAAACTTCAGATAATTCAATAAAATATTATTTATAAATATACTATTTTATAAAGTAAAAATTAAATTACTCAAAAATAAAGCATGCTATTATTATCAAAGGAATAGAGTGACAGGTAATTCCTTTCTTATCTCTATAATTTTACATTTATTATTTATAATTTCTATATTGACATGTATCTTAAACATAAAATAATATTTTCTTTTGAATAATGATTCTTCATGGGATCAGAGAAGTTGTATACTAAAAATCAAGGATGATCTGAGCTCTGTACTTCAAGAAGCTTATGTGCGAAGGGTTAACATGCTATGAAAATGCTGAATCAACCACGGAGTTAACTGTGCTGCTTATCCTCTGAGACAACATCAACGTCCAAGAGTGTCATCTATACTAATGAATACACTCATGAGAAGTATTTACAATAAATTCCCTTAGTGTGATCTATTGTCTGAGCAGCTACAACATGGAATTCTGAGGAGCACATGCCAGTGTCAGCTCTCTCCACCGTTAGCATTGTCCATTAGACTTCCTGTGTATACTCTGGCCTCTTTCCAGAAGGAGCTTCCAATCCTGAGAAGATTTATTTCTTTAAGCAGTTTTTTGCTATTATAGTTACATCATTTCCCCTTCCATTTCCTCTCTGCAGGCCCTTCCACATATGCCCCTCCCAACACCATGTTCTCTTCCAAATTCATGCCTCACTTCCTTTCCATTTTGTTACACACACATATGTACACACACAGATATGTACACACACAGATATGTACACACACAGATATGTACACACACAGATATGTACACACACAGATATGTACGCACATAGATATGTACACACACAGATATGTACGCACACAGATATGTACGCACACAGATATGTACACACACAGATATGTACACACACAGATATGTACGTACACAGATATGTACGCACACAGATATGTACGTACACAGAGAGAGCCTGCTCAGTCCATATCTTCCTTGTATGTGTTCTTAGGGTTGACCATTTGCTATTGACAACAAACTGGTATGCTCTTCCATATTTCTCCTGCTCTCAGCATTCCTTAGTTGCCTTTAGTCCTTCCCTCCCTCCTTTACCCCTCCCTCTTTCCCTCCTCCCTCCCTCCCTCTCCCTCCCTCCCTCCTCCCTCTCTCCCTCCTCCCTCTCTCTTTCTTCCCTCTTTCCTCCCTCCCTCTCTCCTTCCCTCCTTCTCTCACTTCCTCTCCATCCTTCTACCTCAGGCAGGGCATGGCAATGCAGCCCAGTAGGGCTATAAATGGCAACTTCATACTTAAGTCAAAATCCCAGGCCAGATGTCCCTCCGTTTTCATCCTTACGAAAGGCTGCTGGACAGTTTCCAGCCGCTCACTATTACTACTGCCGGTCACTTGTGCGACTTCCGGCCTGTTCCCCCCTTTTGCTGACAGTAGTGCATGGATGGCCTCTGAACTACGACAGTGACCTTAGATTCCAGGCAGTCTGCAGCAGCCTGGGGAGCTTCTGAGCGACTGCTACATGGCATAGTGCCTTCCACCTGTGGTTTTGGTCCTGGCTAAAGGAACCAAGGAGACTGGACATGGACGTGATCTCTATGTCCGTCCGCCCTGAGCTCTCCTGCTTGGCCAGCATCACCTACTGCCCGTCAAGTTTCACCTACATAGATGTGAACAGCAGCTTCTCCAGAAGGGACCAGTGCTGACGTGGGAAGACAGGTCTTTGATTTGCTCAGTCTGCCGTGACAAAATGCCACAGACTGAGTGGCTCAAACTATAGAAATCTATTTTCTCACGGTTCTGGAGGCTGAGAAGTCCAACTCCAAGACCAAGAGGTCTATTTATTTGGCTTCTGTGGGTACTCTCTGTCAAGTTATTATGCTTGCCTGACCTCTCTGTGTGCTCAAGGAGATAGAAGGATGGAGAGATAATGGGGGAGATACAGAATTCCTCTCTCTCCACAGATACTATGACTAGAGTCCCTTCCTTATGACCTCACTTAAGAATTCGTTTCCTCACAGTCACACTGACAGGCAGAACTTGGAGATCATGACAGCGCTCTTCATGTGCCACAGCATCACACTGTGGGGACCAGCAGCTCAGCCCCAGCAAGTTCTTAAGCACTGCAGCAAGACCCGTGCACAGCTCCCTACTACACACTGACACACATGTATTTCATACATGTGTGGCCTGAAATGTCAGATGGTGTGAAGAGCTGAGAAGAGCACAGACATGAGTACGTAAGTTTGAGATGAGAAGGTGCAGTCTGTCTTACAGCCAGTAACTGCGCCATCTTCTGAGCTTCTCTTGTCAAAGGATCCACAATGGCAGTGACATCAAAGAACGTGTCTTTCTCTGGAGGGTTTATCTTTATAACACTGGAGCAACACAAATGAGACAAACACAGTAGGTTACGTTTATGCAAACACATCCATAATTGTGATTTTAGCTACATACATTCTTATGGGTTGCTTACTTTCCCTTTTTAAAAAAAATTCTGATTATTTCACATAATAAAATACAGATTTTAAATCTGTGTGATACATTTTAAGGTTATAAAGAACTTGAGAAATATGTAACATTTTATAAATATGCAATTAAAATATACTGGTGTGTACTCCTTTAATCCCAGCACTCAGGAGGCAGAGGCAGGCAGATCGTTGTAAGTTTGAGGCTAGCCTGGTCTACAAAGTGAGTCTAGGATAGCCAAGGCTACACAGAGAAACCTTGTCTTGAAATATCCAAAACAAACAAACAAACAAACAAACTTCAAAGAATGAGACTACTATAGTAAAATTTCTGATAGTTTTTCATAGATTGCATTATGTGAAAAATGAAACCATTATGTTTTTTGCTAGGTGAATATATTAGCTTAGATCTGAGAATTAACACTTTTAACTAGTTTGGTATTATATAAGACCAATATACAATACAGGGAAATGAGAAACAAATACACTCAAAATCATCATAATTTATTTAGATTGCAGCCTCCTCTCTTCACCACCTTCCCTCCTGTATTTTCCCTTCAGTCTTCCAGTGATATAAATCATAAATTAAGAGATGGACCTAATTTAAAGGAAATGGAAACAAACTGGCCAATGGGAGATATTAATATGTGTGCTTTTAAGTTACAGATTATGCTAACTTAATTACTGCTTTAATAACAGTCACATAAAAGCATTTTCTTTTTACTATTATATATTTTTTAATTTGTTCACTTTACATCCCAATTGTATCCTCCTCCCCCATCTCCTCCTGGTCTCCTCCCTCACCTCTCACACCCTTCCCCTAGTTCTCAGAAAGGGGAGCCCTCCTCCCCATCATCTGATCCCAGACTATCAAGTCTCATCTGGACTGCCTGTATCCTCTTCCTTTGTGGACTAGGCTCCCCAGCCAAGGGGACGTGATCAATGAGGGGGCAGCAGAGCCCATGTCAGAGGCAGCCCCTACTCCCCATATTATGGGGTTCACATGGAGACTGTGTTGCCTATTGACCACATCTGAGCAGAGGGTCTAGGTTCCCTCCATGCACGGTCCTTGGTTGGTGCATCAGTCTCTGCAGCACCCCCCCCCATCCCCCCACCCCCTGCCTTGTAAGATTCTAGATGGAGTGTCCCTGAACTCAGCAGTGACACTATTAGCTAAGGAAACAGTGTTTCATTATTAGCTAAGGAAATGGTGTTTTATTAGCTAGGAAAATATAAGATTTCAGGTGGCCTGGACTCAGCCACCATGACAATAACATTGTTAGCTGAGCAAGCAAGTTAAGAATTGCCTTCTGAAACGAGAGCAAACAAAGTAACAGCAAAGTGAGAGGAGGAAGTTAAAATTTCTCCTCTAGCCTCGATCTCGACCCTGCCCCGGAATTTCCTGCCCCTATCTCACCCTACTTAGAATTTACCACCTTAGACGCCTATTGTTAGCCTAGCACTCTTTAACTAACCATTGTCACTGAGTTCTGTTTCTGTAAAAGATATTTAAACCCTGAGATTTTGTACGACCTACGACTGAGTCTGTCCATCTCCTCGGAGCTTGGTGGACCCTGGTGCATTGGCTTAATAAATCCCTTTGCTTTTGCATCGACTCTGGACTCTGTCTCTCAGCTGGGCTTCCAGGGACAAACTCTGACGACCCAAGTCTAACAGCCTGATTAGTTGGCTCCGTGGGTCTCCTTGTGTAGCTCCTGTCCCCTCCAGGTCCTTCTGTCCCCCAACTCTTCCCTAGGACTCCCTGCACTCCACCCCGAAGTTTGGCTGTGTGACTCAGCATCTGCTTGGATCCCCTGCTGGGTGGAGTCTCCCAGAGACCTCCACGGTAGCCCAGTCCTGTTCCTTCTCCTCAGCTGCTTCCGTGGTCTATTCTAGTTGTCCTTCTGAGTGACAGAGTTAAGCATCCTCCTAGGGTCCTCCCTGTTATTTATCTTCTGTAGGTCTGTGGATTGTGGTGTGGTCATCCTGTACTATGTGGCTAATATCAAAAAAGCAGTTTTGATGAAGGAAGAACTGTTTGACAGTTGATTACCCAATCACATGCTAGACATGTACAGTTACAGGAATAGTAATCATCTTTGCCACAGACTCCTTGAAGGGAGGACATTGATGCTCAACAATGAAATAAAATGTTTGCTTCAAACTTAAGAACTGAGTGAAACCTCATTTTACTTGGAGTTATGATCTGTGTTAAAGAGTGGTAACAGATCTTGGATACGTTTTCTAGAACTAAGGGTTACACGTTAGATGATCTGATAATGTGACTCAGCAACTGCTGCTGCATTTGTTTTCATGTACAGTGTCTGCACGTCACTGTCACTGAGGCGCCTGTAGGAATGGTTGTCTTCTGGCTTCAGTATGAGGCGACTCCTTATGGCTCAACCTTGCATCTGTTTCCTGCTGCTTTAGGTTTCCCCAGACAAGCGCTGACTCCTCCTGTAAGGCTGTACTGTGATTTGGTCCCAGAGACAACATCTAACTACATGCATCATGCTATAGATTAAAGACGGTTTTCTGACCTATGTGCTGCTGCAGGCACTGTTATAAGCTCAGCACTTAGGAAATGAGTCTTTCCATACTGAAGACACACAGTATTAGTTACAATGACTGAAGACCAACAATATTGAACATTAAATAAAACCCATGCTAAGTATAACTTAAAATTTTATGTCCCATGTTTGCATGTGTGGTATGTGAGATTTGTGATGTGTGTGTGTGTGTGTGTGTGTGTGTGTGTGTGTGTGTGTGTGTTAGTAATATGGTACAAGGGATCAAATCCAGTCTCTCATGCATGAAAGAAACATATCTGCTATCACTTAACTATGTCCTAGATAGTCTTTTTTCTTTATATTACTAATTACCTTTTCACCAAAAAGAGAACTTTAATTTTTATTATGCTATTAAAACAAATGAAAATAATGCATGGCAAGTGGAAGGAATGTACAAAATCATTCAGTAGCAAAAAAAAAAAAATCAGATTGTTACAGTGTTACCTGAGATTCTCTTTGAGTAATGTGACATCATACCGAGAGGCACGCACAGACAACGAAGAAACTAGTGCATCCAATTTCATCACAAGGTCGTTCATGCTATAAGCAGATAACAACGGGTGAAACTCCCAGGAAGAGAACACTTCACATTTCATGCTACAGTGAACAGCTCTGGAGAGGCTCTATATGTGCAGCTGCAGCACTGATCTTACAGAAGGCAACCACAAAGGACATACAGTGTCATCACACGTCTCTGGAAAGGCAAAGCACTCAACACAATAAACAGGGACAGTAGGTATTTACAGCTGAAGCCACAGTGTATAAAACATATGAGCCCTGCACACAGTCTTTCTGAAAATGGCCCCTTTTGTGAAAAGAGCGGATGGAGCTAAGTGGACACAAAATGAAGAGAGCGCGTGGCCTAAGGGGAACAAGCCCTGTCCTCGCCAGGTGATGGGCAGTGGACGATGTGCTCGATGGCTCATCTTCTCTTGTCTTTTATTATGTATCTTTTCTAAAGACCAAAACAGTTTCTAACTTTGTAAGAAAATATGTGAGCCACGCAGTAGTGACCCACACCATTAATGCCAGCCCTGGGAGGGGGGGCAGAGAGAGGCAGGAGGAGTTCTGAGTTCAAGGTGAGCCTGGTCTACAGAGTGAGTCCAAAACAGCCAGGGCTACACAGAGAAACCTTGTCTTGGGAAAACAAAACAAAATCAAAACAAACAAGAAAGAAAGGAAAGGAAGAAATAAATAAATAAAGAAAGAAAGAAAGAAAGAAAGAAGGCACATGTAACACACAAAACCTCCAAAGAGTTACTTTAATACTTTTAAATACTTACTGTTTTGAGTTGATTTCCATATTTTCAACAATGCCTTTAATTTTCTTTACTGAATTACTAAATGTTATCTTTTCAATCAAGTGAAAATCTTCTATATAGAATTCTTCATTTAATGGTCCTAAAAACTTAAGATGAAGATCGTTTTAGTTTTGGATAATTTCTGGGAGATTCAGGAAAATTTTCATTTTTCATGTTTATTCCAACAGCACCATCAACTGTGTGCGCTACCATGAGTGTTTTCTGAGGGAGCTATTACACACAGCCACTATAATATCACGTGTACCAAGTCCTAATGTGGAATGTGGGGCTGACACCGTCTCCCACAGGAAACCATGACCATGTCATGTAGAGTGCTGCTTTATTTGACCGATTAGAGAGGCTGGCTTCAGACAGATCTCCACAGCTCCCTCAGCTGCGTCTGCAGGGCACACTGATCATAAGTCAGGGCAGCACCACAGTGGGTTCCTTCAGAGGTGACATTAGAGGTCAAATAAGGTTTCATTGTAAATATAAACCAGAGAGTCTTAACACAGACACAGGAACTGTAATACTAAAATCATTCATGTGGACTTTTTTCCCTCATTTAAAAATTTGATATAAATTTACCCTTACAAGCAGTTTCAATGTTTTGTGGTTGCTGCTGTTGTTTTTAATCACTGAGTAGACAGGGTTGGAAAAGGGTGGGGTTTTTAGATATACCACTTCCTACTTCCGGTGGCTTGAGAAAGGATTGAGAAGGAAGATTATCTTTACTGTTGAGCACACCAGAACACTACCTTCCTTTCACCTGTGTAAGCCGCACAGCGTCAAACAGTAGAAGGAGCTTGATTCCTCAGCATCTGTCCTCCTACTTACAATTGAGCACATTTGACAAATGTGTAATTTAAATGGCGTCAGATGATACTCAAGGTGGGGGAAAAAGAACGTCAAGCTCTAAAATTAAACATAGGATATAATCTATCTGGTATTTAAATCTTTTTTTTAATGTTTTCTTTTTCAAATGTATTTTAAAAGTATAAACAAGAAAACTATGATAGATGTTTTTAAATTTGTTTGTTGGTTTTATTTTGTTTTATCCTTCGTACTCCAGTAAATTTCTTTTCTTTTTTTTTAATACTTTTATTTTATTACACATGTATAAAACAAACTACATACAGCAGGGAGAACCATGTGACAATCATGAGAATAATGAGTTCTATACATGTTACATTCATAGTGACTTGGCCGTCTGCATTCATATAGTTTGAAGTAAGTGTCTTTCCTGTCCTGTTGGGTCTAGATTTCCGAGTGAGATTCACTATCTATCCTATCTCAACTCTAATAGCTTAAGTTCTTTATCTTGATCTAAAACGGTCTTGTCCCCTAATCAGCTAAACTTGGTTGTAAAACTATACTATCTTGTCGTCAATGCCCCTCAGAGACTTGAGAAGGAATAAAACTTAAGTTCCTGAGTGAACCAGCAGTGTGGGTTAGCAGCTTCCAAAATGTACAAATTGACTTAAGACAGTTTACTGCCTGACCAGTCACCCAATACACTTTATAACGTTGGAGCCTCATCTTCAGCTTTCTGGCCTATTATCTCTGCCAGACTTGTTCGCAGGGCAGGAACTATTGAGGACTTGCTTACCCTGACTTGGCAGAGTGCGGCCGTTGACTCTGCCTGCATCTAAGTTGCCCTTTTTTAGGCAGATTCTGTTAGTGGCAGGAACAAGGACATTTTGCCCAGTAGCTATTTTGCCACCTTTGAAGCCATGTCCATAAGGAGGCTCTTTGATGCTCATCATCTTCTTTGAGGTTGGCTGGGTGTGGTCAGGAGTTAACTTGTCTTGTTGTTGAAGAAATTTAGGATTCTAAGAACAACTTTAAATGTCATATTCTGTGTGTCTCTGAGGCTTTCGAAGATCTTATTCAACTATTTTACCTCATATATCGATAAAGTCATATCTATCTGTTAGACTTAGGATATATATTCTTGTGTTAAAATATGCCAAGTATTTGACATGCCCATGTTTTGTATCAATATATTAAATTCTATAGCAATGACTTAGACATAACCTTCATTATAAGAAACAATTAAGGCCTTGAGTTAAAGAGCAGGTTCAATCATCTAGCTTTTGTTCTAGCCTCCTTCTATGTTCCTAAATCTCTTTTTCTTTCCTTTCAGCTTCCCATCTCCTTGCCTATGTATGCAAGATAAAGGCAAAGAGAGAGGTTCCTGCATTTCTCCTAATTTTTTTCTCTGTATAAGACCAATAATGACTTATGACCACCTCCTGATGAGAATAAGCATTTGTAGATCAAGTGAGCAAACAGCAACCTATACAATGCCCCCTTTGAGGGAATGGGGCATCATTCTCTTCAGGTGTCCTCGGGTTCAATTGGGGCACATAATACCTTGGAGTGGGCCCCCAAAATTGGAGAGATTGGTTAAGCAATCTAGTGATTGCATTTGTGGTTCAGTTTCTAAATGTTGAGAGATTCTAGGCTTAGTAGGAGATTAAAATGGTGGTCCAAATTGGATCAGAAGTTTTCTCAATGTTGTCCAGGAAGCTGTCCAACTCTGATGAGTAAAAGCAACAGAATCATCCGGGGCTGGAACTAGGAGGATGCAAGATGTCAGTGTCCATCGTGGTCGGAGAAATGATTCCTGTCAGGTCTGATCCAGCTGGTTATTTTGTTTTGAAAACATAATTTCTCACAAGTATTATACAGTTCTAACATAATTGTATGAGGTGTGTGGGATGCACAGAACCATTAAAGCTAGTTTTCTGGTCATTGTATGGGTTGATGTATTTAGTATCCCCATGCTATATTGCTACATATGACCTCTTCTGTGGCCTGACTGGGCCACTCTATGCACTTGGGACTCTGTCCAGTGTCCAGCTTTAAGTCTTTGTAACTGTCCCTACATCCTGCTGGGTAGAGTCTCTCCTAGGATGTCTATGTTGGTTTAAAATCCACATATGAGTGAGTATATACCATGCTTGTGTTTTTGGGTCGGGTTATCTTGCTTAGGATGATCATTTCTAATTCCATCCATTTGCTAGCAAAACTCAAGGTTTCCTTGTTCTTAATAGCTGAAGAGTATTCCATTGTGTAGATGTACCACAGTTTTTAAATCCATTCTTTAATTGAGGGACATCTTGGTTGTTTCCAGGTTCTGGCTATTATGAATAAGGCCGCTATGAACACAGTTGCACAAATGTCTTTGTTGCATGGTGGGGCATCTTTCAGGTATATGCCCAGGAGTGGTATAGCTGGGTCTTGGGGTAGAGCTATTCCCAACTTTCTGAGAAAGCGCCATATTCCTTTCCAGAGTGGTTGAACAAGTTTGCACTCCCACCAGCAGTGGAGGAATGTTCCCCTTTCGCCACATCCTCTCCAGCATGTGTTGTCATTCGAGTTATTGATCTTCGCTAATCGGATAGGTGTAAGATGGAATCTCAAGGTCGTTTTGATTTGCATTTCCCTGATGAGTAGGGATGTTGAGCATTTCTTTAAGTGTTTCTCATCCATACGGTATTCCTCTTTTGAGAATTCTCTGTTTAGTTCTGTATCCCATCTTTTAAGTGGGTTTTTAAAGTTTGGTAGTGTTTTATTTCTTGAGTTTTTTTTAAAATATATTTTAAATATCAGCCCTTTGTCAGACGTAGGGCTGGTAAAGATTTTTTTCCCAATCTGTGGGCTGTTGCTTTGTTCTGTTGACAGTGTCTTTTACCTCGCAGAAGCTTCTCAGCCTCATAAGGTCCCATTTATTAATTGTTGATTTTAGAGCCTGAGCCATTGGTGTTCTGTTCAGGAATTTGTCTCCTGTGCCATTGAGTTCTAGGGTCTTACCCACTTTTTCTTCTAACAGATTTAGTGTGTCTGGTTTTATGTTGAGGTCTTTAATCCACTTGGACTTTAGTTTTGTACAGGGTGATAAATATGGATCTATTTGCATTTTTTTACATGTAGACATCCAGTTGGACCAACACCATTTGTTGAAGGTGCTTTCTTTTTTCCATTGTATTGTTTTGGCCTCTTTGTCAAAAATCAAAGGGCCATATGTGTGTGGGTGTATACCTGGGTCCTCAGTTCAGTTCCATTGGTCAACTGGCCTATTTCTATGCCAGTACCATGCTGTTTTTATTACTTTTGCTCTATAGTATAGCTTGAGATCAGGGATGGAGATTCCTCTGGTAGATCTTTTATTGTATAAGATTGATTTAGCTATCCTGGATTTTTTGTTTTTCCATATGAAGTTGGGGATTGATCTTTCCAGTTCTATAAAATATTGTATCGGTATTCTGATAGGGATTGCATTAAATCTGTAGATTGCTTTTGGTAGGATGGTCATTTTTACTATGTTGATTCTCCCAATCCATGAGCATGGGAGATCTTTCCATTTTTTGATATCCTCTTCAATTTCTTTCTGTAGAGACTTGAAGTGTTTTTCATAAAGGTCTTTCACTTGCTTGGTGAGATTTACACCAAGATATTTTATACTGTTTGAGGCTATTGTTAAGGGAGTGGTTTCCCTAATTTCTTTCTCTGCCCTTTCATCATCTGTATACAGGATGGCCACTGACTTTTTTTGTGTTAATTTTGTATCCTGCCACTTTGCTGAAGCTCTTTACAGAAGCTATAGGAGTTCTTCAGTTGACTTTTGGGGATCGCTGATGTATATTATCATATCATCTGCAAATAGTGAAACTTTAACTTCTCCCTTTCCTATATGTGTCCCCTTGATCTCCTTTAGCTGTCTTATTGCTCTAGCTAGGACTTCAAGTGTTATATTGAAGAGCAATGGAGAGAGTGGGCAGCCTTGTCGTGTCCCTGAATTCACTGGCATTGACTTAAGTTTCTCGCCATTTAGCTTGATGTTGGCTATAGGTTTTCTGTATATTGTCTTTACTATGTTTAGGTATGTGCCTTATATCCCTGATCTCTCTAAGACATGAAAGGGTGTTGGATTTTGTCGAATGCTTTTTCTGCATCTAAAGAGATGATCATGTGATTCTTTTTCTTCAGTTTGTTTATATGATTAATTACATTGATAGATTTCCTTATATTGAACCACCCTTGCATGCCTGGTATGAAACATATTTGGTCATGATGGATGAGATTTTTGATGTGATCTTGTAGTCAGTTTGCAAAAATTTTATTGAAGATTTTTGCATCTATGTTCATAAGGGAGATTGGCCTAAAATTCTCTTTCTTTGTTGGGTCTTTGTGTGGCTTAGGTATTAAGGTGATTGTGGCTTCATAGAATGAGTTTGGTAGAGTTCCTTCTGTTTCTATTTTGTGGAATAGTTTGAGGAGTATTGGTATTAGTTCTTCTTTGAAGGTTTGGTAGAATTCTGCGCTGAATCCATCTGGCCCAGGGCTCTTTTTGGTTGGGAGATTTTTGATGACTGCTTCTATTTCTTTAGCGCATAGAGGACTGTTTAATTTGTTTGCCTGATCTTGATTCAACTTTGGAAAGTGGAATTTATGAAGGAAATTGTCCTATCCTTTTGATTTTCAAATTTTGTGGCGTATTGGCTTTTGAAGTAAGACCTAATGATTCTTTGGATTTCCTTGTATCTGTTGTTATTTCTCTCTTTTCATTTCTGATTTTGTTAATTTGTGTACTCTCTCTTTGCCTTTTAGTGAGTTTGGCTAAGGGTTTGTCTATCTTGTTGATTTTCTCAAAGAACCAGCTCTTGGTTTTGTTGCGTCTTTGAATTATTTTCTTTGTTTCTAACTTATTGATTGCAGCCCAGAGTTTAATTATTTCCAGCCATCTACTCCTCTTGGGTGTGTCTGCTTCTTTTTTCTAGAGTTTTCAGATGTTCCATTAAGTTGCTTATATGCAATGCCTCCAGTTTCTTTGTGAAGGCACCTAGTGCTATGAATTTTCCTCTCAGCACTGCTTTCATTTGTGTAGCTCTGCTGCCCTGGAACACACTCTGTAGATTCGAACTCACAGAGATTCACTTGCCTCTGCCTCCTGAGTGCTGGGATTAAAGGCAAGTGTCACCACCACCCAATGAAATGTTATTTTAACTTAATGTAGAATTCTGTAATACAAAACATTACTGCCTTTGACAATACATTAAATTTTACTGAATTCTATTAGAATGTTCACTGACAAACAGGCTTACTACTTTCAGAGGAAACATAAGTTAGTTTTTACTGAGAAGCTCCTTTGTCGGGGGCATTTCATGTATTTTTACAAGAAATTTACATTAAGCATCTCCAAAAACAGACTGTAGCTCATATTGTTCAAATAATGAAGCCAAGTCTCACCAAGCTCATCTGCCTCATGGGACAGCCGAGTCTGAACCTAGGTCAGCGTGGCGTAGAAAGGGCAGCGCTTGTGCACTCCTATTGTCTGCTAGGCTGTATTCTTCCACAGTTTTTGAATATATACTGTGATAAATACAAGTAGAACCACACTATCAGCATATATAAACATAAAACACTTAATACTTTAGTATTTCAGCAAGAAATTATGTGATCATTATCTGGGTATGGTAGTACCCTTTTAAACGCAGCATTTGGGATGCAGAGGCAAGCAGGCATTTGCGAGTTCAAAGCCAGACTGGCCTGCATAGTTCCAGGTCACGCAGAGGTACACAGTGAAATGTTGTCTCGAAACTTAAAAGTTCAAAAATGGAGAAATTATGTAATCATTATTGCATCATATTATTAGTCATTTATAAATAATTATAACTCTAAATATGCTCCAACTTTACCACTGGAACAGGTTCTATGCAGAAAAGCAGAGATTGTTTCAAACACTAAACTGTGAAAATGCTGACAGCGGCTCCAGGGACTTTGGCTATTATGCTGCACAGTCACTGTGAACCAGGCAGTCAGGCCACACTGTCTCACACTGGAAAGGTGCAATAATGTGCTTTGTGCACTGTCTCACACTGGAAAGGTGTAATAATGTGCTTTGTGCACTGTCTCATGCTGTAAAGGTGTAATAATGTGTTTTGTGCACTGCCTCATCCTGTAAAGGTGTAATAATGTGCCTTGTGCACTGTCTCATGCTGTAAAGGTGTAATAATGTGCCTTGTGCACTGTCTCATGCTGTAAAGATATAATAATGTGCTTTGTGCACTGTCTCATGCTGTAAAGGTGGAATAATGTGCTTTGTGCACTGTCTCATGCTGTAAAGATATAATAATGTGCTTTGTGCACTGTCTCACGCTGTAAAGATATAATAATGTGCTTTGTGCACTGTCTCACGCTGTAAAGATATAATAATGTGCTTTGTGCACTGTCTCATGCTGTAAAGGTGTAATAATGTGCCTTGTGCACTGTCTCACGCTGTAAAGGTGTAATAATGTGCCTTGTGCACTGTCTCACGCTGTAAAGATATAATAATGTGTTTTGTGCACTGTCTCACACTGTAAAGGTGTAATAATGTGCTTTGTACACTGTCTCACGCTGTAAAGATATAATAATGTGCTTTGTGCACTGCCTCACACTGTAAAGGTGTAATAATGTGCTTTGTGCACTGTCTCACGCTGTAAAGATATAATAATGTGCTTTGTGCACTGTCTCACGCTGTAAAGGTGTCTTAAAAGAACGACACGTTGTTAGACCAAGATAAAGGTGGATGGATACATGGCAAGTACTGTGCTTTCAGTAACTCATGACCCAATGATGTCACCATGCTGGGGGAGGGGCAGTGGGTATCCTGAGCTCTGACTAGTGTGTGGTAGGTGAGTGCCACCCTTGCACTGTATACATCACATCATTATGTTGGGCTCTGTCCATGGCACCAGTGCCCAATAAAGCGTAAGAGACCACTTCTTCACTTACTCTCCCATTGCTGACGATACCGGATTGTCCAGGTCGCAATTTAAGTACGTCCTGACAGAATAACTGGTGAGTTCGGAAAGTATTTACTCCAATGGTGTTATATTTTTTCTCAAAAGCATTCTTATCCATCTCCTAAGGTACAAGTTAAAAATGATGAAACTATTAAAATGAAGCAGATGATGAAGTGACAGTATATGTTTATTTATATAAATTCTACTTTATTACTATTAGTAAAATTATGCAAATTATTATTTAAAATGCATTATTTTCTTCTGAAGCAACATTTTAAAGAAATAATATTCTTTTGTCAAATCATTCACAAAATCTTTACATCTTGTTCTAAGTACATATAGATATAAATTATTCATTATTTGACCATTTAAGGGGGATTTGTATATCATTATAATATTTGAGAATATGAATTTAATTAAAACTTAACATTAAAGAAATAAAATGTTTATTAAATTATGAACTCAATATCTCATATTAGATGCTCTTAAAGAATAGTGTTTAAGATAAAAATATTCCATCTCACCTCAGTATACCAATTACAGAAGGCCAATTTAATAACTGTATCTAAACAATGAAATATTAAGCATAACCCTTGATTAAGTAATAAATTATGAAGATATTCACAGAAAATCAATCAAAGATTTTATTCAGCTTCATACTGAGGTGCATATCTCTCTATCAGTCCTTTCCATACGTCAATATATATACAATTCGCCTTGTTATGTATAGGTACAACCAGGAGACCTTAGGGTATGTTTAGCAAGTTGCCATGCACTCCTATGATGGCAGAAAATTTCCATTGCACCATTCAATACGGTAACCATGGCCACAGATGGTTATTTAGCACTTGAAATATGGTGAGCATGATTGAGAAAAAAATTCCAAATGTAAGTGTACGATAGCCATCCGTAGAGCGGCTGAGGTCTTAGAGACAGGGGCTCTGGGCCTCCTCAGCACACAGGTAGCCTCCCACCGTGGTGCTCTAATGTGCAGCCATGTATCATTCCCACCTCATTACAGTGACTAATGTTTTTAGTAACATGCCGCTGGAAGTATATAAAACATATTTTAAAAACAACCCTCCACAATTGTTTTACTTACCACAGTAAGGAATGTTTTAATTTTATCTCCAGAATAAATTGCTTCAGCAGTTTCTTCTTTCACCAGTTTCTTGAGGAAGTGTCTCAAAAGGCTGTTTCTATGTGTAAGAAAGGCTGCCAAAATTCCTCTAGAAATGGCTGTGTTCTCTTCATTTATCTTTGATGAGGGATTATAGACAATCCCTAACCGACTATGAGCACTTATTTCCTGTAAAACACGTCACAGGTTAGGAGGTCAGTGCCTGACACACTCTTACAGTGGAGCATACTTCTTTACGTCAAGGTTGCTGACCTCACCACATGCTTTTTTTTTTTAACTGTTGAACCATCTATGATGTCTATACTGAATGAGTAATTTCCTCCACAACAGTAGGGAAACTATCATTTAGTTACCCCAGCAGCTTTCTCTTTTGTATAAAGAGTCTTTGGTAATAAAATATTTAATCACTTTGTGAGTGTATAAAAATATATAAATTATATAAAACAAAAGTGTAGAATTCAGTGAATTAAACTACGATAAACAACTCCTTAGGTCAAGAACTAGAGCCCGGCCAGCGGCCTAGACAGCCTCCTCCTCAGTTACCACACACCGTCCTCCTCCTCAGTTACCACACACCGTCCTCCTCCTCAGTTACCACACACCGTCCTCCTCCTCAGTTACCACACACCGTCCTCCTCCTCAGTTACCACACACCGTCCTCCTCCTCAGTTACCACACACCGTCCTCCTCCTCAGTTACCACACACCGTCCTCCTCCTCAGTTACCACACACCGTCCTCCTCCTCAGTTACCACACACCGTCCTCCTCCTCAGTTACCACACACCGTCCTCCTCCTCAGTTACCACACACCGTCCTCCTCCTCAGTTACCACACACCGTCCTCCTCCTCAGTTACCACACACCGTCCTCCTCCTCAGTTACCACACACCGTCCTCCTCCTCAGTTACCACACACCGTCCTCCTCCTCAGTTACCACACACCGTCCTCCTCCTCAGTTACCACACACCGTCCTCCTCCTAAAACTACCACCTCCTCCGTTTACGGTGTACATGTCATCCTTTCTTATTCCATACGTTTCCAACACTAAACGTCCAATCCACTTCAAGTTCCACGTCAGGGGGTTAACGGGTTAAGATAGCATGTGATGCTCTTGTCAGTCAATACACGGTGAGCCCCAGCAACGCCCCGGCTGGGTGGTTACTTCAGCGGCACACGGCGCTCTGTGAGATGGATGAGCAGACTCTACCCCGCCTGTTGCTGGATAGCTGAGCCTCCACCAAATTTGGAGCTCCACACCAGGATACACAAATCTTATCTATTTATTTATTTTTACTTGTTTTACATCTTTAATTTTTGAAGCAGCCAAATGGTTTATAAAGTATCTGTGTCAGTTGCCACTGCCACTAGCCACATACGCTTTCCTGTATCAGAGAGCAGGGATCGTTCGCATTGTCATTTTAAGTCATCTGTGCAGTACAGAAGGACATTGCACCAGGTTTCACTTTCTTTCTTTTTTTTAAATTTCATATTTTTTCCTTTATTAATTTATTCTTGTTACATCTCAATGGTTATCCCATCCCTTGTATCCTCCCATTCTTCTCTCCCTCCTTCTTCTTTTCCCCTTATTCCCCTCCCCTATGACTGTTCCTGAGGGAGATTACCTCCCCCTGTATATGCTCATAGGGTATCAAGTCTCTTCTTGGTAACCTGCTGTCCTTCCTCTGAGTGCCACCAGGTCTCCCCCTCCAGGGGATATGGTCAAAGGTGAGGCACCAGAGTATGTGAGAAAGTAATATCCCACTCTCCACTCTACTGTGGAGAGTGTTCTGTCCATTGTCTAGATCTGGGTAGGGGTTTAAGGTTTACCGCCTGTATTGTCCTTGGCTGGTGCCATAGTTTGAGTGGGACCCCTGGGCCCAAATGTTCTACTTGTAGGTTTCTAGAACCCTCTGGATCCTTCTACTTTGCCATTCTCCCATGCTTCTCTCATCTAGAGTCCCAATAGAATGTCCTCCCCAGGTTTCACTTTCTTTCCCTCACCATCAGTGATACTGAACATTCCGCTCTGTCACCGGCCTTTCCCCCTAAATTCTTTGCTCTACTTTCAGCCTTTTAAAATAATTCGATTTTCTCTTTCCCCACTGGTTGTACATGTTTTTGTTGCATACGGTTCAGGCGCTATTTGTCTACAACTCACAGGTATTTTGAAAAGCAGCTGCGCCCTGGCATTCTGTGGCTTGTACCCTATACTGTGAGTTGACAGGACGTAACTGGTATTTAATGGTAACTTACACTAGTTTGTTACTTTAACTGACTGGCCCTAGGCTTCCTGTGCATTAGAGACTGTTCTGAACCGATGTCGGTGACCTGCAGAGAAACTCACCCTCGCTAGTCTATGCGTACGCCCACTGCCGCCATGCACCCGGCACTGGCGTGTGTATGGTGCTGCGCATGCGTGGAGAGGCTTGGTGGACTCTTCTCACCGTTGCGCAGGCTGGTTTACCCCAGTGTATGAAGATAAGCATGGCTGTTTCTAGGGTCTTGTCTTTCTATTGTTTTGCTTTTCCTATTCTTGAGTTAATGCTTTTAGTAATGTAGGCACCATAGAAGGTTTTGAAAATGATGCATTAGTTACCCTCCATTTCTCTGTTTCATAAATGTTTTGGTAATTCTTGGTCCATGGAATCTTTACTTACATTTGCAAATTAGTGTGACCATTTTTTAAAAATATGGTTATTTCTATCAGAACTGTAATAGGCTTTATATACATTAATTATGGCAGAAATGACATCTTTATATTATTCACTCTCTTCATTAATGATGAAAATATAACTTCCATTC
This sequence comes from Acomys minous, assembly GCF_964271855.1. Lineage (NCBI taxonomy): Eukaryota > Metazoa > Chordata > Mammalia > Rodentia > Muridae > Acomys > Acomys minous. Next base: position 5,168,815 of record NC_140501.1, on the reverse strand, counting down.
ACACAGGAATTCTGTATTTTCATTTTAAACTTTACATTAAACTTCATTTCATTGGTTTCTAGTACTTGATTTTCTTGATACTAGCATAAATTGGTATATTCATTAAAATTTAAAACTTCATTTATTGCAATTCTTATGATTATAAACAAGCCTAATAACCACATATTTAAAAAATAATTGTAATAATTTATATGTCTACAGTATGCAAAATATGACAATTTAAATATTTGTTTTGTTTTGTTGAGCAATTTTGCATTCATGATCATGAATAAGGATTGGCTATAACCTTCTTACATAACATCCTTTAGTCACAGGATTTTGAGTAACTTCACTTCTAACTACTTAAATGATTAGGAAAGCAATTTAAAATACTTGGGTAAAAATCAGAAAAAGTATATATGATCATGTTACTAAACATTTTCTCTCCTCAAGTTTTATATCCAGTGTATCATTTGTAATTCATAATATTCCCACTTCTCAAAATTAGTGCTTGAAAAGTAATTTTGCTTTGTTTTACATTTATTTATTTGTGTGTGCATATACATGTGTGTGCACATGTGCGCGTGTGAGCGTGTTAGTGTGCATGTCCCATAGCATGCATGTGAGGGTCGCAGAGCTCCCTGCAGAAGTCAGTGATTTGCTTCTACCATGCAGGTACTATGGCTGGAACTCAGGTCACCATGGTCTCATGTGCCTTTACTCACCAAACCACCTTGTTGGCCTGACTAGTTCATCTTTTATGTTGTTTTTAAATTAACTGCTGTAAAGATACTTTTATTTGAAAAGATTAGGGACAATTAAAATCGGGTATTCTGTCCTCAAGAAGATTTAAGCAAGATGCCACTTGTGGAGATCTCACAATCATCCCTGAGTTCACGAGCAACACTGTGGCTGGCAATGAGAAACCAAGCAGTGTGCAGTTTAGGCTCCAGAACGTCTCCGAGGCACCAGGGAGATGGTAACGTCTCCTCGTACTACAGACAGCGTTGAAAAGGAGGGTCACCTGCTAATAAAAGCCCAAGTGCTATGTGACACTGGTCTAATACACACGAGATCCTTTAATGTTACGACTGACCTCCTCACAGTCCAATGGGCATGCTCTTTAGTGCTGTGCCTTACAGATGTGATCACCCAAGGGAACAGAAAACAGAGGCCATCATTCTGAGACTATTTCATAATTGCATTGTAGTTTTACCCTCACTTTTAATCTCCTATGCTAGAGACAAGCAGATATCACACTGTGAAGATTTTTAAACAACAGAGAGAGAGAGAGAGAGAGAGAGAGAGAGAGAGAGAGAGAGGAGAGAGAGAGAGAGAGAACACGCAGGTTTATGTGGCAAGGGAATGAAGCGCTCACTCAGTCCATTTGCCAGTAGGCAGGTGTTTTGTACCATAAGATGCACACAGTTTTTAGAGCAGTGAAACAAGAAAAACAGCAATCAGACTGTAAGGCGCACCCTAATTTCCCCAGCACTTTTTTTTGGGGAAAAGTGCTTCTTATGGTCCAAAAAATACGGTAAGTGTGCCATGTAAGCAAGCCAACATTTGGCGCATCTGGAGGCAAATCAGGGCTGCTGCCTCAGGAGGGCATTAGTCCTTACGTAAAATGCTCTTGAATTACCAAACCTCAGAAACAGGTAAGAAAAATTATTGTTTTAAGTATTAAGTTGTATAATAATTTGCTGTATAGCAATAAACTTACAATGAGCTAATATAAAAATGTCATAAAACATTTTGATGTGTTTCTTAATTTTTAAAATATAGACATACAAACTCCCTTAGTAATATAGATGCTCATTTAAAAATTATCCTGAAATATGGAAACCATTCCTCCTAAGAACTGGTTTATAATTACCACAAGAAACATTACAGCTAATATAGTTCATAGTAGTTTGGTAACTAACTACATAGTCTGGGAGAGAGAGACTGCTGAGTGATTACAGGACAACAGTTGCTATTCTCAGACGCTGTTGGAAAGATACAGATTTGAGCTCACTGGAGAGAAACAGGTGTTTCCTGAGATGCTATGTGTGACTCCCTGCCGTGGTCTCCTTAGCACTGTGTCTGTTAGCATGCAGGAGGATGACATCTGCACACTGTTCTTCATTCTGGAAGAGTGTGTACCCACCATGTGCTCCAAGGCATTGAAAAGCAGCTTCCTCCCAGATGGCGTGTCAAAGTCAGCAATGACCCACAAAGTAACCGAAGATATCACATCACCTGAAATTTCCAAATAGTCAAGTAAAATTAATTTTTTTCTAAAATCAAACAACAAGGAAAAGGGAATTTTAGTTAAAACCCTACAAAATAAGTATGTTAAAATTCAAAAATTGTGTTTTACACATTCTCTCTCTCTCTCTCTCTCTCTCTCTCTCTCTCTCTCTCTCTCTGTGTGTGTGTGTGTGTGTGTGTGTGTGTCTTTCTCTCTGTCTCTCTCTCTCTGCCGCTCTCTTTCTGTCTCTCCCTCTCTCTGTCTCTGTGTATCTCTCTCTGTCTCTCTGTCTCTCTCCCTCTCTGTCTGTCTCTTTCTCTCTAAATGAGACACAACAGTGGGTTCTGGCGATGCAGCTAGGGTCCTTACGCTTGCTTTGCAAACACGACGGGCTGAGCTCCCTCTGCTCTCCATGTTCCATTGTGAAGCCACAGCTAAGTGAGCATAGCTCTACCCGGCACCCGTGCACGCCTCACACAGGGACACCTCTAGGGCTGCCAGAACAACCCCCAGGAACTGATCCTTTAGACTAGGCGACCAATTCAAAATGATTATTTAAAAAAAAAACAAGTAATAAAAACTGTATATATTTGAAACTATAGTTATTATTATGGTAAGCAATATTTATAGTAAAGCAGTTTAGAAATGAGAGAGGAAAATAGTATAATAAAAATATGACACTGATTTTACTTACAACCTTCAAGCCCCTGCCACCGTGCACCTTGGATTTTCTGAGGTGGTGGGGGGCCTAGTGCCTTGTTATCACCAGAAGCCAATGTTAACAGCAAGGTTATAGCGTTCTCGTTTAAGAAGGAAGTTAGAACAACTGAGATTCTGCCTTACTGTCAGCACACCCACCATCACAGCTCCTAAGCTAAGAAGTATTTTAAATGTTAAATCCTCAAAATTGTCTGATTTCTTCTTCACAATAAATAGATTTTCAGTTAATATTCCTTTAGTTTGGATGAGGTTTACTGAAATTGGACACTTTAGGCTAATTTGGTATAATACCCTGAGTCTTTCTGAAATATAACCCAACCTGATTTCTGACTCTCTTGCCTTTACATGACACATCAAGGTCCCACCCTGTCATCGCTAGGATGGAAACACACTGTACTTTATTACATACTAAATTTTTTTGTAGGAATAACACTTCTGAATGTAACATCTTAAAATCTATTAGAAAGTAATGTAGAGATAGCTAGGTGAAATTTGGATTCAATCTACAGAATTTTTAAAAGAAATATGTCTTTTGCTTTAGGTCTCTCAGATATCTTTTACAATCTAATTCACTGCATTGTTCGTCACTGTAATAGTTAGAATACTCCCACATACACACTATAACCCAAACCATCAACCTCAGTCTTTCTCTAGAAAGTTCTGGCCACACTTCTGGCAAACCCTTGCATTTACCCACATTTGTAAACAAACACTACTACAGCATAAGCCACATATTGATCCTCACACTCTGACAGTGTGAGACTTCAGTATCCCAGGCTCACCAATAGACAGGTAGGTCATCCAGATAAATATTAAACAGAGAAATACTGTACCTAACAGACATGATAAACCAAGTGGCTCTAACAGATATAGAATTTCATCCATATACAGATGAATATACCTTTTTCTCAGCACGTCATGGAACTTTCTCCAAAACTGTCCACATACTTGGACACAAAGTAAGTCTCAACAGAAAGAAGATATTGAAGCAGCACCCTAAATCCTATCAGACCAACATGGACTAAAGCTGGATCTCAACAACACAAATCACAAAAAGCTTATAAACTCATGAAAACCAAATGCTCTCTACTGAATGAGAAATGGGTCATGACAGAAATTAAGGGAAAAAGTTAAGCGTTTCTATAACTGAGTGAAAATGAATATGCACATTCAAACACATGAGACACAACGGAGGCAGTTCTAAGGTGCAAGTTCTAAGCACTAAGTCCATACATAGAAATGGGAGTGATCTTGTAATAGTAACTTGACAGCACACCTAGAAGCTCTATGATTAAAAGTCACACCCCCAAGGAGCAGATGGTAAGAACTAGTCAAACTCATGGCTGACAGCAATAAAATAGAAACAAAGAAAACAAAGAATCAATGAGTTAGTTCTTTGAGAAAATCAATAAGATTGATAAACCTTTATCCAAATTAACTAAAAGACAGAGAGAATATGCAAATGAACAGAACTGGAAATGAAAAGGGACATAGCAACAGGAAGTAAGGAAATCGGAGAACCGTAGGACATACTTTAAAAACCTGTACTCCACCACATTGGAAAATTTAAATCAAGATCAGATAATCAGTTTAAACAGACCTATAACTTCTAGTGTAAAAAAATAGTAATTAAAGGTCTCCTGACCAAAGAAAATCCAGGGTCAGATGGTTTTAGTGCAGAATTCTACGAGGGTTTTTAAAGAAGAGTTAATGCTCTTTTTTCTATTTAACAAAATAGAAACAGAAGCCATGCCTAATTAATTTTAAGAGACCACAGTTACCCTGATACACAAGCCACATGAAGCTCCCCAAAAATTACAGACAAATTTCTCTTACTAATATAGATGCATATTTTCTCAATAAAATGCTTGCAAACCAAATCTAAGAGCATATCACAAAGATCATTCACAATGATCAAGTAGGCGTCCCCCAGGGATGCAGGGGCACCTGGATTGATGAATGCAATCCACCACACACAGACTCAAAGACAAAAGCCACATCATCATCTCATTTGATGCAGAAAAGGGCACCCCTCATGATAAAAGTCAAATTCCAGCATATTCTTGACAAATTTTGAAAGGACAATTCTCAGCTTCAAACGGGAATACACACACAATTTTTAGGATAGTTAAAGCAATCTTAATAATGAACAGTAGGAAGTATCACCATCCCAGACTTCAAATCGTAGTACAAAACTGTACCAGTAAAAACCGTATGGCATTGGCACACACGCGCGCGCACACAGAGGGGGAAAAAAAACCCAAAAAACCAAACCAAACCAAAAACAAAACAAAAAAACAAGCAAGCAAAACAAAACCAGAAAATGATCAGTGGAGTAGAACTTAACACCCAGCGCCTGGTGGCAAATGCTTTTAATTCTAGCATTCCAGAGACAGAGGTAGGCAGATGTCTGTAAGTTCCAGGCCAGCCAGGTCTACAGAGAGATTCCCTGTCTCAAAATCAAAACAAACAGAAAATTGAACCCTGAGACACAGAACCACACACCCGTGAATACAGACCCCAGAGTTTTGATAAAGAAGCCAGAAACAGGCACTGAAAAAGACAGCATCCGTACAGGTGATGCTAGTGAAACTGATGGCTCTATACAGAAAAATCCAAATGGATCCACACTTTTCCCTCTGCACAAAACTCAACTCCAAAGGGACCTAAGACCCCAACATCCAACAGGTATACCAAACCCTATAGAAGAGAAAGTGGGGAACTGTGGTTCCAAGTTCTACTTCTCCCTGGGGTGCCCAGATGCCACCGGACACTAAGCTGAGGAGAACCAGACCAGGGGGCGGGGGTCTACAGGATTCCAGTCTGGCTGGGAGTGCTGGGTAGGGGAGGAAAAGACCTCCAAGGATGAGACAACAATTCTCATGATGATATTCAGTGAAACAGTTTATGGGGCCTTGTTTCCAGGGTGAGGAATTGCTATATGAGCCTTGGGGAGTGAGGAGGGGCTCCCTGGGTGAATGCATTTCATTGGCAGGGACTATGATGCATGGGAATCTATTTACATGGGGAAAATTCCAGATGCAGTGCTCCATGACTGGCTACCCATGACCACGTTCAAGTCGCATGCCAAGCGCTCCGAGGCAGCCGTCCAACTCCTGCCATCTCTGGATGAGAAGTTAAATCTCAAGTTTGAGATTTGCAGGGTTTGAACATGCTCCACCTCGCTAGTTCCAGTCCACATGCTCCACAGGGAATAGCCTGGAAGTCATTGTCACAGAAGACTTCCTGAACAGAACACCATTAGCACAGGCACTAAGATCAACAATTAATAAGTGAGACCTCGTGAAGCTGAAAAGCGTCTACGTGGCAGAGGACCGTCGTTTAGACAACATGACAGCCTATGGAATGGCAATAGAGTTTTTTTATCACCTACATATTTGAGAGAAGGCTAATATTCCAAATATATAAAGAATTAAAAAATCTAGAAATCAAGAAAAACTTGGTACAGATAGATCTAAACTCTAAATGGAAAATTCTCAACAGAGAAAATTCAAATGGCAGAGAAGCGCTTAAAGAAAAGCTCAACGTCCTTAGTCATCAGGGAAATGCAAATCAAAATGACTCTTGAGTCTCAGCATCCGTCCAAATCCCCCGCAGGACTCCAGGTGAAAGTGGTATGGAAGAATGGGGATGTAGTCTGAATAAATTATAATAAATTAAAGTTTAAAAATGATTCTTGAGATTCCACCTTACACATGTCAGAATGGCTAAGATCAATAAAGCCTGTCAGCAGCTCAGGATGGCAAGGCTGTGGAGTAAGACCACTGTCAGCGGAGTGCAAACTTGTACAGCTACTACGGAAGCCAATGTCATGGTTCCTCAGGAAGATGGGAATCCATCCACCTCAAGCTGCAGTGACGCCAACTCTTGGACATACATCCAAACCATGCCTCATGCTACCACACAGATACTTGTCAGCCAAACAACCTGGATGTCCCTCAGTAGAAAAGGAATAAAGAAAACATGGTATATTTACACAATGGAGTATTATTCAGACATTAAAAAAATAATGAAAGTCATTGGCAAATAGACGGAACCATAAGAAAGTCATCCTGAATGAGGCAACACAGAACCAGGAAGAGAAATATGGCATGCATAATGGGGTCTATGTGGATATTAGCTATTAAGTCATGGTAGCCAAGCTACAATCTGCAGAACCACAGAGATTAGGTACAGAGTAGATATACTTATATACCTAATATATATAAATTATATACACACATACATATATAATATACATATACATATATGTATATAGATATAAATTACACCTCAAATGACCCTTAAATTTCTCTCCCCATCATCCCTGTCATTATATATATCATTATATACATATATATGTACATACATGTATGTATACACACACCCACACAGATACATACCCACACCCACGCACACCCACGCACACCCATGCGCGCGTGCGCGCGCACACACACACACACACACACACACACACACACACTAGGGTTTTTTGCTGTGAAGAAGCCCCATGACCATGGCGACCCTTATAAAGGGCAATATCGAATTGGGGCTGGCTCACATTTTCAGGGGTTTAGTCTATTATCATCAAGGCAAGAAACATGGTGGCATGCAGGCAGACATTGTGTTGGAGAAGGAGCAGAGTTCTGCATCTTGACCTGCAGGCAGCAGGAGACTGTGTGCCACACTGGGTGTAGCTTCAGCATAGTAGGCCTTCAAGCCCATCCCCACAGTGGACACACTCTAACAAGACCATACCTACTCCACCAAGGCCATATGTGCTAATAGTGCTGCTCCCCATGGGCCAAGCATCCAAGCACATGAGTTTATGGGGCCATACCTGTTCAAACCAGCACAGTGACGTAAATGGAGTTGCTCAATAATGAGAAGGCAGAGCCCTAGCTGGGCATTGCTCAGCACACAATGAAGACTCCAGGGTTTGGTTATATCAATGGAGTTGCTGGCCAAAGGGGTCCCATGGGAACCCACAAACCACCTAGACTATTGGCAAGTTGCTCTCTACAGACTGATGATAAAGTGCTACTGCTGAAGGGAACAGATTGAACATGGAGTGGTCAAGCTGGTGCCCACTTAGCGCCTTCATCTATAGCGCCTAGTGGTAAGGGTACTAGAAAGTTCCTTGGCTACTACCAAAGAAAAGAGGCCAGTACCAGTTCAGCTACAACCTCAGTCATCTACAGTGATGAGCTGCATGCAAGATGTGTTAGTAACCAACCAATACACGACTGGATTTAAGTCCTACTCCATGAGCAGGAACCTTTCATTGATACTGCTGGGGTGGCCAAGAACCAAGAAGAGATGGGACAGGCAGTGATTTATAGAAGAAAACAATACTACTGTCCGCTCAAGAAACGTAGCAACAAAATGACTCCTAATGACCTTCTACACTCAGAACAGTGTCTTGCTCAGCCATCATCAGAGAAGCTTCCTTTCAGTGGATGGAAATAAATACAGAGCACCCTAGCTGGACAATGTGAAGAGAGGGAGAAACCTTCAAACACTTAGCCCTGAGCTGGGTGACTCCATCAACCCCCCTCCACCAGAGTCAGGGAACCAGGAGGGATGAATAACTCCAAGGAAACAAGGACTTTTAAACACAGCAGGACTGATACATATATGAATCCACAAAGACAGCATGCCCTGGGCCTGCATGGGTCGAGGCCTCATGGTACCCTAGAGAGTAAAGTGGCCATACAACTGCACATCTGAAACTCAGAAGCTTTCTCCCACTGACAACCACTCACAAAGACAAGTTAGCTTCTTCCAGTGAGCCTCGCTGAGTGTACTCACCAAGCCTAGCAGTAGATGGCCAACACAAAACAAACCCAACGGCAGTTTTGGAGGTACTTTTTGTCTCACAATGCTTTGTCTGGGCTCCAGCTCCTTCTTCCTCCTCCTCCTCCTCCTCCCCTCCTCCTTTTTCTTCTTCCCTACAGGTCTTTTGCTTATATATTACTGTTTCTGATTTTCTGGTTTTGGGGGCCTTTTGTGTGTGCCGATATGTGTGTCTCTGTATATATAAGTGTTTTTTCTGCTTTTTCTTTGGTTCTTTTTCCTATTTGTCTTAACCTATTCAGGTTTGTCTGTTTTTACTTTATCTTCTTTTCTTTTCATTTCTTTCATCTTTTATAAAAATGCCTGTTTGTTTTCTAATGAGAAAGATCAAGAAAGGATGAGGAAATGGGTGGGTGGGAGGTGGGGAGGGTATGGGAGGAGTTGGGGGAGGGGAATAATCGTTGTATAAAATACATAAAAATAATATTGAATAAAAATCCATTTTAATTAAAATAAAAAGAGGGAAAAAAGATGTCAACCAAACCAAACTGAACCAAAACAAAAAACCCAAACAAACAAAAAACAAAACAAATAAAACAAAACAAAACAACAACAACAACAAAAAAAACTAAAAGCAGAAGAAACAAAGCAGAACCTGCACTACCCAAATTCTATTTACCTATGTGAACATTCAATTGTACCTTTAACACATCTGTGGTCCAACTGCAGACTTCTCTTTTGAACCTAAATCCTTATTCCTAAATGTATAAACTGTCTTGGTCTCTCCTTTTCTGGTTATGATCTACAACTTCAGCAAGACATCCAGATTTTGTTGAATTATAAAAGAGAAATTACATTTTTATCTATGGACTTATCAAAATAGCTTTTAATAGGTTTTATTACTTTCTTTAAATGGTAAAAGTGGACTAACATACTTTTTTTAAAAAAGGCAAAAGGGCAGAACTGAACCCCTGGGCATATATGATTAATGAGGATAAAAGTAACACTTTTCCCAATTGTAACAATTGTTACAAACTACCAAATTAAAACCATGATCATAGCCAAAAATAGAAACATAGTAGCATTTGTTATACAAGCATCTTACTAAAGCCATGTTTTTATTATTTTAGGAATAAATTACAGAAAATGAGCTCTTTACCTTCCTGAGTTAAATAATGCATGTTTTTTGCAATCACAGCACTCTTATCTTGTGAATCCAAGAAAGAGAAAGTAGAGAAATCTTCAATATCGGCAGTTACTGAAATAACAAATGTTTAATAACAAATTACTAAAATACTCACAATATAAGTCTCTGTAGTATTGTATAAGAATAGTTATTTACCTGATGAAGATAATAAATTAAGGTACTGTGGTTTGGTGTGCAAAATCAAAGAATTTAACCGTGGCACAACATTATCTTTATCCATCAGGAAATCAATTGCATTGATTTCATCATTTAATGTGCCCTAAAGATAAAAATTATTACTTTACTAATAAGGACAATTTATATATGTATAATTGTTATGTAGGTAATTCTTGCAAATATATTTAAAATACATTTTAAAAACTTATACTTTATCATTACTATAATAAACTTTCTTATAAAATTGTAATTCCTCTAATAATTTAATTTTTCATGTACCTATATATCTGGTAAATTTAATTATTAATTATTAAATGATCAGGGTGAGTATTTTATATTACTTAAGTTATTAAAAGTTTCAATATACTCATAAATATCATTCATGCCATTTTCTTATAAATGTGTACCTACCATAAAAACATCTCTTTGTAGATATACAAATGTATCCACCATTTTTTCCAGGATAGCTCCTTTCAGTTCCTCAGTGCTTCTCTTTTCGAGGTCAAAGGGTTCACCATTATAAAGAACTTGAGGCAAAGGACCCAGGCCCGCCATCTTATAAAAGCTTGTTCCTGCCTATTTATTAAAAATATCAATGTCAAATAAAATATAGCTATTTGAAAAAATATAAGATAATAAGAAACAGTGCCATATTACTATGACATAGTAAAGATGGTCAATTTTGTTATTTATACCTATACATTAAAAAAGAAATCTATTTATATACATATAGCAAGAATCACAAAGTATCTTCTGTCAGGGGCTAGCTTGTAAATACTTTAGGCTTTGCCAACTCTTGGTCTGTGCTGTGATAAACTCTGTTGTTGGTTGTAGTAGAAGAACAGACAATTCATGAGCACATTTTTTGGTTGTCCCAAAAGTTATTTACAAAAGCAAGCAGTGATGGTTCTGCTGACTCTGGATGTTTAACATGACATTTACTTAAAACCAAAACTTTATATATATTAAAACTATTTTATTATTCATTTATTCAATAAATGCTTCTTGACTCAATCCATGAGCATTACATTATCTATACTGAAAATAGAACTGAATATTGTTCTTCAAGAAGTTCACTAAATACTTACAAATTACAGCAAAGTTCCAAGTGGGTCCATAAAAGGATCATCTAACAAGTCTGAGCATGAACAGGAAGGGTTAAGTAAAGGCCTCTGTTAGACAAGGGCACAGAAAGCTTTACAAGATGAATAAAAACTTTCCAGGAAGACAAAATGGAGAAAGACAGTCCAGGTGAAGAGACAGCAGATCAAGAGCTAGAAGGAAGTAAGAATACGGCACATTTAGGCAACGGCAGTAAATATAGGATGTGACACACAGGGTGCCATCAGACATGGGGTCAGAGAGAGTTAGCAGAAGTCAGATCACAGGACGCCCTCAGTGTTTGGATTCCACCTTATGAATAAAGCCTTCATCTGACATTTGATACCAATGTTAGGATTTTTATTAGAAGCAACATTCTCACAAGTAGTCTCAGAAACTAAGTACAAATTAAGTGCTCCTTTTCTGATATAGGACCAGATGTTTAAAATTTGGAATGAGTGCATACTCTTCCATAATTCATAACCAGAGTCTAAATGCTCAGTCGTGATCAAATGGTTTCAGATTCCGAAGCATTTGGAAATTCAGAGTAGGGACCTTCAACCTCCAGCACTATTACAGCACTTCACAGATGATGGCGATGCAGAGCTAGTCATTTCCAATGCCAAACGCTGATCACATTTTACATCTTCAACTGTATACATATCTGTCTGACCAAAAGTCTGACCTCTTAACCACAGGACTGGATGATGTCTGCACTCACTAGACAACCATCTGCTCTAATAAAGGCTGATGAATGCACAGAAACAAAATATATACCTAAATGGAAGTATCATCTTAAAGGGCGTTATAGTTTAGTAGAAGGGAAGATGGGTAAATTAAGACACGTATTAATAAGTTCCTAGAGATACCAATGACATGACCAATACTATCTGAAAGAAGGTTCAGTGACAATTTACAGCCAACATTATTTATTAAAAAAAAAAAAAACCACCACAGCATGACTAGATTCCAACAAGGAGCTGGAAGCTGCTGTAGTAGTGTGGGAAAGCAGACAAGCCCCAGAATGGCCGAGAGTGGGCACGGCCAGGCAGGGGCAGCCGATAGGCAGAGCTGCCCCAGGCTGGGGGCTGTCTGCGAGAATGTGTAGGAGAAGAAGCGTTAGGATGCCTTCCTCACTCCAGCAGAGGCGCTCTGCGAGAACTATAGTGCTCTCCACTCTTTACAACAGGGCATGAAGAAGGAAAACAGGCTTGGGGTAGGGACAGGACGGGCTTAGCCTTAGATGTCTCTGACTTCATGCGTTTATGGGAAATCCTAGGCAGATGAATGTCTGCTCCTTTGCCCTTTCTTACCAGTGTCAGTGCTTGCGTGTATGTGCTCGTGCGCATGTGTGAGTGTCTGCTGCGGGTGCACCTGTGAGTGCGAGGGTATGGAGTGCCGAGGTTAACGCTGGGGATCTTACTGCAGTTGCTCTCCACCTATTTTTCCAAAAGAATTTTGAGACACGGTCTCTCATCATACCTGAATCTCACCCATTTGGCTGTACTGGTGGGACAATTAGCCTTAGGCACAGTGCTCTCTCAGGCATGTGCTGCAAGTGCTCAGCTTTTTATTTTTTAACATGGGATCTGGGGACCTGGGCTCAGGTCCTCATAGCAGCAGGGCAGGCACTTCACCGACTGAGCCATCTCCCAGCCCTGAATGCACGTGTGTTGACTTTAGACAGATATCCCTGCTGGAAATCCCCCAGTGTACAACTTCTAATTAAGCAACCCATGCATTCCAAAATGGTAATCACCAACGATAAGCCAGTGCTAGAATCCTACACTTTTAGCCTGTACGGGTCTTTTGAGCCATAGCCACATATGTTCAATGTATCATTTCACACATCTGGAAGTTCACAGGCATCTCAAACACTAAACACAAAAAGCTGAGGTTATCTTCAGTTACATTTTTGTGATGAGAGCTCTTAAAAGCCTTCATCATTAATTGCTTCAAGTATGAGATATATTGGTATTACAATTACTCCCATGTTTAACAGACCTCAAACATACCCTTCTGGTCTAACTGAAATGTTGTATTCTTCACCTTTCCAAGCCCTCCCGCTGCCAAGAGCCTCTGGTCTCCACCTTCATACTCTGCAGCTTTGCGCCCTGTGGCGCACACACCCTAAGGCACTGCTTTTGCGCCCAGTCTTCACACTCCTCCTCACCCAGTCTTACCGTCCTGCCACTGTCATACTTGGAGTGGGTTCCTAAGATATCCAAAATGTCTGCATAAGGATATTTATCTTGAAGAACGCTCTTTACGTTATCCATGGTGAGGATTCGGTGATCTTTCACTTTCTCGTACATCTGTGGAAACAGAGATGTATTTCTTTACAATAATTAGTTTTGTTTCTCTAAGACTATAATTGTCTTATAAATTCTTTTTGTTTGTTGATTTTTTTTTTATACCTCGGGTTGGCCTCAAATTCACTATGTAGCCAAGGATGACCTTGAAGTAATAAAGCCTTCTGCCTTCACTCCCCCAGTGTGCAGAACTGGGGCGCTGGAGGTTAAATTTAGGACTTCACGTGTGTTTGGGAGGTGTTCTATCAATTGAGCTGCAATCACTCAGGGTGGTAAATATGCACATTATATACAGGTAAAGTGGTTACTTAAATCATGCATTATCATTTAGAAAATATTTAAAATATTGCAAAACTTTCAAAATCATAACAACTTATGTTATATTGTATTTTAATCAATTAGACACTGATTTAATAACTTTATTAAAATATACTTGTAAAATATTATAAACTATTTCAGAATTGTGTCATTCTCCTTCTGACTGTTCTTCAGTAAATACATTTCTAGGTGCCCTCCTTTCCTCTCTTTCCCTGGTCTCAATGTTCTAAGCATATCCACATCCCTCTCTTCTTTCTCATCTCTCTTTTTTGAACACACTGTGTAGTACATACATGTATGTGCATGTATCTGTGTGGCATGTGGAGGGCAGAGACTGACAATATCTTTCTCTCTTTCTCCACACTGAACCTAGAGCTCCCTTTTGCCGGGGCTGTCAGGCCACAGAGCCCTTGGGATCCTGCCGCACCACACAACAGGGTTCCAGGAGGGCACTGGCAGCCGGGGCTTCGCTGTGGGTGTTAGGATCTGAATCCAGTCCTCCTCCGTGAGCACCAAGCACATCACCGACTGAGCTCTCTCTCTCTAGCTCTCATGTGTCCTTTAGTAAAATGTTTTTGAGTTTTTGTTTGTTTTTTTGAGAAAGAACCTAAAGTTGGGTGGGTTTAGAAGGGGAGAGGGTCTGAAAGGACTTGGAGGAGGGGAAGAATATAATCAAAGTATAAATTTAAATTTTATTTTAAATAATAAAAATATAATTAAAAAGATGTTATTGATCCTGCTTCATTATTTGGATGCAGTTCTAGGCATGAAGTCTTTGGCTTCAAGTGTAATATGGTTTTCTAAGAAATTATAGCATTATTCTGACTATATGGTAGATAACATATGGCAAATAATTCAAATGCAAGTGATGGGCACAGACTGACAGGGACACTAATCTATAATATAAAGTGATTACATAATAGATTCAATGTTGGCAGTTGGCAATGCCCTCACTTTCTTGGTTATTTTCATTAGTACAAATCTTTTAATGAGGTCTCAGCAAACCGTGACTTTAATGTTTCCAGACTCAGTATGAATCTTGTTTCAGTTAAAAAAAAAGATTTGCACTGGTATCTTGCCTGCATGTGTGTTTGTGTGACGATGCCACACAAGGATTCCCTTAAGCTGGACTTACAGACATATGAGTCGCCATGTGGGAGCTGGGAACTGAACCAGGCTCCTTTGGTAGAGCAGCCAGTGCTCTTAACACCTAAGCCATCTTTCCAGCCCCTTGTTTCAGCTTTTAATACAATATGCATCCTTTTACAATAATACAGATGGATATTAATGAAAAGCCCAAGTAAATCTGACAGTCTCATAAACTTTTATAGCAACCAATAAGTTAGTAAAATTAAGACAGATGTACTATTGACAATATTTCACACAGCACTTCCTTTCAGAGAAAACTGCTCCCCAGTGGGATATTTGTCCACCACTTGCATTTCAGTTATCGTCCACGAAGATCAGCATGCTACTACAAACTCTTAGTCAACACAGTTTTAATACAAAGCAGCATAAAATCAAGGCTAAATATGTGAGCCAGTCTATAGACCGTACTAAGGGATTTAAAACCCCACTTACAAAAGCACTCTCATTTGCTATTTTTCCTTCATCCAGTTCTTAGCAATTTCTGCTTTTTCTTTATAGTATATCTCCCAGATTCAGTGTTATCGTCTTTCATATAGCTCAAATAGCTGTCACGCAGTGATCTCATCATTTGAAACTGTTTAGGACTTATCTATTACATATGTGATTATTTAGAGCATGTCTCAACCTGTGAGCTGCCACCCCTTGGGGGGGGGTCACATATCAGATGTTTATGATTTGTAACAGTAGCAAAACTTCAGTTATGAAGTATCAATGAAAGAACTTTATGGCTGGGGGCCACTACGACATGAACTGTATTAAGGGTTGCAGCATTAGGAAGGCTGAGGACCACAGGTTTAGAGTATCTTTAATCACTGCACTAATGACTTTATTCAAGGCGTAACTTAGGAATCCTTCAAACTATTTTCTATTATGTTTTTCTCTAACTTCTCACATATACAATTAAGGTTCTTACAAAGTTAGATTAGTGTAAGTAAACTGATATACTTTGGTAGAGGCTCAGCTGCCTGCTTATAAAATTGGGACAATTGTATATATCTTACTAGACTGTTGGAGGGATCAAACTTATTCATACTAATTTCCAAGAACATTTTCATTTATTTAAAATGATATAATAATAAACACAGTAATACAAGTGTAAAAGTAACTTTTATTCTCTTGTCTCAACTGTTGTCTAGGAGGCTGACTGTCTCCCTCTGCTAAGCTAGGCCTAGTCCTGGAAGCTGCTAGCTTCTGTATAATCTAACCTAGGCCCAGAATGTTTTCAGCTTCTGAGACTTACTGCTTAATTAGCTCACCCTTACTTGTTCCTTCTGAGCTCTGGGCTGCTGGTTCAACTCAGCTGTTCTGGCTCAAACTCTTCTCCCAGCTGATTTATTTAATCTGGCTTCTCTCTCAGCCTGGACTTGCTCCGCTTGACCTCAAACTAATTTAGCAATCTGCTCTAATCTTCTGGTTCCTTCTCATTTTCTGGCTCATTCTGTCTTTACCTGAGTTCTGTCTCTGCAAACCATCTGTCTATTACTGTCCTGGTAAAACTGCCTCCTCTAGAAAACTGCCTCTTAGGTAGCTTCCCTTTCCTCTGTCTTTGTATGAGAGTTGGGCGTATCATATTCTCTCAAATCTTCTTTGATTTGTCACCTTTTCTGCCATTCAGTTAGGCATCACTTTCAAATATGGGTGCTTCCTTCTACAAACTAACTTTACCTCTGTTTGGGATTAAAGGCATGTGCCACCTTGCCTGGACCTATGCTTTTCTTTACCTGATACTAGTTCTACACCAGGTTGGCTTTGAACTCAGATCTGTTTGCCTCTGTCTCCTGGATTAAAGGCCTGTTTGTATTCCAGCTGGATCACACAGATCTAGAAGGTCTTTGGATGTGATCTCTAGCCAGAGCAGCAGTGCTCTGAATTAACATTTCTCTACATACAAGAAAATTATTTATTCTGAAAAACTTTATCTAGTGCACAAACTCACCTGTGTCATGGAAATAAATGCTTCTGAGACATCGTATTTTTCTTCAATGTAATTGAAAGCTCGCCAAAGAGCAACTGCAGCATCTGCTGTCGCATCAACTTCCTTATCCACAGGAAGAATGAACACAAAACCAATCCTGAGGAAAGAGGGTGGGTAAGCAATGTTGCAGCTATCGCTTGAGTAACAATAAATTACTACTTACAATACTACACTGTCGCATGTAGGTGGGGGCCATATTAGATACGGGAAAGGGCGCGTGACCCGAAAAGCTGGACTGTAATTCCTATCCACCTAAATCCTCACAGCTATTGAAGCCTGCAAAATGTCAAGCACACTCAAGTGGCCTGAATACATTTTCACAGCAATCATACTGTTTCCTCGGGAAGCTGACAGGTGGGTAACAACATGTCCGAGCTGGCTGACAAGAGCGACCACAAAGAGGCTCAGGAGTCTCCACAGCCGAGGCCATGCTGCCAATGCGAGGCCTGCTGCTTTACATGCCACATTCACATTCTCTGCTACACACCAGGAGCAGTGCAAGACTTACTTTGTAGTTAATAATATACATTTACAATTACCTAAGAGGAATTTCATTATAATAAAAAAATTCTGCCAAGCTTATGAAGTCCATGGTATATTCTTGAGCAGGATCAATAAACAGAACCTAGAAGAATGAACATAATCATTATTATAAGACTTTACAATTTTCATGAAATTTAAATGTAGTCTAATTTTTGTAATTTAAAGCATGAAATTCAAAATGTAAGATTTTAAAATTTTCTAGCTTGAATATACAAGAATTCTATACTTTATTAAGATTTATTATAGTTACATATTAAATATAATTATACATGGAATCTTAAACAGATTAAAGATATTCTTTGTGGATATACAATCTAATGTATATATTTCCTATAAAATGAAAGACCTCATTTCACATGTTCATTGGCTTTTCTGTAAATCACAAGAGGAAGTAGACAGTGGAAGTGGATGGAGAGAGGGACTGGGTAGAAGACGGGGTGGGGAGGGAAATGATGCTGAGGATCAGATGTGGGGAGAGTTGGGGAAGGAGGTGACCCAAAAGCAATCCTGCCTACAAGACGTACAGGGATAAAGATGGAGCAGAGATTGAGGGAATGCCCAACCAATCAGTGTCTCAACCTGAGACCCACCCCACCCCATGGGAGAGCCAACCCCTGACACTATTAATGCTACTCTGCTGTGCTTGCAGACAGGAGCCTAGCAGAGTTGTCCTCTGAGAGCCTCTGCCCAGCAGCTGATTGAAACAGATGCTGAGACTCACAGAAAACATGGGGTAGAACTTGGGGAGTCTTGTGGAAGTGTGTGTGGGGGAAGGAGAGATGGTCCTGGAGCAGATAAGAACTCTACAGGAAGACCAAAAGAGTCAAATAACCAAGGACCACGCATGGACTGAGCCTAGGCCCCTACACATGCATAGCTGCTGGGCAGCTTGGTCTTTGTGCAGTAAGGAGAGCAGGGGCTGTCTCTGACAATACTCTGTTGCCTGCTTTTGATCACTTCCCCCGGGAGGGGCTGCCTTGCCTGGCCTCAGTGTATGAGGAAGAGCTCAGTCCTGATGCAACTTGATGTTCTGGGGTGAGTTGGTGTGTGTGTGGGTCCCCTTTCCTGAGAAGAGGGGGATGGGGAAAGGGGGAAGAAGGTGAAATGGTGGGACAGGGGGGAGAGGAGGGAGAGGGCTGTGCTCAGGATGTAAAGTGAATTAATAAGTAAACTTTAAAAACCTAGCATAAATGTGACTGCTTCCTGAAGAGTCTCGCAGGAAACAAGGCGGAGACTTCCTGGGTGAAAAGCACACATAAACACAGTGCAGTCTTAGGTGGTTTTCTACACACTTCAAAACTACAAAAGGTTGTTTGATATTTAGAATTGCAATAATAAACCAAGAAACATTCAGGAGAACATGGAATTTATGTATTTTTCCTGACTACTAAAATGTAAATTATAGAACAAAAATTATAAAATCCTTTGATATAATGTACAAATATCATTATAAAACATGAGTGATGACTAATGATCAACAAATTAAGTAAAGTTCCTGGTTCCTGATGCCCTTTCAGATGGTCATCCCAAGCCTGTTTACTAGGCAAATACTCCTTAGAGTTGACATGCCTACTACCCAACAGCAGGTAATCAAAAAAGAGTATTATTTTTATAACATTATGTAAGAATTAAAATGCAAAACTTACCAAATTATGAAAATTACGCCTTATGAAAGGCACTGTTCCATCTACCACTGGTTTCAACAGCTCCCAGCAACTGGTCGGCCAAGTAATATACAGGCCATCACTTTCTAAGTCATTGACCCACTGCAAGAGAACCCAAAGCCTGTTAGAGCTACATTACTCTTACATCACTTTCAAATTTATGGGTTTTTTACTGTATTAAATCACAGATTAAAACATACACAGATTTTGCTATATTTCTGATATAATAGCCAATTGAAGAAGAAATATATCACATATGACAATTGTATGCTTCCAAAAACAAAAACTTTGGCTCATTAAAAAAAAAAAAGAAGAAAGATTTATTCTATTTTTAGTCATCTGTATTGCTTGGTGTGTTGACGGTGGGAGGTAAGTGCGTGCACGTGGTGCAGATGCCTGCTGAGCCAACGTTGTCCAGTCTGACCGGAACTGGAGATGCCAGCTACAAACTATGGGTAAAACTGAGCTCTGGCCTCTGCAAACCAGGAAGCACTCTTAACCGTTGGACATCGCTCCAGCCCCACTTTACAGTCCCTCGAGTGTATGCATGGAGCATCTTATATTAAAGCTCTCTCCTGAAGCCACTATAAAAGCTGATGAAAGCCCACAGAACACCAGGAAGGAGATGGAGTGGGGGAAATTCAAGAATGGGATTGTTATAATCCTCGAGAGATGCAGGCAGATGAGGAAAACTCCACGGTTACTTCACTTTTTCCCCAGAGCACATGTTCAGACTCAGAGGCAGAAAAAGAGTCACATGGTCTGAAGGTTACAGTCAGGCTTTTGCAGCTGCCATATGTCTGTCTTCTTTGAGGGGAGTGAAGGAGAGATAAACCTGTTTCTCAAGTGTGGGATCAGAATAGTCTTATGAGAGAACAGGTGATGTTAATCCACTCGAAGACGAAGCACCTTGTGCAGGAGCTTGATTGTTGCCAGCTGAAAAGATCCCGTGAACAGACTCTGGGAGGAGCTATATAAAGGAGCCCAGAACTGAAGACGGGGCTTCTGGAGGCTTGGGAGAGTTTTGGCTGTTCATCGCTCCATGTCGAGACGCTCCTAGAGAGAACTGTTCGAGGGAAGGCTTCGGGGGCTCCGGATCCTGCTGAGGTTCTGGGTTCTGGTTACTCCAGGTTCCAGCAGAAGAAATCCTGCTGATTATGCCAGGAGAATCGCTCCTTGGAACTGGTATCCTTACATTTTTGCTGTTGTGTTCCTTAATTCGCTTTTCATATTGTTTTGGTTAGTCGGGTTATAAGTGACGTACGCTCGGTTAATAAGTTGTAATAAAACATATTGGTTAAGAAAATTGAGCCTATAGGGTATCAAGTCTCTTCTTGGTAACCTGCTGTCCTTCCTCTGAGTGCCACCAGGTCTTCCCCTCCAGGGGACATGGTCAAAGGTGAGGCACCAGAGTACGTGAGAAAGTCATATCCCACTCTCCACTCTACTGTGGAGAGTGTTCTGTCCATTGGCTAGATCTGGGTAGGGGTTTAAGGTTTACCGCCTGTATTGTCCTTGGCTGGTGCCTTAGTTTGAGCGGGACCACTGAGCCCAAATCTGCATATCATAATGTTCTACTTGTAGGTTTCTAGGACCCTCTGGATCCTTCTACTTTGCCATTCTCCCATGCTTCTCTCATCTAGAGTCCCAATAGAATGTCCTCCCCTCTGTCTCAGTTTCCTGGTAAGTGAAGGCTTTCGTGGGACATGCCCCTTGGGCTAATATGCAGATATAAGTGAGTATATACCATTTGAGTCTTTCTGCTTCTGGGTTAACTCACTCATTATGATCATTTCTAGTTCAATCCATTTATCCACAAATTTCGGGAATTCCTTGTTTTTAATAGCTGAATAGTATTCCATAGTGTATATGTACCACAGTTTCTTTATCCATTCTTCTATTGAGGGACACTTAGGCTGTTTCCATGTTCTGGCTATTATGAATAAGGCTGCTATGAACATGGTTGAGCAAATTTTCTTGCTGTGTGCTGGAGCATCTTCTGGGTATATTCCAAGGAGTGGAATAGCTGGTTCTTGAGGAAGTCCTATTCCCATTTTTCTGAGATAGCACCAGATAGATTTCCAAAGTGGTTGTACTAGTTTGCATTCCCACCAGCAATGAAGGAGTGTTCTTCTCTCCCCACATCCTCGCCAGCATGTGGTGTCGCTTGAATTTTTGATCTTAGCCATTCTGATGGGTGTAAGATGGAATCTCAGAGTTGTTTTGATTTGCATTTCCCTGATGATTAAGGAGGTTGAGCATTTCTTTAAGTGTTTCTCAGCCATTTGATATTCCTCTGTTGAGAATTCTCTTAGTTCCAAGCCCCATTTCTCAATTGGGTTATTTGGTTTGGTTCTTGAGTTCTTTATATATTTTGGATATTAGACCTTTGTCAGATGTAGGGTTGGTGAAGATCTTTTCCCAGTCTGTAGGCTGTCACTTTGTTCTCTTGACAGTGTCTCCTGCCTTACAGAAGCTTCTCAGCCTCATGAGGTCCCATTTATTAATTGTTGACATTAATGCCTGGGCTGTTGGTGTTCTGTTCAGGAAGTTGTCTCCTGTGCCAATATGTTCCAGGCTCTTCCCCACTTTTTCTTCTAAGTGACTTAGTGTCTCTGGTTTTATGTTGAGGTCTTTAATCCACTTGGATTTGAGCCTACAAGTAGAACATTACGATAGGCAGATTTGGGCTCAGGGGTCCCGCTCAAACTAAGGCACCAGCCAAGGACAATATAGGCGGTAGACCTTAAACCCCTACCCAGATCTAGCCAATGGACAGAACACTCTCCACAGTTGAGTGGAGAGTGGGATATTACTTTCTCACATACTCTGGTGCCTCACATTTGACCATGTCCCCTGGAGGGGGAGACCTGGTGGCACTCAGAGGAACGACAGCAGGTTACCAAGAAGAGACTTGATACCCTATGAGCATATACAGGGGGAGGTAATCCCCCTCAGGAACAGTCATAGGGGAGGGGAATTAGGGGAAGGTGGGAGGGAGGGAAGAATGGGAGGATGCGGGGGATGGGATAGCCATTGAGATGTAGCAAGAGTGAATTAATGAAGGAGAAAAGAAAAGAATGGGAGGACACAAGGGATGGGATAACCATTGAGATGTAATAAGAATAAATTAATAAAAAAAAGAATAACAAGATAAAAATAAAAATAAAAATAAAAGAAAAAGAAAAGAGAAGGCTCAACAGAGTAAGGGCCCTTGCTGCCAAGTGACAATCCAAGTTCAATTGCTGGGACTCACATGGTGGAGAACCAGCTGCCATAAGTTGCCCTCTGAATCAAGCCCCCCTTCACACCATAACGTGAGCATGCCACAACTTCCACACAAAACAAGTAAGTATATGAAAAGCAAAAAACAAAACAAAACAAAAAACCCAGGTACCCTGCATGGGTGGACAACGCTGCTCTCAGAAGCCATACGTTATTAAGTGAAAATCTTTGTGCCAGGGGTGAGCTATCTCCATACAAGTTGTTGGTCAGGGAAGCCCTCTGGGTCCCCAAAACAACACAGGCCGTTGCCACTGTGGTTGGTTACAGTACCAGAATTCTATGCTGTCTCACTCACTATTCTTCTTTTTTTCTTCTTTTCTTTTCTTTTTCTCCTTTATTAATTTGTTCTTGTTACATCTCAGTGGTTATCCCATCCCTTGTATCCTCCCATTCTTCCCTCCCTCCCATTTTCCCCTTACTCCCCTCCCCTATGACTGTTCCCTCAGGAACAGTCATTGTTTTGTTTTTTATGGTGTGGTTCTTGGTAGGTTGAGCATGCTCTAGTGGATAGCTCTGTATCTATTTGCATATGGATGGCACTAACTAGATTTGGTGGGTTAGTTTTTTTTTAAGGGTGTGAAGTTGGAAGGGAGCATGGGAAGAGTCCAGGAGGAAATAGATTGGGAAGAGAAATATAGATATGATCAAAATAAAATGTATACATAAGATTCACAAAGAACAAATAAAATTATATTAAAAAAAAAAGAAAGAAAGAAAATTGAGCCTAGAGGGGAGAACAGGGAAGATTCTAGAAGACAAGGGAAGTGCAGGGAAGAAATGAATGCATGCTCACAGAGACTCCTGAATTCATTGGCTGCCTCCTAACCTGCAAGTAAACAGATTATACACACACCAAAAACACAGAAGAAAAAGATACCACAGTGCTAAGAAAAACAGAGGCCAGAGTTCAGAACACAGCCCAGGTGCTAAACACTAACTCCCTGGAGACAGTGAGGCCGGATCCTAGAGGTAAGACATAAGAGAAGAGGGCTCACAAAGCCCAGGGCAAGATTCTTAACAGGGACACGAAGAACCTGGCGCTGGGACTGTCAGCCAACCCCTAACTTTGTTCTAGTTTTATTTTTATTGTTTTATCACATTCTGGCTAAGCTACAACCCTTATAGGGAGGGTACTGCCGTACATGCCGGTAACCGCAGCCTTGAGGGAGCTGAGGGAGGAGTGCAGGCCAGCTTCATCTACAGAATGAGAACTTGCCTAATACTTCCACACCCAGCCTGCCATGGGGAAGGACTAGGACACTAAGAAGTCCTGAGGCTTTCCCTGGAGTCCCCAAGCCCATAGGCAGGGATTAGCATGTGCTAACCCAGGAACGACAGGGGAAGGCTGCTCTCATTTCTAACTTGCTCGGAAATTCTATAAGAAGCAAATACAACTGAAGGGAAAGATACAAAACTTTTGGCAAACTTGTCACATGTATACAGTCTCTGAAAATGCTGAGAGAGATTTCTGCTTTTAGGAATTTATTCTTTCTTCACTCTTCAGCATACTTCTAAGTTAACATACCAGACACTATAAGACATAACTATCTCACCCTTAATAATAGTCAGAGCAATGAGAGAGGATACCAAGGAAATATGGTTTGAATTATACTATCAACTGACTAAAAGCGTCTTTTATCCAACACTACCAGAATATACATTCTTTTGAATTATAAACAGATACATGATATCACATACAAAAAGAAGTCTCAATAATTTACAAAATGAAATGGCATAAACTCTGTAATCTTAAAATGAACTGCTTTTAAAATTAGCAAGAGAAATTCAGAAACATCACAAATATGCAGAAACTAAACAATATAATCTTAAATAACCAATGACTAAAAAAATCACAAGAGAATTTAAAAGACTCTTTGAAACAGAATGTAGGATATTTAGGGAGCAGAAAAACAAGATGGTTAATTATAGCTCTATGTATCCACATTAAGAGTAATGATCTCTTACACTTTTGGTTGTGAGCCATATTCCTTCTCAAGTCTCTGATGGGGCTGAAGACCAGATAGTTTAGTTTTACAATTAAGCTTACTTGCTTTAGGTTTAAGATATTTTTAGGTATAAATAGATGTTTTAAGCTGATAATGAGTTATGATAGCTATTGATTTACATTCAGAATTTTAGAGTCACCAAGATAGGAAAGATGTTTATTCAAGGCTACCAAATATAAATAGCCAAAACACTAGGAATGTAACATTTATATAATTCCTGATTGTTTCATGGTTCTTCTTGCTGTAGGTAGTTTATTGTATATCTGTGTAACAATATAAATGTATATGTAGAATATACTTAATAAAAAATTTAAAAATGATGATCTCAAGTCAATTATTTATTTTTTTCACACTAAGAAACTAGGAAAAGCAAAGTGATATAATGAATGTAAAAGCAAGAAAGAGTCAATAGCAGTAAATATTTGTACAAAGGTAAATGACATAACAAAACAGCAGAGACATACAGAGGGAGCTATAAGTTGATGAACAACAAACTTGATGAAAGTTCACTGGGGTTGACAGGACGGCAACAGTAAGGAGAAGACTCAAATGCCAAATCTGTAATTAGATCAAACCACTTGATACTGTAAAGTAAAAACCACAACACTAATCAATAACCCTTAAGAACACGGACACTATATATTGAACTATATACACAAAATAAATGCGGATTCAGTGGTCCAAAGGCTATCAACTGGGGATGGAGAGATGGCTTAGAGGGTAAGAGCACTGCTTATGTTTCCAAAGGTCCTGAGTTCAATTCCCACCAAGCACATGATGGCTCACAACCATCTATAATGAGATCTGGCACTCTCTTCTGGCCTGCAGGTGGAATACTGTATACATAATAAGTAGATAAATATTTCTTTTTAAAAAGACTATCAATTATGATCAAGTAGGATGTCTCCCACAAATTAAAAATTATTTCAGCATATGAAAATCAATTTAATTCACCATATCATTATAGGGGAATTATCTCTTTAATAGTTAGAGAAAAAACTGAAAAGTTTACTTTTTAATTATGAACACGTAAAACCAACTAAAACACAAAGGAAATTCCTTGTCTTGATAAAGGATAGCACACAGCATACTTAGTGCTGTCAGATTGAGGGCCCCAACTTCTGGGACATTTACCTGAGGAAGTTTTTTTTAAAGCATGAACTCAGGCTGGGTGTGATGGCACACACCTTTAATCTCGGTACTCAGGAGGCAGAGACAGGTGGATCTCTATGAATTCAAGGCCAGCCTGGTCTACAGAGCAAACCCTGTCTGTAAAAACTAAAACCAAAAACCAACACAAACCAACCAACCAAACAAAAAATCCACACCAAATCAAAACCACCAACACCACAAACCCCCCCTCCCCCATGAACTGTAGGCTGGTCAGGAGCTCTCTCTCACCTAGGGGCTTTCAGCTGAACTTGGAAAAGAAATCAGGAGCTAACTGGAGAAAGCAGGAGCTACCTGGAGAAAGCAGGAGCTACTTGGAGAAAGCGGGAGCTACCTGGAGAAAGCAGGAGCTACTTGGAGAAAGCGGGAGCTACCTGGAGAAAGCGGGAGCTACCTGGAGAAAGCAGGAGCTACTTGGAGAAAGCGGGAGCTACCTGGAGAAAGCGGGAGCTACCTGGAGAAAGCGGGAGCTACCTGGAGAAAGCAGGAGCTACCTGGAGAAAGCGGGAGCTACCTGGAGAAAGTAGGAGCTACCTGGAGAAAGCGGGAGCTACCTGGAGAAAGCAGGAGCTACCTGGAGAAAGCGGGAGCTACCTGGAGAAAGCAGGAGCTACCTGGAGAAAGCAGGAGCTACCTGGAGAAGAAAGAAGCAGGAGATGAGGAGGTCAGTGGGAAGAACCCATCTGAGAGCTGAAAGGCAGCGACAGTCAGGTGTAGAACACAGATTTCTTTTTTGAAGAACCACCTGTTGCTTCAGCAAAGATGGTAGGAGCAAATTTCCTAAGTGCCAGGCTCAGTACAGACTGTAAAATTAGGAGCCCAAGGCAAGCTGGCCCAGCGTGATTCTCACCATGTTTAGATAGCATCCTGACTTCCCCAGATCTGCACCACTGGGCCTTATTACTCCTCCTGCTCGTGGGACTGTCTGTCTTCTGACTGTTTGTATTCTGCCTGACTGCCTTCTGACTGTCTTCTGACTGTCTTCTGACTGTCTGTCTTCTGACTGTCTTACCTCTGAAGCTGGAACAGCTGCTTCATGAGAGTCACTATCATTGTGAGGAGGCTACTAAGTTGAGAGAGACCAGGTCTGTGTTTTTATTCTCTCTTCTGAGTCCTAATGTAAAACGCTTAAATGTATTTTAAAGATGACAAAACACAGTTTTATGCTAGGCCTTAAATACTTCAAATGTCCAGGACAAGGAATAACAGGAGCACTTACCACTATTGCAGAATGCCGGATATCTAAAACATAGTCAGAGTCCCACACAGGCGAACCTAATTTAAAAAATTTGTTCATATCTTCTTCACTGAGCCCAAGACTTTTAAGGCCGCTGATCAGTTTTCCTTCTGATTTCAGGATATCTAAAATACTTCATGTTCAAAGAAGAAATAATTTTATTTTAGTTTGTCAAAACTTTTAGGAAATCTAAAGCTTGACAATATTTTTTAATTGCATATGTATATGCTCATGCATGTAGATGCACATGTGTATGCTGTGTATGCATGACTGTGGAAGACAGGTCAACATTAATATTCAGTCATTTGGATATTTTAATTTTAATTTCAACATTTTGAAATTAATTCAATATTAAAATTCAAATCAACAAATATTTCAGTTCCATGTTGTAAAGGCTGTCACGGGGCGAAGGTTCAGTGGTTGAGAAACAAGCTAAACCAAGTTGCATGTGTAGAGCTCGAAGTGTAGTGAGTAATTAATGGTAAGAAACTAATCATCGCATGGTGTTACTTTAAAGGCACAGAGTGCAGTGCTTGGAGAGCTTGTGACCCCAGAGATGTAATGTTTAGATATTTAATATTTGTAGGGCTTAACAGAATTAAGTCAGATAGCCAGTAAGATACGCAAAACTGCCCCAAAGCAAAGGGTACAAAAACTCCAGTACCAGCCATGAGAAGCCTCCTTAGAATGGCTGGTCAGGGTAGTCCAAGTGACTGTCAAAACAATACAGCTTCCTGAGGTAGCCTTGGCTGCCACTCGGTCTGAAGGTAGATGCCAAGTGGTAAAGGCACCACACACACTCAGGACACACCACCCAGGCAACGCAGGCAGAATCCACCTGAAAGCCTCTTTCCTATGGTCAAGCCTCCAGGTGCCAAAAAGGTCTGTGAAAGCTGCCAATGGAAGGAGCAACTGCACAAGCCTCTGCAGCTGCCACACCTGGGATCACTTGTCAAAGAACCTGCTCTTTACAACAAGCAGAGACCATCAAAGAAAACCACAGCTGGACACAATGGGCAGCCCAGCCCCACAGGATACATCTACACCTCAGCCGCTGTATCTATAGCATGGAGCATCTTGGAAGTGGGGGAGAAAACCTTTAAGACCCACAGTACCAGGAAGTGTGCTGTAGACCCTCTCCCAGGAGTGTCTGTGGAAGCAAGACAGGAAGGATGGGACGATCAGTGGTGGAAGGGACAATGCTCAGCAGGGTCCATCACAGGCAGGAAACTAGCTATGGCTGAGAGGGGGCTACTTAGCCTCTCTCTACTGTTGATTACCCAGTGTGGATGAGGCAGTCCTGAAACTGTATACACACAAATAACCAAAACCAACTGTGCAGGTTGTGTTTATATGTTTGTGTACATACATACATATGTAACCATAATATAAACATGCATATTTATATAAAACATTAGTGATTTAATGTCTATCCTCCTAAGGGGACAGTATGGGAACCACTGGAGGGAGGTACCTCAGAGAGGCAGTATGGGGGGCATTGGACGGAGGTACCAGGAGAGGCTGGAGAAAAGTGTGGAGGGAAAGTGGTGTCATTTTTCTCACTTAAAAATATATTTTAAAAAAAGTTCTACAAAAATGAACAAAGAAAGATAAAGTTTATTGGGCCACAGTAATTCCTCACTCTCCACCCAAATAAAAAACATATGAAGTAGCTAGAAAAACTCTCCTTAGATATGTCTCTGTGAGCCATGCATGCAGAAAGGGGCCATGGCAAGCATGTGTCTGGCATGCATGGCATAGAGACATCCTCACTGCCTGCTCTAATTGTTTCACTCTGTTGGGCAGATTTCCTGTAGATCAATATGAAAATGTAATAATGCTGTTTAGATTACTTAATAATTGTATAATTCCTGGTAATGATTTTATAGAACTCTTGGACTAAACTCATCTCTAGCAGACTGATTCAAACTGGCTTCTCTTGGCTTCTGTCTGAATTGCTGTGCTTGGCCTCAAACTAATTCTGGCAATATGTTTGAATCTTGTGGCTCCTTCTCATTCTCTGGCTTGTTCTTTCTTCACCTGTGTCTTACTTGTTCTCTCTCTCAAACCTGTCGTGTGAAACTGTCCCAGTAAGAAATTCTCAGTAAGACCGACCGACCAAACAACCTCCCTCCCTCCCTCCCTCCCTCCCTCCCTCCCTCCCTCCCTCTCTCTCTCTCTCTCTCTCTCTCTCTCTCTCTCTCTCTCTCTCTCTCTCTCTCTCCCTGCACTGCTCTTAAGTAGCCTCTCTCTCCTGTCCTGTTCTCTTGAGAGTTGGACATATCCCATCTCTGACTCATTCTGTCAAGTCTTTCTCTGATTCATCACTTTGCCCCTCAGTTAGATGTCACTTTCAAACATGGCTGTCTCCTTCTACAAATTAACCTCACCCTTTGGCTATACTCCAGCCCTATTATACTGTAATCCAGAGTGCGTCCGCATTCCAGTTGCACCACACAGATCTAGAAGGGTTTTGGATGAGATCCCTTTCCAGAGCAGCCATGTTGCTGGACTGAAATTCTTCTACAGGGAAGAGTCAGGGTTTGGAATTCCTTGAACAATCTACAGTCTTTCTAAATCATACATGAGAACATTTCTACTATGGAGCTTTCCCAGACTCTGAAATCTATATACTGTACAGAGTAAGGCCTAAGACTTTCTATATTCTATATGTGGAATTTTTCCTATATATCTTATGCTATTGGGTCCAAGTAACTATTATAGAGAAAAGTCATATTTAAAATATACCACAAGATGGAAGGTTGAAATGGACTATCAAATACACTGACCCCCCCCCCATTCCTGCTGGGTGGGTAGGGTGGAATCTGTATTTTTCCTATGCTTCTAAATTGTTAAAAATGCATCTGAAACATTTTACAAATTTATAAATTTCAGTTCAACAATAGCATATTCTGTAAATTAAAACTGAATGAGTGAATTAAAGTACTATATTTGTGAAATTATCTTATGATCCTGGTATCAACTTTTAAACGTAGTTTTATTTTTCTCTGTAAGAATAACACAAATTCTACTCTACTTCTCTGCTGTCTGACTCATGACTTCAACATTCAGGCAGCTGGGCGTGGTGACAGATACTTTTAATCCCAGCACTCGGGAGGCAGAGGTAGGCACATCACTGTGAGTTCGAGGCCAGCCTGGTCTACAAAGAGACCAGGACAGCCAAGGCTACATAGAGAAAACAAAACAAAACAAAACAAAACAAAACCAAAAAACCTTACAGGTGAGTGGCCACTGTACCAAAGGCCTTCCTAAATCTACCTCAGAGTACCTTTGAAGAATTCTGTTTGCCCTAACAAACTAGATGGAATCCACCATTCTGACAGACATAAACAAATTGAACTATCCATGTTAAATTCTTTCTGCTTGGGAAACACCTTATGCTGTTTGCTGTTCCTTTCTGGAGAGTAGAATGCCAGACCTTTCAGTACAGTCCCAAAGGACTTTCTTGTTAAACATTAAGCTAACTTTAAACAAAAGGCAGTCTAGAATAATGACATAATTAAAGTCATTTATGCACTTTATGCACCAGATCTCCATCATCTCTCCCAGTTCAGATATTTTAAGACATGGCACACTGTACACTCTAGAAGAATTCCAGAGTAAGAAGCGGTGCTTAGAAAAGTGAGGGGAAGAGAGGATGGACAGCAGGCGCTCAGCTGTGCTGAGGAAGAACTACACAGAATGAGGTCACTGCAGGTGGCAATGATTACTATGTATTTCAAAACATGGAGAAGATTTTACTGTTCTGCATATGAAGAAATTATGTTTGAGGTGACAGAAATGTTACTTACCATGATTTGATTATTATACATTATACACGTATCAAAATTTCTTATTGTAGCCATAAATGTGTATAATTTTGTGTCAAAATACTTGCTTAATCATTAAAACCTTTTGTTTTGAATTTTGACAATAAATTCAGAAAAATTTTATTTTACATAAAGCATAGTTTATATTAATAATCTAACACTTACCTAAAAGGATCATTAACATCCATGTCAACATGAAGGCCGTTTATAAATAGACGAGCATCACCTGGCTTAATTTCAAACCTATCTTGTAGGTCCTTGAAACAAACCAAAAATAATAGTTAACCAACAACAGTCATGATCTTAGCTCTGATACAGTACACTGAGTGTGTGCAGCACTGCCCCTTCAACAGGACAGTCCCCAGCTATGTGGCTGAGTGTGTGCAGCACTGCCCTTCAACAGGACAGTCCCCAGCTATGTGAGTGTGCAGCACTGCCCTTCAACAGGACAGTCCCCAGCTACGTGAGTGTGTGCAGCACTGCCCTTCAACAGGACAGTCCCCAGCTATGTGAGTGTGTGCAGCACTGCCCCTTCAACAGGACAGTCCCCAGCTACGTGAGTGTGTGCAGCACTGCCCTTCAACAGGACAGTCCCCAGCTATGTGGCTGAAGTATCTTCAGCTGGTTATTGGCTTCAAGACATTTCTTAGGAATGCCTCAGAAAATGCTTCTGGAATTAAACTCTCTCTTTTCATGTGTGTGCTCACACAAGCTCATGTGTGCATGCATGTCAGTTTGGCCTTGCACAGCCATATGCAGCGCCAGTGTCCTTAGCAGCTCCCTGCATTGCTCGTGTCCAGTGTTCTTTGTAGCCTGCATGCTCATACCTGAGAGGCAAACTTCTCTGCTTGGCTATTCCACAGGTATAACTACTTTTTCACGCTGAATGTTGTTTCTGAGAAGTCTGTGACCGTTTCTACTTATTTCTTTCACTGCACCAATAAGCTCTCTGTTATCTATAAAGTGCCTTGCTTGCTCACTCTAGCTCAGTTCTCCCACTACACAAGGCACCTTTACATAGATTTGGATTTTTTTTACTTTAGAAAAAATTCTAATTGCAGTTTTAAGTGTTTCTTTTGCCCATTTTCTTTTCTCGTTCTGCCTCAGGAACTCTTATGTACGTTTATCAGAGTTTCTTTATCTTCCTTCTATTCATGCTTTCCTCTTTGAATCTGCACAACTCATTTCTATTTTATTTTCTTTCCTTTGTGTTTTATATTTTCTTTTCTTTTGTAAGCTCTATTTTTTTATTTAACTAATTTATTCAGATTACAACTCAATTATTATGCCATCATTTGTATCCTCCCATTCCTCCCTCCCTCCCACTTTCACCCTATTCCCCTCCCCTAGGTCTATGACTGAGGGGGAACTTCTCCCCTACTGTATGGTCATAGGCTATCATGTTTCATCTTGGTAGCCTGCTTATTATTTCTTTGAGTGCCACCAGGCCTCCCCACCAAAGGGAGGTAATCAAATATGGGGCACCAGTGTTCATGTCAGAGTCAGTCCCTGCTTTCTGGATAACTGTGGAGAATGTCCTGTCCTTTGGCTAGATCAGCACAGGTGTTTGATTGTATTGTCCTTGGTTAGTGCAATAGTTTGAGCAGAACCCCCTGGGCCCCGATCCACCCATCATGATGTTCTTCTTGTAGGTTTTTAAGACTCCCTGGATCCTTCTTTTTCCCCATCTCCTATATTTCTCTTACCTAGAGTCCCAGTAGGAAGCCCTCACATCTATCCCAATCTCCTGGTAAGTGAAGACTTTCATGGGACATGCCTTTTGGGCTAGTGCCCAATTATAAGTGAGTATATGCCATGTGAGTCTTTCTGCTTCTGGGTTAATTCACTCAGTATGATCATTTCTAGTTCCATCCATTTGTCCACAGATTTCAGGATTTCCTTGTTTTTTTTTTTATAGCTAAATAGTATTCCATATACCACAGTTTCTTTATCCATTCTTCAACTGAGGGACATTCAGGCTGTTTCCAGGTTCTGGTTATTATGAATAAGGCTGCTATGAACATGGTTGAACATATGTCCCTGTTATGTGGTGGGGCATTTTCTGGGTATATTCCAAGGAGAAAGCCCTATTCCCAGTTTTTTGAGAAAGCGCCAGTTAGATTTCCAAAGTGGGTGTACAAGTTTGCATTCCTACCAGCAATGAAGGAGTGTTCCTCTTTCTCCACATCCTTCCCAGCATGTGCTGTCACTTGAATTTTTGATTTTAGCCATTCTGATGGGTGTAAGGTGGAATCTCAGAGTCGTTTTGATTTGCATTTCTCTGATGACAAAGGGCATTGACCATTTCTTTGTTTCTTAGTCATTCAATATTCCTCTGTTGAGAATTCTCTGTTTAGTTCTGAGCCCCGTTTCTCAATTGGGTTATTTGGTTTGGTGGTGTTTAATTTCTTGAGCTCTTTGTATTTTTTATATTAGACCTTTGTGAGATGTAGGGTTGGTGAAGATCTTTTCCCAGTCTGTAGGCTGTCGTTTTGTTCTCTTGACAGTGTCTCCTGCCTTACAGAAACTTCTCAGCCTCATGAGGTCCCATTTATTAATTGTTGACCTTAAGGCCTGGGCTGTTGGTGCTCTGTTCAGGAAGTTGTCTCCTATGCCAATGTGTTCCAGGCTCTTCCCCACTTTTTCTTCTAACCAGTTTAGTGTCTCTGGCTTTATGTTGAGGTCTTTAGTCCACTTGGACTTGAGTTTTGTGCATGGTGACAAATATGGGTCTAACTGCATTTTTCTACACATAGACATCCAGTTAGACCAGCACCATTTGTTGAAGATGCTATCTTTTTTCCATTGAATAGATTTGGCTTCTTTGTCAAAGATCAAGTGCTCATATGTGTGTGGATTCATATCTGGGTCTTCGATTTGATTCCATTGATCGACCACCCTATTGCTGTGCTAGCATCATGCTGTTTTAATTACTGTTGCTCTATAGTACAGCTTGAGATAGAGTATGGAGATTCCTCTGAAGGATCTTTTATTGCATAGGATTGTTTTAGCTATTCTTGTTTTTTTGTTGTTGTTTTGTTTTGTTTTTCCATATGAAGTTCAGAATTGATCTTTCGATGTCTTTAAAAATTGTTTAGGTATTTTGATAGGAACTGCATTGAATCTGTAAATTGCTTTTAGTAAGATGGCCATTTTTACTACGTTAATTCTCCCGATCCACAAACAAGGGAGATCCTTCCATCTTCTGATGTGATTTTCAATCTATTTCTTCAGAGATTTGAAGTATTTTTCAAACAAGTCCTTTACTTGCTTGGTTAGAGTTACTCCTAGATATTTTATATTGCTTGTGGCTCGTGAAGGGTATAATTTTCCTAATTTCTTCCTCTGCATTTTTGTCATTTGTATATAGGAAGGCTACTGACGTTTTTGAGTTAATTTTGTATCCAGCCAATTTGCTGAAGGTGTTTATCCTCTGTAGGAGTTCTCTGGTGGAACTTTGGGGGTCACTTATATACACTATCATATCATCTGCAAAATAGAGATAATCTGACTTCCTCCTTTCCCATTTGAACAATCTTGATCTCCTTTTGCTGTCTTATTGCTCTGGCTAGAACTTCAAGAACTATATTGAAGAGATATGGAGAAAGTGGGCAGCCTTGCCTGATCCCCAATTTTAGAGGAATTTCCTTGCATATCTCTCCATTTAATTTGATGTTGTCTATTGGCTTGCTGTATATAGCCTTTATTATGTTTAGGTATGTGCCTTGTATCCCCAATCTCTCTAGAACTTTAAACATGAATGGGTGTTGGATTTTGTCAAATAATTTTTCTGCATCTAAGGAGATGATCATGTGGTTTTTCTCTTCCAGTTTGTTTATATGGTGTATTAAGTTGATGGATTTCCATATATTAAACTATCCCTGCATGCCTGGAATGAAGCCTACCTGGTCATGGTGAATGATGTCTTTGATATGCTGTTGTATTCATTTTGTGAGTATTTTATTGAGTATTTTTGCATTAATGTTCCTAAAAGAAATTGGTCTGAAATTCTTTTTTTTTTTTTGTTGGGTCTTTGTGGAGTTTAGGTATCAACGTGACTGTGGCCTCATAGAATGAATTTGTTAATGTTCCATCCATTTCTATCTTTTGGAGTAGCTTGAAGAGTATCAGTATTAATTCTGTGCTGAAACCATCTGGCCCTGGGCTTTTTTTGTTGTTGTTGTTGGGAAACTATCAATGATTGCTTCTATTACTATAGGAAATACAGGACTATTTAATTTGTTTACCTGATCTTGATTCAATTTTGGCAAATGGAATTGATCAAGAAAATTGCCCATTTCCCTTAGATTTTCAATTTTTGTGGCATATATGCCTTTAAAGTAGGATCTTATGTTTTTTGTGTTTCTTCAGTGTCTGCTTTTATGTCTCCCTTTTTATTTCTGATTTTGTTGATTTGGATAGTGTCTCTCTGCCTTTTAGTTAGTTTAGCTAATGGTTTATCTATCTTGTTGATTTTCTCAAAGAACCAGCTCCTGGCTTTGTTGATTCTTTGAATTGCTCACTTTATGTTTCTAATTTATTGATTTCAGCCCTGAGTTTGATTATTTCCAGACATCTGTTCCTCTTAGGAGTTTCTGCTTCTTTTTTTCTAGGGCTTCCAGATGTGTTGTTAAGTTGCTTATATGGGATGTTTCTAATTTCTTTATAAAGGCAAGTACTGCTATGAATTTTCCTCTTAGCACCGCTTTCAATGTGTCCTACAAATTTGGGTATGTTGTTCCTTCATTTTCATTGAATTTCAAGAAGTCTTTAATTTCTTTCTTTATTTCTTCCCTGACCCAGCTGTCATTAAGTAGAGAGTTGTTTAGTTTTCATGTGTGTGTGTAGGCTTTTTGTTATTTCTGTTGTTGAAGTCCAGCCTTAGACCATGGTGGTCTGATAGGGTAGAAAGTATCATTTCAATCTCCTTGCATCTGTTGAAGCTTGCTTAGTGACCTATTAAGTGATCAATTTTGGAGCAGGTTCTGTGGGGTACCAAGAAGAAGGTATAATCCTTTGTTTTGGGGTGAAAGGTTCTGTAAATATGTTAGATACATTTGATTCATGACATTGGTCAATGATATTATTTCTCGCCTTAGTTTCTGTTCCAATGACCTATCCTTCAGTGAAAGTGGGGTGTTGAAGTCTCCCCCTATTAATGTGTGGGGATCGATGTGGGGTTTAAGCTTCGTTAATAGATCTTTTACAAATGTGGCTACCCTTGTATTTGGAGCATAGATGTTTAGAATTGTGATGTCATCTTGGTTGATTTTACCTGTGATTTGTACGTAGTATCCTTCCTCGTCCCTTTTGATTAATTTTGGTTGAAAGTCTATTTTATTAGATATTAGAATGGCTACACCAACTTGCTTCTTTTGACCATTTGCTTGGAATATTTTTCCATAGCCTTTTACTCTGAGGTAATGTCCGTCCTTGTGGGTGAGATGTGTTTCTTGAATGCAGAAGAATGTTGGGTCATGTTTATGCATCCACTCAGTTAGTCTGTGTCTTTTTATTGGAGAATTGGGACCACTGATATTGAGATATATTAATGATCAGTGACTGTTAAGTCCCTTCATTTTTGCTGTTTGTTACCGTCAAGAGTTTGTGAGGTTGTGTTTTTGTGAAGGTGTAGTTATCTATTTCCTGTATAGTTTTGGTTGTAACTTGTCCCTTTGGGGTAGAGTTTTCCATCTAGTAACTTCTGTAAAGCCCGATTTATGGACAGGTACTATTTGAATTTGTTTTTGTCATGGAATATTTTGTTTCCTCCATCAATGGTTATTGATAGTTTCACTGGGTATAGTAGTCTGGCCTGGCACCTGTGGTCTCTTAGGGTTTGCAGGACCTCTGTCCAGGCCCTTCTGGCTTTTATGGTCTCTGCTGAGAAGTCGGGTGTAATTCTGATAGGTTTGTCATAGTATGTTACTCTGCCTTTTTCTCTTGCTGCTTTTAATGTTTTTTTCTTTGTTCTGTATAATTTGTGTTTTTATTATTCTGTGGCGGGAATATTTTCTTTTCTGGTCTATTTTATTTGGTGTTCTGTAGGCCTCTTGTATGTTCATATGCATCTCCTTCTTCAGATTGGGGAAATTTCTTCTATTATTTTGTTGAAGATATTTTCTGGGCCGTGGAGTCGGGCATCTTCTCTTTCCTCAATGCCTATTATCCTCAGGTTTCATCTTTTCATGGGGTTCTTGATTTCTTGGATGTTCTGTACCAGGAACTTTTCAAATTTAGCATTTTCTTTGATGGTTGTTTCAAGTTCTATGATTCTATCTTCAAGTCCTGAGATTCGTTCCTCCATTTCTTGGATTCTGTTAGAGAAAGTCGCCTCTGTGTTGCTTGCTTTCTTCTCTAAGTCCTCTCCATCCCGTTTTTCTTCTGTTTATTCCTTTATCATAGTTTCCATTTTCCTCTTCAGATTTTGAACTATTTTATTGTTTCCTTCATCTGTTTGCTTGTATTTTCCTGAAATTCTTCCAGTGCCTCTCTATAGGTCTCTTTTATTTCTTTAACGTGTTTGGTTGCATCCTCTTGCATTTGTTTACATATTTTATTCGTTTTTTTTCATTTTCATATTCCTTACTAAAAATAGGAGGTCATTTTCTTGTATTTTGATTGTGTTTGGGTTCTCAGGGTTGCTTTCTTTAGGATAGTTGGGATCTGGAGATGCTGAATTGTTTTGTTTTTTGTTGTTTGCATTCTTACACTGTCCTTTAGTCATTTTGCTGTCTCTGATGTTGGGAGGTAGCTTCTGGTGTCCTGCACTGGTCATTGAGAATGGATAGTTGGCAAGTGATTATAGGTCGTGTGCCCTTGCCTGTGGGGATCAGGGAGTTCTTCCCTGGAACAGGCAGGTGACCTGGTTTCCGCTCCTGGAGACTTTGCTCTACACCTTAGGCTCCAGACTGGGTCAGCAGAGGTAGGCTTCTGCCTGGTTCCTTTCACACTACTGATGTGATTCAGACCAGCTGTATTGGGGCCCAGACAGCAGGCACTGAGTACTCTGGCTAGTCAAGTTGCTCCCAGTTTCCTGTGGCCTTGAAGTCACATCCCTGCCCAGATCAGACCCACTGAGCTGTGGCCACCTTTCAGACCAGAGTATAGACACCGCAGGGCAGTCCAGCCTCTCCCAAGAGCATGGGAGATCCTGCTAGGCCATTGGAACTGTTCAAGCTGGGTTCTATCTGTTCAAGTCTGCTGGCTCGGTCCACTGCATCCAGCTCCAATTTGGACCTGTTCCGACTGCAGGCTGCACGTGCTCTAGCTTGGCTAGGTGGACCCAGCCACCTGGGCTTCCACGTGGTCTCAGACCTTCCACAAACTGGCATGGGGCTGGTGGGGGGTGTCCAAGGGCAGATTCACCCGTTTCTCTGAGACTTCCCCAGGCCAGGAGCTCCAGTGTACCACCGCCCCACACACTGAGTTTGGGCTTTATAGGCTGACTGCAGTCTGCAGGTGGGTTCTGTTCCAGCATCTGGAGAGTGGGTTCAGGACCTCCGTGGGCTGTTGCTTGACCTGGGGCCAGGCCCGCCAGTGGTCTGCACTGTGCAGGACCCCACTCACCTAGTGCTCTCTAGTCCTAGTAGTCTGTGGCTCCAGTCAGGTCCCTGGTCTCTGTGCACTAGATCAGATACACTGCGTGATAGGCGCCACCATCTTGGAACCTATATTGTATTTTCTATATGGTCAATTCTCCCCAGTGTTACCTGTAATTGTACCTTTTACTTGTAAAATGTTTTTTCTTTAATTCTTACATTTTTCCAGTGTCCTTCCAGCTGCGACTTCACACCATACTCTTGGACATGGATATAAACTTAAGTCTACCTTTAATCTTAGTCATTCATTTCTGAACCTCTGCTGCTTCTCAGCTTCAACAGTTTTTAAAGTTTCTTTCTTTAAATGCAAGAATCCTGTTTGTCAGTTCACCTATGCAGATTAGGGTTTCTTAACTACAAAATAACCCTGTTGCCATTCTGTCTCAGTCTCTACATAGGCTTAGTTTTACCATCTATATTTATAAATATGAATGAGCTTGATTTACTATGGACAGATATTAGTGTGTGTGTGTGGGTCTTTTGGAGTGCAACAGATAAAAGGAACTTTTTATATTTCTTAGATTGAAGGTTGTTTATAGATCACAATCACATTGGGTCACTTAATTAGATCAAGCCAGTCTCTTCCTGAACAGCAGTCTGCTCCAAGGCTCTTATCCCCCAGTCATCTTTTCATTTTCTCTGAGGGATACACCTTTATTTCAAATGCTATCTTTGAAGTCATCATCTTTGGTGATTTGGAATATTGCAGTTGGCAAAATTGTGTTGTTTGCACTTTTGAAAGCAGACTTTAGGAACATGGAGGGCTCCCCTGTCTCACACTAACATGTGCTTATCTCAAGTCCTCCAAATGTCTCTGTTCAGAGGCATGCTGGCCTTTACAGTAGCTAAGAATGTAGCAGCATCATGCCTTGGAGAACAGCCAGAAGGTAAATTGTGTGTGGTAGGAACAAGAAGGCAGAAGCTCATCTGTTCTGCTAGCCGTACTTGGTCATAACCCCAGCATGGCTGTTTCAGCAGGAAATCGCCAATCATTTCTTCTGGGTTTGTAAATGATTTGCTATCTACCTGCTGGGCATTGGAAGCACCCAATTAGATGATGTTTTGCTATTTAGTTTTTAGAATGTAGTTCTTAAATTAATTATGTGTATATATGTTTATCTGTACTGTAAGTGCACATGTGTATGGTTGCCTGTGTAAGGTAGAAGGGGGTTGGATCCCTTAGAGCTGGGTTATAGATGGTTGTGAGGAGTCTGACATGGTGCTGAGAGCAGAACATAGGTCATCTGCAAGGACAGGATGCTCTGTAACCCCGGGTCCATTTCTGTGACCCTGTGCTGGCTATTATTTTCCTCTGCTTTTATTTACACCGTTAAAAAGCACAAGTCACTCTATTTAAAGGATGATGGCCACGGATGGCTCTCTGAGCACTGCATGCTTAGTTCTTCCCACAGCATCTCTTTAATCTTGTATCTTCTAGCCCACTGACTCAAATGATCACAAGGAACAAAGCAAGCAAAAAGGAAAGCTCAAACATATAAAGCCATTGATACCCAACATTTGTTTCCTCCCCTTTTCTAGCTTGTCTCCCTGAAATGTAACTCTCAAAAGAAGCAATTAATAAAGTTACAAAAGGGGAAATAACACAGTTTAGCTAGTTGTCATCATTAAAGCTGTTGGCAGGACTGCTGGAGTGGCTGACTAGCCTAGCATCCGACCTCCATCACGAAAGGAATGAGTGCGTGCCCTCTATCGTCCCTAACAGCTAGCGCTGTGCACATGACAAGGGCCTGGCCCATGATACACGCCACACTCTCCTGAGGGACTCCAGGAAGCTTTGATGAGGTGGTTCTCAACCTTCTTCTGTCCTTGCTGCCTACAGACAAGGACTCTCGAGCTGCTGCTGCTGCCTCACCACCCAGAAAACCAGCTGATATTATACAAACACTTCCTGACACTGTGGGGCACCAGAGCCATAACATCAGTGATAGACACTTTAGGACA
Organism: Acomys minous; assembly: GCF_964271855.1. Taxonomy (NCBI): domain Eukaryota; kingdom Metazoa; phylum Chordata; class Mammalia; order Rodentia; family Muridae; genus Acomys; species Acomys minous. The sequence continues at coordinate 5,128,571 of NC_140501.1, read as the reverse complement.
TTAAGAAATAAATCAACACTGCTTAGAGCCCTATGAGTCTGGTATTATAGAACTTAAGAGATAACCAGCATATGGCAGGGAGCTAGACTATGGCCAGCATCATGACTATTAACTACAGCCATAAGCACTAACATAATTATTATAATGAGATGATTCATAGACCACTTGGAATAATCTCATCAAACTATTATCAGCTGTGCTGACTGCGAAGGGATATAGGCATGCTGTAGTCCTCTAACACTAGTTTATCCTTTCTAAGCCTCAGAACTAGTAATAACAGTCAGCTTTGCCATATTGTGCTGTAGCTTGGGAGCGTACTACAGAGGAAGTCAGTCTGGGCCAGAATGAAAGCAGAGCTAGATTGTGGCAAATGTTCCATATAGTAATGGCACTATCATTTAAACTATTTTTGTGACTATTGGCTTTAAAATTTTTGAATAATATATTTTGATAATTTTCTTCCCTTCCCAAACTCCTTCTAGGTTCTTTTCAACTTCTCACCCACCCAACTTCATGTTCTTTCGCTCAAAAATCAACAACAGAAAACAAAACTCATAAACAACAAGAAACAAAACAAAAACAAAACCCCCAAATCAAAACAAGTGAACAATGACAACAAAATCCCAAAGACTAAAGTCAAAACAAAACAATGAAAACACAGTCTGTTTTTTGCAATGTGTCCTGACATGGCACCTGCTCTGACGTGGCTGATACACCCAGTGTGTCCTGAGCATGGCACCTGCTCTGACGTGGCTGATAAACCCAGTGTGTCCTGAGCATGGCACCTGCTCTGACGTGGCTGATACACCCAGTGTGTCCTGAGCATGGCACCTGCTCTGACGTGACTGATACACCCAGTGTGTCCTGAGCATGGCACCTGCTCTGACGTGGCTGATACACTCAGTGTGTCCTGACATGGCACCTGCTCTGACGTGGCTGATACACCCAGTGTGTCCTGAGCATGGCACCTGCTCTGATGTGGCTGATACACCCAGTGTGTCCTGAGCTCTGACGTGGCTGATACACCCAGTGTCATTCCACTGAAGATATCTGATCTTGTCTCTTTGAACTATCTTACCAATCAAAAAAGCACTAAAACTTGCTTTTTATTAAAATAAAAGATCTAATTTATGAAAAAGTGAAGTAATATGGAAAATAATTTTTTTAAAGAAATTCAAGCAAACCTTTTGATTTTCCTGTATTTCTTTTCTCATTTGTTCATTTACAGCAATCTTGGTGAGAGATCTGCAAAAATAAATATGCTACTTATAAATAGCTTTCACTCCTCCTCAAGTGTTGACATATTCAGTAATTCAAGTAACATAATATTTTAGAAAGTACTTATTTTCCAATGCTCCAGGAGGGTATTTCTATAGCTAAACGTGACAATGGCTCTGTATTTTATTTGTCATTGTGTTCCCTCCACATGAAATAACCACCGAGAACCCCATACAGTCCCACCATACGCATCAAGTATTATCGTAGCTTATGCACAACCACTTTTGTTTCCAAACCGCTCAATTTTATAGGAATTTTGACTATCTAAGATTATCCTTGGTGTAAATGGAGAATTGACTTCTGGATCACACATACAAACAAAAATCCATGCCTGGGTAGTCACGGCCCTTATTAAAAATGGTTTGTAATCGTATAACCAATACATATGTTACTGCATTAAATAACTTATATAGACTATTTAGAATACTTACTATTTCTTATGTAAATGGTTGGTACACTATATTATTTAGAATAATTACAAGGATGTTATCTGTTCAAGTAAAATGAAGAGATTATTATTCTTTGAGTATTTTCCAAATGTAGTTCATTAAATTTTCAGATTTAGTATACTCAGAGATAAGGACGCATGGTTATATTCACTTTATATTAGCTACTCTAGAAGACTCTATCATTCTCTCAGAACTTAAAGATAGAATTTAAAAAATATATTTTCTGTAGTTATATTTATTCAAACCTGTAAAATCCTTAAAAATATTATTTATAACTGTCAATGTATGCATCAAAGAAATTATCTAAAAATGAAGATTGTTAGAGGGGTACGGTAGATCAGACCTATAATCCAGCATGCAATAGTTAATAAGCAGTCTTACTAAAATTGAATTATTTTACTTTATATTTGAGCTAATTTTAAAAGATACTGTTAATTAAGTCATATAACTATATCTATATTTTTGTATATTCATATTTCATTTTTTAGATATGAATAGTGATAACTTCTCAAATTCCTCACCATTGAAAACTGGCTGAGTCAGAGGTATGAATATCATAAAAGCACATTATATAAATATGTATGTCACAATGAAACTCCTTGTTTTCTACAACTAGTATCTAACTTTAGGTAAGCAGGAATAGTGGTGAAGTCCTATAATCATACCTATTTAAGATGATGAGGCAGTAAGATAGAGGATCTGATGAGATCAGCTTGGGCCATACAACAGGAACCTACCTCAAACAACTAAAAAAATAAAATTACAAACTTTTCTATTTTCAGGGGACCATAAAATGTACTTGGGATCTCTTGTGTGGAGCAGATACTACTCATCTACCTTTCAAATATAAAGCTACCGTCATTTAAGAATCTTTAACTTGAATTATAAATACATGGACAAAATAGTATTGAGGAAAACAGATTTAGCATTCAGTCCTTAAAAAGATAAGCCAAACACACAGGCTGCCCCCCCAACCCAAGAAAGCACCATGTCATATATACCTGTGTCTTGCTCGGGGCTTCTTCCAAATATTTACTTAATTTTATGTTACTTATAATATTATACTTGGTCATTTCTAAACAAAATACAAATGTATCAAAGCTGTATTAATTTGTAATTCCTCATAAAATCTAAAATTGTATCCTGGTCACTTTGCATAAACAAATGCATTATCTATTGAAATGAAAAGTTTGTTTAATGCAATAGCCAGTATTTCCTGGAAATGGTTCAATTGCATATCTTACTAGCAGAAAGTATGACATAAAATACTCTATGCAGTTAAAAGATTACCATACCAATTTTGATACCCAAGCACAAGAAAATGTTTTGGGAGTACTGTGGGTACATAGAGATCACTTATTTAGAACAATACTTTTAGTGTCATCCATGAAAGAATGAAAAACATTTTCTTACTATTTGTTGACCAAAAATATTTTCTTAGTCTTGATTCTTATTAAAAGAATTTAAAATATATATATTTTCTTTTCCTTTAGCCTCTAATTTAATAGGTCTCTCTGTAGTGTAATATGAATGCATATATTAGTCTAATAAGAACTAAACACAAACAGTGAAGAATTCTACACTTCGAAAAGCTACACAAACTGCAATTGACATATCATTTTATAAAATCAGTTATTCTCATGAAGTTCACTTAATGGGAAGAGATCTGCCCATGATCACACCAACTCACTTTAACATACCTGGCTTTTATGGGGAAGTTCTGTGAAATATCTTTCATTAACTTTATGGCATCATAGACAGGAGTAGACACTATTTGAGAAGCTGCTTGAAAACTAAGATCTGGAAGAAAAAAAATCACTAGGCATTGGCACTAATGTTACAGAGCTTTAGACACTTTCATTCGCTGTAACTATTTTACTCAACGTTTCTCCCCACACATATACATGTGTATGTTAACTGTATTGTATTTAGAATTTTTACAAGTTTTACAACAAAAGTTTCCTCCTAAAGTTAAATTAGGGTATGACCTAGACTTTTATGAATGGATGTGTGATTTAAAATTACCGTTTTCCACAAATTAAAAAATAATATCAGAAAGACACATGGAAAAACAAGTACTATAGCTTTTTCCATAAAAACATAAGGCTATTTTCTATACTCTGGTAGAGTGAAATATGTCTTGACAAAAGCTTTGATGAAGAGTAGCAAGACACGTTATTATTATTGCAGAGGACTGCTGTAATCTTCAGTGGTGTAGGCACTGGTGAGTTGCCAATACTCCAGAAAATAATCTCACCCACGCTCATGTAAACAACTCTAGTTAAACTTAGTGGGATATACAGCACACACACACACACACACACACACACACACACACACACACACACACACACATACACGGAGGGTGACTACCGTGGGGGGAAAGGGCTTCAGTGCAAGAGGTGAGGAAGGAAAATTACTGAAACTTCTTTCATACATGTACAAAATGGCTGAAGAAGAAACAGCAGGGACACAGTTGAGCAGCAGAGAACTTGGCTCTTACATAAAAGCCTTGCATCCATGCCCAGCTCCTACTCTCTTAAAAAAAAAAAAAAGAAAAGGAGCAAAGAGAGAACAAAAACAAGGGGAAAAAGAAGCTCACAGGGGCCAATTCAGAAGAGAATTACTAACGAGAACTTAATTCAATACATTAATTTTCTCTTTAGATATTGTTTATATTCATGCTGAAATAAAACTAAAATTTATAGGTTGCATCATTTTCCTTGAAATGATAGTTCTATTGAAAATAAATCTCCATGGTTAGCCATAGTTGTTCTCAAACATGTTAGAAGCAGTAATATTAGTGTCATTGTTCAAGAATCAAAGAAAATTTTAAAGTCAAATTCTTTCACTACTTAATCACGCTGCATGCACTATCTCACTAGAAACAGAGTCTTGATTTCTCAAATAGCGGTTATGGAAGCCACTCTGAAATAACATGGCTGTTTCTGTTTCCACGTCATCTCTGTGCAAATTTGCATCAGCTGGAGGCAAAGCCTAGGCAAACATGCAATGACGCTCGTCTCCCAGGGAGGACACCTAGTAAGTAAGCAGAGGTCACATTCCAGCTATACCATGGACTAGCTGAGTCAACCGTCACTGCACTTCCTTACCCCACTCAACTATAACTAGTCCCATATGGGGGTGAAACTTCAGTGCTCACTAATGTCTCTGTCCTAATGCTGAAACACAATGGCAGTTTTACAGGCCTCTCTTTGAGGAAGCTCTCTTTTGAGAGCTAACAAACAAACAAACAAACACAGTTGAGAAAGAAGATCTTATGCTCAAAGGCAACTCTTTGGTGTGTGTCATGTACATATGTTTAAAATGTCACTGTCACTCCCTGTGGAGTGATGCTTTGTACAGTAAGATCAGGGTAACTGAGAGCACATTTGGTTTTAGGCAGTCAAGCATGGAAGGCACAGAGCCTTAAATTGTCTTGATCATCTACTATCATTTAAAATGATGATCTTAAAAGGTCTATTAATAAACTTAAACTTGATTGCATATGATGCAGTATAAGAATCAGAGTGAATTAAAAATCCTTACTTATTAAATAGGATATCAAGCTGGTAAATCTCTCTTTTTAAAAAATAAAATAGGACAGGGCCTCATCTTCAGAAGCTTAATATGAAAGAAAATTGGATAGCTTGTATGAAAAGGTTCTGATAAGAATTTCAGGTAAAATATAGAATAGCTTTGCATTACATATGCTATTTTTGTCAAGAAAATTCTGATAAATAGCCTTTCAACCATTGAAAAAGAAACTCCTCACCTATAGCTGGGGATTGGGGAAAATAAGGAAAAACTGGTGGTTTCTGACGTGAATTTGACTGTGGTAACTGCTGCAGAACTCTGAAAATGCATTAAGGCGTACTGACCATCACACCACAGAGGGGAAATAACTCAAAGTGTGAGTTGTATGTCTTAGTAAAGCTGCTGTATTTAAAATGGCGCATGAAAGACATGAGGGAAGTTGTGCATAAAAATGGCCCAGGCCCAATCTACTAAACCATTTCAAACAATAATGAAGGAAAATTATGAACTGAAAAGGAGTTAAAAGTTCAGTCCAACTAAATCTTGGTCACAGAATCTTGGCTTTTGGCTGTTACACAGAAATTGCTAGGCTAATAGCTACTTGCGCTCTCACCTGAAGTTTTTCATTAAAAATTGTCATTTGGGAAGCTGCTAAGCTAACCTGCACTCCCGGCATACTCAGGTAATTAAGTTTTATTCCTTCTCAAGTTTCTGTTGTTGTTGAAGACCAGACAGTTTTACAATTAAGCTTAGTTGTTTAAGGGTTAAGATGTTTTTATGTCTAGATAGATGTTTTAAGTTGATAATGATGAAATATGATAGATATTGATTTATATTTGGAATTTTAGATGCACCAAGATAGAAAAGATGTTTTCTTCAAGGTTGCCAAATATAAATAGCAAAAACACTACAAATATAACATTTATATAATTCTTGATTGTTTTGTGGCTCTTCTGGCTGTAGGTAGTTAATTGTATATATGTGCAATAATATAAATGTATATGTAAAAATTTTAATTAAAAAAATTTTAAATGTCAGAGAAACACAAATTTTATGAGGCCAATTTAAACAAAAGGAGTCAGGCACAGTAGTGCACACCTTTAATCCCAGCACTCAGGGAGACAGAGGCAGGCAGGGCTCTGTGAGTTTGAGGCCAACCTGGTCCACAAAGGAAGTCCAGGACAGCCAAAGCTACACAGAGAAAACCTGTATTGACACCACCCACCCCCCAAAAAGCCAATGAGATAACTCAGTGGGGAAAACCACTGTTGCCTGACCCTGAGTCCCTGAGTGCAACACTCCAGCACACCCCCACACAAAATACACACTTTTTGTTTAAAAGGAAATTAAATTTTGGTTCTGAATTCTCCCAACTGAACAAGGTTTGTTTTGTTTTGGTCTTGAGGATTGTGAATTTTTAACTTTTAAAAATGTATTATTCTTGACAGTGTCATCACGCAGCAATGAGTTTTAATGTGTTCACTCAGTGTGTTCACTCTGTCACTGCCTCTCATGCACTCCCTTTCTGACTGGGTTGCTTCTTCTCAGGTCTCTCTCTCGCTTCGGTGTGTGACTCCCTGAGTTCAGTTAGTGCCTCTGACTGAACATAGGTAGTGACTCATAGAGACTGTCCACTGGATGAAGTGGACGCTCCGCAACACCTGTGTGTTGCACATCAGGGTGGTCCAGAACTCTGAGTGTAACCCCTCTGGCCTTAACCTCAAAATCAATCCTCTTGCCTTAGCCTCTCAATTGCCAACATTATGGGCTTGAACCATTACACCAGCCTTTGAAGTCAATGTAACAAACTCTGAGGTGGGGTCTAGTTTTGGTAAAGTAAATCTGTTCATACTTTTAGAATGACACTATCAAATATCCATGCTTCATATAATTTTTAAAGTGGGACTTGATATTTTGATTAAAATGTATATCCATAAAGTAATAGAATTTATAATCTTCTCATAATTAACTATGGTTGTTTATAAAGTAACAAATTGCTTTTTATTAAATGTTATGACAGGCTTATCACCAGAGTGCAGTGTTGAAAGCATTTGAAGTACTGTACCTTGTAACTCCCAGACTTTCAGGGGGCTCACTTCCTTGCTTCTCTCAATCAGGTACTTTTGGAATAGTGTCAGATTATCTTTCAGATCTGAATATGTTTCTCTGCATCAGAATATTAATAATGTTATTTGTCACCATTTGCTACACATTATGATATAAGCAATATACTTCTGAAATCTTTCCTTAATTAGACAGAGGCTAATCATTCAGAAATAAGGCGATTAATTATCATCCAGCTATATTCGTATCACTTAATATGGAATACACATACACGTGTGTGTGTGTGTGTGTGTGTGTGTGTGTGTGTGTGTGTGTGTGTCTCCTTTAAAAACAGAAACACCCAAAAAATCTGGAGGGATGGATCCTTGATTAGAACACAACCTGTATAAGATGCACGGAGGAAGAAAGAATCACCAACTCTTAAATTTTAATGTCTTAAAATTTTTAAGTATTGCTTCTATATTTTAAAACAAAACGACTTTACAACTAAAGGCAGTGCTTCCATAGCTACCGCCAGTTGGTCCTAGTCAAAAGTCAAAAGACGTTCTTCTTATGCAACCTTAGAGTTGGCTCTATTTCTTTACAGTTTCATCTCCAACTTACATAACAAGCTCAAACAAGGTAACTTTGTCCGATGTTAAACGCACAAAAGCATCTTTAAGAGGGTCAAACAATAATGTAGTCAAGTGGCATTTTACTATATAAATTGTATAAGCATTATCTTTCCTGCATTGCTCATGAAACCATGGCTCTCTTGTTTAAACAGAAATTTTTGTTTTAGGCTCACATTTATATATTTATACAAGCCGGTGTATAATAGTGAAATACCTAAAATCACTGAATATATAGAAACAGAGAAAAAAGGCAAGTTTTTATCTGATAGTAGATAGAAAAAAAATCTACTTCAAATAATTACCTTAAGGAAAGGCAAAACCACCCCACTATTCTGTTTCAGATTATAAAATTATGAATTTCCAAAATATACAACACGGGTTGCTTGCGTAAGATTCATCCTTTTAGAGTTCTACTTTAATATTAGTATGCCACAGGCCATTTCTTACATTCACTGCTGGAAGAGTCTGTTTTGTTACAGCTTTCTCTAAGCATAGTAAAGATGCTGTTACAGTGTCAAAAAAGAAAAAAAAATAAGAAAAAAGAAAAGACAAGACGTAGTCCTCCCTCACTGCTCTAGGCCCTGCCTGTTGCTGAAGCAGCAGACGCTGGAGACGCACCTGCACGCTGGTCAGGTGTGGTTCCCAGTCACAGGCATGCGTGCTTGCTGGGAGACATACACAGGAAACAAGTGGACACGTGGGGCTTTGAAGGACCCTTCTGAATTAGACTTCGCCCTAAAGACCACTGTGCTGTTGCGGCCAGCCTCAGTGTCTGACCCCGCTGTCCGCAGCAGGAGGCTACAGTGTAGAGAGTGGCATCATGTTCTTAGTTTGTTTCTCACAAGATGGAGCAGATGGGGCTGGCGGGGCCTCTTTACAGCAGAGAGTGCACTAGTACCGTGGCCTCTGACTGTGTTTGCCGCAGAGGAAGGGAGTCAAGGTAAAAGGCTCACACTGAAATCCTTAAAGCACATGGAACTGACCGAAGGACGCGTCTGCTCCGTCTGGTAAATCCACATTGTTGTTAGAATCACCACCTCCTGAGCTCTGCAGAATCTTTTCCTCCATTTTTATTGTTTTATTTTTTGAGTCTTTAAAAAAAATGTTTGTTTTATATCCCTAGTTGATATTGTGTTTAGATACCAAACAGCCAAAAATTAAAACTTTAATGTCTGAAAAAAAGTTTCACAAAAATGTACTCAACATATTCAATAATAAATGGAAAAAAGATTTGTTTAAAAGTCATTTTATATTACCTGAATAACATCTCTTTTGTGAGAAGTACTTTATCAAATACATATTCGTGATAATATTAAAAAAAAAAAAAAAACAACCCAGTGTGATGTCAAACCAATTCATTGGCAATGAGACCCCAAAGCAGCTTCCTTCCAAACCTTGGGTCTCACCAAGTAGGCTGGCTGCCACGTTAGTGCCCAGGATGCTCTGTGACTGCATGGCACACACACTAGGGTAGGTGAGGAGGACTGCCCAACATGCTCCTACGTAAGGAAGCATGAAGTGTTTTTCCTTCTGCTTATCTCCTCCTCTCTCACCCCTGCCCAAGCAAGCAAAAGTTTATGTGGGCCACCAGTCAAGGGAAAGAATATTTGGTTCTCAAGTCTCTTCTTGGTAACCTGCTGTCCTTCCTCTGAGTGCCACCAGGTCTCCCCCTCCAGGGGACATGGTCAAAGTTGAGGCACCAGAGTATGTGAGAAAGTAATATCCCACTCTCCACTCTACTGTGGAGAGTGTAACCCTATGAGCATATACAGGGGGAGGTAATCCCCCTCAGGAACAGTCATAGGGGAGGGGAATAAGGGGAAAATGGGAGGGAGGAAAGAATGGGAGGATACAAGGGATGGGATAACCATTGAGATGTAACAAGAATAAATTAATAAAGGAAAAAAAAAAGAATATTTGGTTCATAGAAAATAGGAATTCAAACTGTCAATTTAGACACAACAGTAAGTTGAATACATTTCAGTTTTAAAGATTAATAAGAAGAAGGTAAAGGTCAGGAATACACAGTTAGCTGGAGAAGAAACCCAAAGTCCAGTAAGCATAGGAAAGGGAGCTAAAGCTTACAACAAACGTCCCAAAGCCGACTGCTCCTCAAGTCAGACTACAGAATGCTCCACTCCAGTGAGGTAATTGTAAATAGAAGCATCATTTCACCCATTAAAAACATTAAAAACACAGCTGGGCATGGTGGCACATGTTTGTAATCCCAGCACTTGGGAGACAGAGGCAGGTAGATCTCTGAGCCTTTGAGGCCAGCCTGGTCTACAAATCAAGTCCAAGACAGCCAAGGCTGCACAGAGAAACCCTGTCTCAAAAACCAAAACAAACAAATAAAATAATAAAAAAATTAAAAAATAGTTCTAGGAAACAGATACATTCACATGCTAGTGTGGATATGTTAGTTAATTTTAGGAGGAAAATTTACAAATACATATCAAAATTCAAGAAGTACAAATATCTTGACTTGACAATTTTTGCCTGAGGTTGTGCCAAGAAAAAGTGGAGATGTCCATGAATGGTGCATGCAGACACTCAGCGGAGACGTGAGGGAAGGATGTGACGTCCCTGGGGAGTGTGGCTGCTCTCTCACAGCTGCTGTGGAAACAGATGCACACCACGGTTCCACTGTGCAGAGCAATGAACTCCGTAGGCAGTTACGTCATCCTGAGAAATGTGCTGCGAGGTTGGCAGCACACAGGCCAAAGCACCAACGGTCATCTCCCAGTTGTGGAATTCTTCATTATTTCAAAATTTTTAAGTTTGCTTTCTCTAGCTTTGACATTTAGCTGTCTGTAACTTATTTAATAAAGACACTGATGTGCATATAAAATTGTATGTGTGCTGGCTAGATTTATGTCAACTTGACACAAACTAGAGTCATCTGAGAGAGGGAGCCTTAGTTAAGACAACGTCTCCATGAGATCCAGACATAAGTCATTTTCTTAATCAGCGATTGATGAGAGTGGGTCCAGCCCACTGTGGGTGGCGCCACCCCAGGGCTGCTGGTCCTGGGATCTATAACAAGGCAGGCTGCACAAGCCGGGAGGCAGCACTCTCTGTGGCCTCTGTCAGCTCCTGCCTCCGGCTTCCTGCCCTGTTTGAGCTCCTGCCCTGACTGCCTCCAGGGACGAGCAGTGCTGTGGAGCGTGAGCTGAATACACCCTGTCCTCCCATGATGCTTTGCTGTGGAGCATGAGCTGAATACACCCTGTCCTCCCATGATGCTTTTCCTCACGGTGCTTCATCCCAATGATGCAAACCCTCATGAAGACAGCATGTGCATATAAAAAGAGTCTGTGCCAACACAGCATATCAAATTAACTACTTTTAAAGCAAAAGTGCATAATAAAACCAACTTCATTTTTATTCATACTCACTTCAGTTTCCTAAAAAGAAATCCTTCAACTTCATCTGCTTCAGTCTCATTTTCTATCGAATTATCAGTAGTAGCTACATTAAAGAAGAAAATAAATATTTACAGGCTTGAAAAAAACATGGAAATCTCAATAAAATGAATTTTACATTTCTTTCATGTACAATGTTAACATATGTTCATGTGTATACACTATAATCCTAAACAAATGTGCACTCATTTTAAAAATGGGCTTAGATAGTTAAATATTGTATAACCCCAATGAGGGTCATATGAATTACTTTATAAGAACTTTCTATTTTATAAACAAAAATGGTAAGAAATAGTACCCACAGCAAATCCTGGTTTATGTTTTCAGGTCTGGTGGTGGATCCAAACCCTAATAAATGTGAGTTGTTGCACAATTCAAGCAATCTTAAGGATAATCAAAAGATGTTTAGGAAGACACTACCTCATGGCCTCAAAAAAATAACAGTATAGTAAGTAACAGTCATCCGGCCCTGTGAGAGGCCTGCTCCTCATCTGTGCTGTGGCCCGCCTGCCCCTCCTCTCACTCTGCTGAAGCTCTGGGTCCTGGGCTATGAGCAGAAATGCAGGGTGCTCTGCTGCAGCCACGTGTGCAGGGTGTTCTGCTGCAGCCACGTGCTAGCTGGAAATCTGCCCAGTTCAATCACTGGATAAAATCTGCTGTCTGCTATGACTCCTAATAGGACAGACATCAGGACAATGACACTAATGACAAATATGACACTTGGTGGGAAAGGAGAGAGACAAATGGAAGACTGTAATCAAGCGAGCTAAACTTTTCTAAGCGAAGGCACAGAAACACATGGGCCAGAAAAGGGGAAAACAGCGCTGTGAGAGACTAGAGACTCTTTATCTCCCAGCTGAGGAGACACTGGAGCCTGAGGGCTGCTGGGAAGGGGGAGTTAACTTTCTTAAGAGCATGGCACTGTTTGTGGATGACAGTCTGGCGGGAGCCAACACATCCAAGGACATTTGGGTGTACAAACTGCACTTGACTTAATTTTTTAAGAGGATGCAAATTTGGGAGGGCGCAGATGGGGGGATGTGTTTGGAAAGAGTTGAGGAATGACATAAAGGTATTTAAAAGATACGCTGGAAGTCTCAAAAACTAACACAATTTTATTTTATTTTATTTTTTTAAAGCACTCTCTGGTGTTTGGCCACAGATAAAATGTCTGTATCAGAGTCCTGTCACCTCAAGGCTCAGTAAACACTGCAGAGAGGAGGAAGAAATGCCAGAGCTTGAGGATGAGACAGTATGCTACGAAACCCTGCACTCTGTACACCACACAGCTGTCACGCGAATCCCTGCAGCTGTTACCCGCCCAAGATGAAGCCAGTCAACTACCCAGCAAGCCTCACCCCAGCTGAGAGCTACTGCTGAGGGAGGGTCACTTTTGTTTGAGGGGAATAGCCACTGGTAAGGTGCCTATGACAGCCTGGTGATAACATCACACCGTGTGTGTGTGTGCATGCGTGTGCGTGCGTGTGTGTGTGTGTGTGTGTGTGTGTGTGTGTGTGTGTGTGTGTGTGGACTGCCAGGGGATGGGCTCCGAGGGCTCAAGTACAAGAAGAGGAGTAGGCAGAACAGGAGGGGAACTGGAGGCGAATAAAAAGTAAACGAACTGAAAAGAAAGAAGCCTTATTTAAACATGAAAAAAACTTACTTTTGGTTTGGACATCATCCAATGCTTTGTATTCTGTATTCTTAATTGCTAGCTCCACACCATAACCCGACAAGTACATTTTCCTTGAGCTTGGGTTCTGTTCAAATACATTTATTTTAAAAACAGAAATATTTAGTTAAGCATCTTGCTTTAAACTTAGTACCATGACATATTAAGATACTATAACAAATTAATAATATTGGAGGTGTGTGTGTGTGTGTGTGTGTGTGTGTGTGTGTGTGTGTGTGTGTGTGTGTTAGGCACACACTCTAGCACCAGGCTACAGTCCCCTGCCCAACTCAAGAAGCTTATAACCACTATGAAATATTATTATTTGGGAGACATACTCTCTATACAGTCTATCAAAGAACCAAAATTTTGTTGAGGACATTTTTCTCACTAGAAACGTAGCTATGACTCTTCAGTATTTCTTATTGGGAAAAGGAAATTCCTCTCTTTAAATCTACACGGATGGGACCCCTGTGCCCAAATCTGCCTATCATAATGTTCTACTTGTAGGCTTCTAGGACCCTCTGGGTCCTTCTACTTTGCCTTTCTCCCATGATTCTCTCATCTAGAGTCCCACTAGAATGTCCTTTCCTCTGTCTCAGTTTCCTGGTAAGTGAGGGCTTTCGTGGGACATGCCCGTTGGGCTAATATACAGATATTAGTGAGTATATACCATTTGAGTCTTTCTGCTTCTGGGTTAACTCACTCATTATGATCATTTCTAGCTCAATCCATTTATCCACAAATTTCGGCACCAGCCAAGGACAATACAGGTGGTAAACCTTAAACCCCTACCCAGATCTAGCCAATGGTCAGAACATTCTCCACAGTAGAGTGGAGAGTGGGATATGACTTTCTCACATACTCTGGTGCCTCACCTTTGACCATGTCCCCTGGACGGGGAGACCTGGTGGCACTCAGAGGAAGGACAGCAGGTTACCAAGAAGAGACTTGATACCCTATGAGCATATACAGGGGGAGGTAATCCCCCTCAGGAACAGTCATAGGGGAGGGGAATAAGGGGAAAATGGGAGGGAGGGAAGAATGGGAGGATACAAGGGATGGGATAACCATTGAGATGTAACAAGAATAAATTAATAAAGGAGAAAAAAAAATCTACACGGAGTTAACAGAGGGCCCAACACAGTAAAGCTGCAAGAAAACTGCACGTCTTTCCTTTACCTCACACGCCTTGTTTCTCATCCAGCAGGTAACTAGCGCCAGGACAATGGAAAAGTGAGAAAGTAGAGACTAGAGACATAGAGACAGTAAAACACCCAGTGCTTGGTGCCTCAACTTTCTTCAGGTATCGCAATGACTATAATATTCCAATGCCACAAGTTAGTGAGTGGCTACCTAGCGATCTAAAATACTTATATTATCAGAATTTGGGGAGCTAATTTTCCTCCTTCTAGGAAAGGACAAATATAAAATGTATCTCTAGACAACCTTCCAGTAAGCAAGGCAAATCATGTTTTATTTTTTAGGAGGTAACATGGATGAATACACGTGATTTTAGAAAGACGTCTAAGTTCCCTTTCTGTCCTATGTGCTGTGCTGCAGCCACCATCATTTGTTTTCTATTCCAAGAGTCGGGGAACTAGTTTTAATTAACCTGAACGCACCAATTTCTTAGAAGCAGCTATGTGTCTTCACTCATCACGAGTTTGCACAGGGACAGTCCCATAATTCTGCATGTGACAGAGGAATGTGTGAAGCTACAGAGTGGAGGTTCGGAACGCCGCAGTGGTGCATTACCTCTGCCCCCCTCTCTTCCCTAGCACTTTCTTTGGCCTTAAAATTAAGTATATCAGCAGAATTTCTCTCTCTTGGTCTATTTACTTCCAAATCAAAACATGTGTGTTGGATACACAGAACTTAAAAGTGCTGCTCACATGTGCTGAAAGCATGAACAACTGAGTTACTAATATAACTACACTAACAAGAAAAAGCACTCAGTCTCACATAGCTACCAAAACAAAGTTATAACTGGTGGCCTGGAAAATTTGAAGTCATATGGCCACATATCTTGTTCATAAAGGAAATGCAACTCCACATAGCCAATTTATATTATCAGTGCTAAAAGTTGTTGGCTCCTGGATAATAAAAGAAAAATGCTTATTAAGTTTGTATGTACTTTCTCCTTTCAATCTGTATTAAAATAAGAACTGAATTGTAGTTTAATAAGCTTGGATTTGTAGACTGAAGTGCTCGTAGGCCAAAATGGCTAAGACAAATCTTCCTATTTCTATCTCCTCTTCTCCCTCAAAAAAGGTGTCTTCTCAAAAGAAAGCATAAAGAAGTCCATTTTTGCCAGGCGTGGTGGTGCACGCCTGTAATCCCAGCACTTGGGGAGGCAGAGGCAGGCAGATTGGTGTGAGTTTGAGGCCAGCCTGGTCTACAAAGCAAGTCCAGGAGCTACACAGAGAAACCCTGTCTTGAAAAACAAAAACAAAACAAAACATCTATTTTCATTAAAGTCACATGTTGATCGATTTATATCATGGCTACTCTATGTGTACAAGATGCTATTCATTAAGGGGGTTGTTATCTAATGATACACAGCATCGTCATGGTCAATATGATTCTGTAGAGGTATTTTGTTTGCTATATTCTCCAAAGAATACTTAAGACAGAGCCTCAGCAGATGGGCATATCCTGTAGGGGCCATATTAGTAGCACTCGGTGGGCACAAGTAAGACAAACACATTCCTTTAACTCCTAAATCCATTTTCTTTTAATGTGTCTCTTATCTCTGATCTGCTCCACCCAGTAGGGAATTACACCATCATGTGCCTCTGCTATTGATAAATACACATCTATTTTTCTGGAAAAGAAAGGAAAATGATTGAGAATTGCTAGTTTAAAAAATAATATTTGTGATAGAGGCACATGAATTAATGACTTCGGTATGTTAAGATTTACAAAACATACATATATTAATGGACTTATGCTTTTATTGTATATTTTAATCTTTAGATAGACTATTACAATACTATATTCCAATATACCAAAAATTTTAAGATTATTTAACAAAATGTTCTCATTTCTAGTAAATAGTAGTGACTTTAACTAAAGTCTACAATGAAAATTAACGATTGAGAGTACTGAGGAGACTGGACACACTTCAGTAACATGTGCATAACGGAGCAGGCGGCACCCAGACGGCCTCTGTTCCACCACACAGTTAGAGTAGCCGTGGCACGCATTCAGCATTTAGCACGCTGGGACATGGAGGAGATGGCCCAGGCCTGTTCACATCTCTCCTTCAAGAGGATGCTCTACAAAGCTTTAGTTCAACTAAAACAGACATCTGTAAATGTTTACAGCAGTGATGAAGGAAAAGGTGTAATCACAGCAAGCTGAGGGTCACTTAAAGAAACTAGATGCGCCCAAGGAAACTAAACCCCAAGGACGACGAAGGAAAGACATGCCGGAAGCCGGAGCAGAGTGCAGACTGCGGAAACAGAAAGATTGCAGACCCAAAACCACCGAGATGCAGACTGGCTTCCACACACAAGACAAACAGAACTGATAAACCTTTAGTCTGCGTCAGAAAAGAAACCAAAGCCACAGATGACTAACACTGCGAAACAAACAAGAAACAACAGAAACATGTACCTTAATATAGTGGCGGAGAACATACAGAATTTTGCCATTGTTTGCCTTCTTAGCCAATACTCTGTGAAACTCAGCAAATGCTCGCGTGCCGATTTCTGCATAGAGGATAACCACCAGGGAGTTCTCACCGCCTGTGGGAAACTTGTGGTCTCTTTCAAATAGATATGGCCTGGGCCTAAGATGAAAACAAAACACAAACCTTGACGATACATACTGTGTTCCTTCACACTTCCTGCTAGCAAAGGATTAGTAACTACAGAAGTAGGAAAATAGAAAGAGAAAAAGAAGAAATCTGGTTTATCTAAAATTGACTATTAGAAATGCTTTAATTTCTAGTTAGGTGTATTGTAAATCAAATAATAACACTTTACTAATATAATTTTAATTAATTAAAACGTATATTTAATTAGAATAATTTTCATTATACTTAATATTCTCTGAGATTAGTTTCCGAATATGTAAGAGACCATGCAAAGGCATGCCATTATCCAAAATTACTGTTTAATAACAAGAGCTGTGAGGGAGCTGCTAAGGCAGGTGGGCAGGCGAGGACCAGGGCAGTTCCTGCAGATCAGCACAACCATTCCAGTCAGTTGTGACAACTCACCTCACAGGCACATGCTGCGTTATCTACACCTCCTAGTAAACTACCTTTTCGTGTAAAGCTAGCTACTATCACTTACGTAACCTTTTCAGTTTCCGAGTTACAGACCAGTTAGCCAAACAGAAAGAGATGAGGTGAAAGAAGTGCTCAGACTCCGTGTAAAGCAATTACTGCTTGAAGCCACCATGTTTGGGAAAAGCTTTTTTACACGGGAATTTAGACATAGCACAACATCTGATAAATATGCAAGGAAGTGAGGAATGGCAGACTCCTCCCCACATATTTCTAATTAAAAACTTTCCTAGCTTCCTCAAAATTACTTGAAACATGGGTTTTTGTTTTCCTTAAAATGGGCTATCCTAGCTTCCTCAAAATTACTTGAAACATGGGTTTTTGTTTTCCTTAAAATGGGCTAAAAGACCTAAGAAGTTTCGTGCTAACACTAATAGAAACAGGATCAAATAATTTGTTCAATGTCTTAGAATATTACATTTTCTATTTCAACTCTTTTTCCTCACATGCCATTTCTCTGTTACTTAGATTTCTTTACCTTGAAGTGGCCTTACTCAGAAGCTTTTTAATCTCGTTAATTTTGCAGGTGTACTTCTGATGTATAACCACAAACGCACTGCATCCATCTGGTGGTGGCTCAGCAGCAGCCATCTACAATCCCAAAGTGATTCTGTTATGGTAGCTCATCACTAGAATACAACCTTAAGGTATATATGCTTGTGAAAAATTAGACTAGTATCTGACATGACCATGATTTGCATCAATATCCAAAATTCTATGCCAATGAATTAAAAGTAACCTTTTTTGTGAGTAACAATTAAGGCCTTGAGTTAAGCAGTAAGTTCAATTATCTACCTTTTTTTTCCATAAGAATATATATCCTAGGTCTAACAGATAGATATGATTCTATAGATATATAAGATAAGATAGTTAAATAAGGTCTTCAAAAGCCTCAGAGACCTACAGAATATGGCATTTAAAGATGTTTTTATTATTCTAAAGATTCTTTGACAACAAGACAAATTAACTCCTGTCAACCCCCAGCCTGACTCAAAGAAGAAGACAAGCATCAAAGAACCTCCTTATGGAGATGGCTTCAAATGTGGCAAACCAGCCACTGGGTAAAGTGTCCTCGTTTCTGCCACAGACAGAATTCTGCCTAAAATTGTGCAAGTTCAGATGCAGGCAAAGTCAATGGCCAAACTCTTTCAAGGCAGGGTAAGCAAGTCCTCAATAGTTCCTGCCTTGAAAATATGTCTGTCAGATAGATTGGGCCAGAGGCTGAAGATGCTGCTCCAAAGTTACAGAAAGTGTTGGGTGACAGTTCAGGCTGTAAACTGTCTCCGTCATTTTTTTTCATTTTGGAAGCGGCTAACCTGCACTTCCAGTTCACTCAGGTAATTAAGTTTTATTCCTTATCAAGTCTCTGATGGGGTTGAAGACTAGATAGTATAGTCTTACAATCAAATTTAGTTGGTTAGGGAATAAGTTTTTTTAGATCAAGATAGATGATTTAAGTTAATAGAGATGAGATACTCATTTTTGTTCAGAAAATTAGATGCACTAAGTTTCACAAATACAAATAGCCAAACCACTATGAATGTAACATTTATATAACTCATAATTGTATCATGGTTCTTCCTGCAGTATGTAGTTTATTTTATTCCTGTGCAATAATATAAATGTATATGTTAAAAAAGAAATATAATGAAATAAAAAATTAAAAAAGCAAAAAAAAAAAAAGAATATAACCTTAAAATTCAACTGTTACTTTGGTTAAAATAATTCATCTTAGTTGGGTGCAGTGGCACATTATGCCTGTAATTCACAAATACACATACATACACATGCACACATATACACATACACATGTGCATACACACATACACATGCACACACATGTACACACACATATGTACACAGACACACACACACACACACACACACACACACACGACCGCGTGGCACACACACACATGTGCACACACACGCACACACACGCACATACACACATGCACACACACCGACACATGCACACACGCACACACACACACACCCTGGGTATTTTTACCTGTTGGAACATCTGAACAGCTGGAGAGTACATCCTTATAGAGAAAGCAAACTTTAGGAGATTGATGTGTATATTGTGTAAAAACTGTCCAGCTTTCTTCAGAATTAGGTTGTAGTAAGAATAATCTGATTCTACAAAAAGAAAAAGATGTTAGCACTTTACATTCAGTATACTGGCAAATTCTACCTACAGAGCTAATTGAATTAATGTCAAATCACCATATTTTAAGTTTGGGTAACTGCTAAAGAAAACATGATTTTGTCCATTTCAGTGTTTTCTGAGCAATCAACACAAGGTAAGCTTAAAAGAACCTTGCCACTAAATGTCTTGGGAAGATGTACTCTAGTGTATTCTGGAGTGTGGGCTGCTACACAGATGAGTTACAGAGCAGTGTGCACTTGAGAGGACGGCCGTAAGACAGAAGGCGCACAGATCTGTGGCAGTGAGCCACGTGCAGCCAGCATCTCAGCCGCACTCCAGAGAGCCGTGCACACCGGACGTTGGTTCATGATGCAGCCTCAGCGCACCTAGAGCTGGCGCACCCTGAGGTGCTGCTCCCCTGCTCTGAGCTCATCTCCAGGCATGAGAGGGAACCTGGCTCCTGGAACTCAGGTTTAAAACTCTCTAATACTCTTTGGGATAGAAAAAGAAAAGCATTTAATTTTGGGGTAGGAGCAGAAGAGGATGGTAGTAGAAAGCTCAAGGCAGCTTAGGGATGCTAGCAGAGCTAAGCAGGAAAAAAGTTTCTCTCTGTGTGCCTTCCCCACATCCACACCTGTGCAAACAACACTATTCACACTCAGTGGGTCACACACAGAGAAAAAGATGTGAAAGTAGGACGGGGACTTTTAGGAAAGAAAGGTTCCCGAGGGAGAAATGGGGTGAGGAAATGAGTGAATAAACAGAGTGAAAATCACTAAATTTATTACATACATATATGAAATCACCAAAGAGTAAACATTTAAAACATAAAAAATAGAATGTAAATATCTATAGTTTATAACTATGAAAATAAGCTCTATTAAGAAATGGAGGCTTAGGCTACTTTATGCTATTACAACAATTACATTTATGCTCATCAATAAATGGCTGCTCATTATAGCGCCTTTTCAACCGTCTCTTCATCTTCCCCTCATATTTTACTCAAGTTTTGTGTATTGGACACTAATAAACCATACATCTATGGTTGGCCAATAAAGTCTGCTACTGACTTATCCTCTTCACACTTTAATGTCTCCCTCATTTCCTCAACGCGTACTTTAGCCTAGTGTTGTCCTCACTTGCTCTGAGCGTTCACTTACGCCAGGCAATGCAGCTCACGGCAGGGTGCTTCCTGAAAGAGGCGGCAGAGACTCGAGTCTCCTTACTGCTATGCACTGAAGTGTCTTTAACATACACTTTATGTTCCTATATAATGTAATGGCTGAATCGTAGAATACAGCATGTTTGCATGTCTGTGTGTGTGTGGACATGTGTGTCCATGCAGACATGTTGCAGACAGAGACAAGGCTCAAGCGTTATTCCTCAGTTCCCTCCAGCCCTCATTTTTGAAACAAGCCCTCACTAGCCTTGAGCTCACTAATAGTCTGGGCTGGCTGGCTCTGAGATTACAGGCCTGGAGCACAGCACCAGGTCCTTTTTGGTTTGTTCTGTTTTTCACATGGGTTTAGGGGCCAAACGCAGGTTGCTTTACTAACTGGGCTATTTCCCCAGCACAAAACTTAGTATTTTCTCACTGTCATTCTCCAGCATGTAAGTAACAAATTTATATATCTTTGGATTGTACATTACACAAATAAGCACATTCATTTCGTTAGCTTCAATTTCAAATTATCTTTTGTCTTTAATAAATAGTAAAATTTATTTGTATGCCTAATTTACTTTTAAAATAAATTTCCTTATAAATTATTACTTAAGGTTACCAAGAAGAGATTTGATACCCTATGAACATATACAGGAGGAGGTAATCCCCCTCAGGAACAGTCATAGGGGAGGGGAATAAGGGGAAAATGGGAGGGAGGGAAGAATGGGAGGATACAAGGGATGGGATAACCATTGAGATGTAACAAGAATAAATTAATAAAGGAGAAAAAATAAAATAAAATAAAAAATAAATTATTAGTTAAACATTTGGTTCTTTGATTATACATCTATTTTTTGTGCCTATATGCTTGGTGCCATGTAAAATTTTCTTGGGTATAAAATGGGTCACAAGTAGAAACAGTTTAAGCAGATCTGCTCTAAACACTGATGAGGCACCTTCTGTGTGTCCTCACATCATGCAAAACCATGCTGAAGCTTAGAGTGGGCACAGCTTAGAGCGGGCACAGCTCGGAGCGGGCACAGCTCGGAGCGGGCACAGCTCGGAGCGGGCACAGCTCGGAGCGGGCACAGCTTAGAGTAAGGCACAGCTTAGAGTAAGGCACAGCTTAGAGCGGGCACAGCTTAGAGCGGGCACAGCTTAGAGTAGGCTCCATTTGCTGTCTCTATCATGGTATGAAGTATTAAATATATATATCGCATTTCCTTATAGTATCATCAGTCAAGCAGTGCCTAGCATTTCTTAATCAAAAGAAATAATGGCTATAAGATAATGTTTTTCAGGAAAGCAGTTGCTGAAAGAGAAAATTACTGGATTTTATAAATATTTTACCTAAAATATCATCAAAGGTATATTTGACCTTTTTATTTTTAGAATCTAAATAAAAAACTGCCAAACTTCAAAGCCACTTGAGCCAAACAGACTGCAGCAAATGATCACTTAGAACTAATTATCTTCCATTTATATTTGAGTAAAACTAAAACTATGTAGTTACCTAGAGTAAAAAGGTTTCTGTGTCTGGTATACAGACGGTTAACGACTTACTGTTCATGGGCCTATGCAGCCATGTCACCTATTTTATTTCAATATTTAAAAATATCTTTCCTTTAGCATAATTAGCCCTACAGCTTCTGTTGCCAGAACCTATTTAATGGCCTCAATATTTTGTTATTCTCTAAAAAATATTAGTGTATGTGTTAACAGATGCACACATTTTGGCATATATAGAAGAAGGAATTACTATTTTATAGACAATGGTATGAAAAGACATTATCTGACCTTTTAAGGGTAATTATTGGAAATATCTTTAAGAGTTTAAAAGCAAAAGTATGCAGGCAATAAAAATGCAGCAAGGCCAATAAACGCGTGTTCACACTCAAAATAACAGTAAGAGTACAAACTGTGATTTTAAATACTAATGCTGTGTCACTGTAGGTTAATCGGTCCAGATGAAGGGTTCTGAATGGGGGAGGGGCTCTCCCTGTGAATCTGAATGGGGGAGGGGCTCTCCCTGTGAATCTGAATGGGGGAGGAGCTCTCCCTGTGAATCTGAATGGGGAGGGGCTCTCCCTGTGAATCTGAATGGGGGAGGGGCTCTCCCTGTGAATCTGAATGGGGGAGGGGCTCTCCCTGTGAATCTGAATGGGGGAGGGGCTCTCCCTGTGAATCTGAATGGGGGAGGGGCTCTCCCTGTGAATCTGAATGGGGGAGGGGCTCTCCCTGTGAATCTGAATGGGGGAGGGGCTCTCCCTGTGAATCTGAATGGGGGAGGGGCTCTCCCTGTGAATCTGAATGGGGGAGGGGCTCTCCCTGTGAATCTGAATGGGGGAGGGGCTCTCCCTGTGAATCTGAATGGGGGAGGGGCTCTCCCTGTGAAAGAACAGAGCAGACATGAGTGCCACTCCCTCACTTCTGCTGGAATCCGAAAACTCTTAACAAATAAAGTATGTTAAAACAAGAAAAAATCCCAGTGCAAAACTAATAGCACTTCAAAGAAATTTAGGTTAAATAATACAATTGTGATTTTTTTTTCCTTTAGTTTAATGTACAATCATTACTAATTATTTGAGTTTTCCTACAGGTCTTATTAGAACGTCTCACAATGGTTTCTTAGCTAGGGTTTCTACTGCTGTGATAAAAACACAATGTCCAAAAGCAACTCAGGGAGGAAAGGGTTAATTTCCCTTTCCAAGTCTCCTGATCAGGCTCTCAGGAAGTCAGGACAAGAATTCCAGCAGGAACCTGGAGGCAGGAACGGGAGCAGACAGGCCATGGACAAGAGCTGCTTACAGGCTTGCTCCCTGTGTCTGTTTTTCTTTTCAAGACAGGGTCTCACTTATGTAGCCTTGGTTGGCCTGAATTAGCTCTGTCAACCAGGCTGGCCTCTGTCACCACACCCAGCCCTCGCCCGCTTTCACATATCGCCAGGACTAAGCCCAAGGCTGGCATAGCCAGAATGCTCTTGTGTCACGCTCAATTGCTTATTAAGAAAAGGCACCACAGGTTTGCCCACAGGTTTATCTGAGTTGGGACATTTTCTCACCTAAGGTTCCCCTCTGTATAAACAACTCTAGCTTGTGTCAAGCTGACACAAAAATAGTGAAGTTTCCACTAAAGTATCCTCTTTCTTTCTCTGTTTTGAAACAAGATCCCATACAGCTCAGACAGACATTTGACTGAGTATACAGCGAAGGATGACCTTGAACCTCTCACCCTTCTGCATCACAAATGGCCGCGTTACAGGAGTGTGCCACCATGCCCAGTTCTCTGCTAACGCTGGGGTCCAAACCCAAGCTTCTTGTGCACCAGTCAAGAATGCTACCAACAGAGCTACACGCTCAACCTTCAAATTTAATGTTCAGAATTACTAACCCAATTAGAGTTCACATTTAATTCTTACCATTTAAAACACGTCCAATGTATGCATCTGAGTATAAATTCATCAAAATTTGCACATCACTTACCTGTTTGCTTATAAACTGCTAATTCCCTTACTGTTTCCACAAACTGCCAAAATTTTTCATTACTTTCTTCTGCCATAAACTCACTGTTGAAAAACACAATCCACGAATAGATGAAAAATAGGTTAGATACTATAAACTACACTGTAGAACAAAATATTTTATGATAAAACCTCCAAAACTAATATTAAATTACTGATATGCATTTACTGAAACACAATATGAAAGTAAATTGAAATTCTCACCCAAAGTAACTATATACATACATATATACATATATATTAAAAAGACTATATTACGTTTTGCTTTTGGCTTTTTCTTATCATTATCAACAGCTTAGAAATGTGTAATTTGTTTTTCTCTCTACATTAAATACCACTAAGATAACAAAAATGAGAGCATTAAAGGAGAGATGGTTTATGGTTCATCAGCAAAACTAGTACTGTAAATGTTATAAAAAAAAGTCATATATAGTACTGTGGTTGCTATAGAAAAGTCATATATAGTACTGTAGCTGCTATAGAAAAGTCATATATATACTGTAGATGCTATAGAAAAGTCATATATAGTACTTTAGGTGCTATAGAAAAGTCATATATAGTACTGTAGGTGCTATAGAAAAGTCATATATAGTACGTAGATGCTATAGAAAAGTCATATATAGTACTGTAGATGCTATAGAAAAGTCATATATAGTATTGTGGTTGCTATAGAAAAGTCATATATATTACTGTGCTATACAAAAGTCATATGTAGTTACCTGTTGCTGTAGATACCAAAGACACTGATCACAAAACACAGAGAAAACCCATCAACAGTCTCAACCATCTGTGATCTGCACAGTACAATAGCGAAGGCCTAGAAAAGTATGGCCACTGTTTCAAGAGCAGCACGGATGCTGGGGAGGGGGTGATCATGAGGCAACTCATGCCCCGTGCCATAAACCTTGCAAGGAACACATGACAGGGATGTTACAGGACTAGGAGAAAACCCACTGTCATTTGCTAAATGGTCATAACATCAAGCTTCCTTCTAGACACTCCCCTGTCCACTCAGGGCTAGTGGACTCTCGGACCACATCAGAGCAGCTCTGTGCAGTGAAGTCAACGTGTAAGGAGTGTAAGTCTGTGAGTGTTTGTCCTTCACTGTCTGTCTGTACCACACCACTTCCCTTACAGCTCAGGGAACACTGCAAGATGTGGGCGGGGAGCCTGGAAGAGGCAGAGGCCGGCTGAGGAGTACTGCTGTCAAACTGTCTTCTGCACACAAGACTCCTGAACTTAAACTCACAGTAGCTGTGGTTGCTTAACATCTGCATAGGATCAAGTTGGCTAACAGGCCAACATAGATAAAAGGCTGAGCTGAGACGCTATTAGCATCTGGGTGCTGGCTGCTTGGGGAGGGAGAACCAGCCTTAGGTAGGGTATGGCTCCTGGGAGGCTGTTCAAACTCAGGTGGATGGTGGAACATCCAGGCATATATTAGTGGTGCTAACACTCAGAAGGTTAAGTTTTTAAATGACAGCACATAGGGAGGAGGGGTGGAGCAGGGGGGGCTCCAGGAGGATTTGGGAGAACAGGTGGTAGATATCATCAAAATTCATTGAATGTGAAATTATAAAAATATAAAAATATTATCATATAAAACAAAAACCAAGTAGTTCTGAAGCCAGCATAGTAATTTTATTTTTTTTTGCTTATTTACATAGACATTACTTAAAACAAAATCCTAATGTAAAAACAAACAAGAAAGTGTTACATTATACAAAGTCTATGGGTATAAAGCCCAAATAATCTACTGTTCAACAGTTTCGGGGGAAAAATAAAATGTCAAAGCCATTTAAGATCTTTCAGTCCAGCATAGAAGAGACTGAAAGAAACTTTAGAAATATCCATCTCCATGACTTAAAAACAAAATTTACAAGATTTAGAAGCAGAGATAACGTAGGGTGCAACAGTTGGGGACAGTACAGAAAGGAGCAGCTTCCATGTTCCGCTGGCCAAGCGACGACACACAACTTGGATGTCCCCGGGGCCACAGGCAGCCCACACTTCTTGGGATCTCTGCATACACAAAATGCTTATTTTGGGGAAGAGACCACATTCTAAATATGTAATTAATTTGTTTTATATACACATACCTCAAAGATAACCTTATATAATATTTCAGTATATTTGTTTTTTGATCCTATCCCATGAGGTCAGGTATAGATTTTTTTTCACTTCGGAGTCATGTTGACACTAACAATTTTTGAGTTTTAGACCATTCAGGACTCAGATGTGGAATGGACAAGCGGCCCTGCATAGCCAGAGGCAAAAGTCTGATCCGTCAGTTGACAGTACTTGATTATACTTATTTTTCTCAACACAACACTGCTCTAGACACTTTGTGAAGCATTCTGGAATTACCATCTTTATGCCAGCTTCAGAAGAAATCGCTGAGCAGATCCAGGAGTCACCTGCCTCTATTCAGCGAAAGGTGTGAACGCACCTGCTGACCGGAACCCTTGGCCATCTCTCTAGATCACACTCACATGAGGTTCCCTAATTTTCACATCCTTTCCAACAGAAACAGGCTGAGGAAATTCCAAACAACAAAGTGCTGCTTCCTTTTCCTTCGCTCATCTCTCCTCATTCTGCAGTTTACGCAGCAAAGGGCAGCAAGGCGGCATCTTGAAGACTTCCTAAAAATCTCCTCAGGTAACTGTGATAACTGCCCGAGTTGGAGTTCACAAATGGCTGAGCCTATTAGCTTGTCCTGTCAGTACATAACAAGAACCTACTTTTCTTGCTTCCAACAGTGCGTTTCTTTTGAACCTATCGCAGAACTGCTTTCATATCCATGTTTTTACCGATATCTTGTTCAAGACTATGATTCTCCAAGACAGCATCAGCTAGCTCTACCACACTCGCAAGTCCTCACCAGAATCACCATTATTTCGGAAGTCTCCTCAAGGCTGTGGTGACCTTTGCTGCATTTCTCAACATTCGTCTTGCCCAAGTCCACACTACTTTATCATAGTTTTAGGTACTTGTTGGATCCTACTTTTTGGTACCTAATGTCCTAGTGCTGTTGTTACAAACGGCAAAAGCCACAGTGGCGTCAGACAATAAAGACTTATTCTCTAGAGGCCAGAAGTCCGCAGTCCAGGTGCAGACAGTGCGGTACTACTTCTGTCATTCACGCCTCTGCTAGATTTAGTGGCTTCAGGCGTTGTGAGAGGAGGCTCTTTAGCTCCGATCTGACTCTAGCTTTGCATGCTTTCTCCTTAAGTATTTTTTATGTCTTATGGCATTGGACTTGGAGCCCACCAAGATAATTTTTAAAATGCTCCAATATTCTCAATTAGGCTTGCAAAGACTTTTGATCTAAATAAAGTGTCACTGACCTATTTGGGGGTTAGAATGTGGCCATATCTTTGTGGAAGTCACCATTCAACCCACAAGTAATGAGGGTGTCAAATTTGACCCACACTAGGTTGTGAAGGGGTTTAGAGAATATTCTATAGACGTGATAATTTGGGTTGCATGAAAAGTAAAATGCCAACAATGCAACTAATAATTAAAAAAAAACACACACACACACAGAAGTAGGGGAGGAAGCCACAGGGGTCAAGGATACCATAATGGCCCACAGAATCAACAAAGCAGATGAGACAAAAAATGTAACTAGAAAACTTGGCACTCCAAGGGCGCTATCTGCTGACCAGAACTTTGCAGAAGCGCTTGCATTAAACGCCACATTGCTACACTCCGCCTTCCCTGTCAGTAAGACGCGCAGGAACACGAATCGACTTGGGACAGAGACTTTTTACAAATCGCAGGCACGCGGGAAAGGTGGGGCGCGAGTGAATTACTGTCACAGAGTTACTGTGGCAGAGTGACTGTCCGGAGCAGGGATGCTCCACGTGCCTGGGGACGCGGAGGGACAAGAAGACACCAGGTTAGAGAGGTGCCAAGAGACGCCAGCTCTGGGGGTGCACTAGCTGAGGGGACGCTTGGGTCGGAGAAGAGGACAGGTCTGAGGTGGCTGTGGAGCCGCGGGATCCCCGGAGGATAGTAAATCTAAGAGGAAGCGTCAACGGAGTCGCGTCGGGCCTGAGCGGACACCGGATCTGGGGGGAGCGAGGGGCGTCGGCGCAGCATCTTGCAGAAGGAGGACATATAAGCGGATGCAGGGGTTCCCACGCCCCGGCGCTGCGCTGGGCCCAGGTCCCCCAGGGTACCCACCTGGCCTCCAGCAGCAGCGGGGTCTCGGGCCACTTCGCAGCCAACTGTGCCATCACCGCCTTGGACGCGGTGGCCGTGCTGGCGCCGAGAAGGGCGAGCCACAGCGCGGCGGCGGAGCGCAGGAGCAGCCGCAGCTCCAACACCGATCCGGCCCGCGCCATGGTGCGCAGAGGGAAGCGCGAGCCGCCACGCATCAGTCCTCTCCTCCTAGTGCGCGGCCCACTTCCGGTGGGGGGAGCTGTGGTCCGTTATTCGGCCAGCCCATAGTGCGCGCATGCGTGGCCGGCGACCTTGGGGGAGCCCCAGCGGGCGGGCGCTGGTACCCACCTTTGAGGTTGCGAGGTCGCTGTTGAGGATGCTTGAAGGTCCTCCGCGGGGTCTCGGGGTCCTGGGTCTGCAGGCCTGGGGCACTGAGTGGAGCTGCCTAGATCCAGCTAGTCAGGGAGCCCTGGGTGAGGGCAAACTTTCCGCTCTGTCCTGTGTGGGAGACTGGGCAACCCCTAAGCTGAGGGAGCTGTGATGTGTCAGGCTTTCTCTGCTTTCTGGCTGGTTCTGAGGGCTGGACCTCACCCCACCCTTAAGATCCAGCGGACTCCTGTGGGATCAGAACTGGCTTCTCACCCCTGTCAAATTCCTATTAGCAGGGAGCCACACTCACTTTTGGAGTTGGATGCAAAATTTTGTTCTTTACTCTCAGCCCCTTGGAAGGCCCAGGCTTGTGCACTGACAAGACTGAGGAAGCCGTGCTGTTTCAAAAGACTAGAGCTGAACAGAAAAAACATTGGTAAATGATAGGAGTGAAATGTAAGAGAAGCAGAAAAAATAGTTCAGGGGGAGCACAGAGCCATTGCTTCCCGTCCGTGTGCATCTCTGCTCTGTGGACAACCGTCTCTTCTGGCTGTCAACATGGGCGCGCGCGTATACACACACACACACACACACACAGAGAGAGAGAGAGAGAGAGAGAGAGAGAGAGAGAGAGAGAGAGAGAGAGAGAGAGAGAGAGAGAGAGGAAGAGGGAGAGAGAGAAACAGATAAAAACTCACGAGAGAGAGAGAGAGAGAGAGAGACAGACAGACAGACAGACAGACAGGCAGGCAGACAGCAGACAAACAGACAGAAACACACACACACACCCTTATGTATTTAATTTTCCTTAGAAGACCCTGTTCTGAAAACTGCTCAGGTAAAGTCTCACTTCCAAAGTGGGAGTCTTCTGTTGTTTTAAGCAGGAAAAACCCAAATCATTTGATGTTACCAATGAAGACTCAGGAGCCAGCTGCTGGGGTGAAATCCAGCAGAGAAAGCACCCAGCTGGCCTTCCTACTCAGCTCAAATCCTGAAGGAAAAGGCTCCTCCTCCTTCCTCTCCATGCTGTCTTAAATGCCCTTCTCTCAAAGTCTCTCCCATCTACTTAATCCCTGTCAGCTGGTTTCTTGCTCTGCCTCTTGACCTAGGGTTAACTTTATTAAGTCCTGTGTATAGAAAGCTCTTGGATGAAAGGTGTGGGTTAGGGCTCAACCGCATCAAACAAGAAACAGATTTTTTCATGGTTCACAATGGGATCAAATATCCCGCAGCTGCCTTCACTTACTGATTTCTCTTCCAATGATTCTTCATTCTTTGGACTCCCCAAACCTCCTCAGCTGTCACATCCTTAGGTTTTCACTCTCAGGCCTGAACACAGTGCTTGCTTATTCTACTGCAGGCGGTGCTTTTCTTTGAGAACTCACACTTTGCTCATTCCTAGCACAATATATGTTGGTGACACGGAAGTACTCAAAAGGCCTGGGCGGACCCTTGGTGGTCCTGGGTAGGCAGGCAGAAAGCTCAGCCGTAGAGCCCAAGTATAAGTACATTGTGAATCCTTTACACGGTTTTGTTTTAATTCTTCATTTTTGGCTGAAATTGTGGGATAGAAGAAAATGAAGTGTTGGCGGCGGGTCTTGAATTCGAGCAGGTCTCACACAATGGCAATCTTTACCAAAAACCGGCTTGCTATGTAAGCCACACGCAGTCTACTATTAAAGAACACTAGTAAAACTGAACTTAGCGTGCATACGTACCTACTGAATTCAGAGAAGTGGATGTGCTACATCATCCCTCGGAGACGGTGAAACCCACATAGTATTGACAATTCATTTACATAATTACACACTTTATCTCTTAGGGTATTTTTCCTAGCAACTGAAATTACTTTAGAACATTTTCTCACAGTGATCATCTCCAGGGTGGTTTCTTTGCCTGCAGATAATAGGACAAGACTGAGTGACCTTCAGCTTTTCTTCTCTGTGTAATTGCCTTGTGCAGGTAGAGAAACCCAACAGAGAAGTCAGTAAAATAGCCAAGGATTCTAAAATCAGTAAATTCTAAAGTTTGATCAATAAGTTCTAAGAATCAATAGCCCCTTGGCACAAGTTGCCATGAACTGTACACACCTCGGAGATGTAATCATACCTGAGCATTTTCTTTTCTTTCTTTCTTTCTTTTTTTTTTTTTTTTTTTTTTTTTAGGAAAATGCAATCTGAAGTTAGTCACTTCAGGGCACTATGAATGAAAAATTCATGATAGCAGTTTTCATTACCCATGGAAGAAGTGATTAATGAGTTCTTTATAATAAGAAACGTGTTTCTGGAATAAATCATCTCGAATTCGTCTGAAGGTACAGTGTGAGCTATATGCGTCTAGTGGCTATAATGCCGCCGCTGGAGAATAAAGTGAGATAATAAGAATCTTTCTGAGCTGAAATGAAGTCTTAAAGTTTAAGTGAAGTTTAAAAATACCCCTTTTGTTTTTAGCCACCCTTTGTTATAAAGTAGACACCATCCTCTTATTTTAATTGGAATCTTTCAAATATACAAAAGCGTCCTACCCTCTCTCCAATTGGGAAGAATTCAAAGACTTCAGGAATTTGTCACATCTTCTCTTAGGCATGGCTACATCATAATCATAAGCAAATGAGTAATGGTTGAGAGTTTTTTTTAATTTAACAATCTGCAGGTCTAATTTTCTGACTTTCCATATTTTGCTTAAAATAAGTCACAAATGTAGATCTCTATTTTATTTGCTTGCTTTTGAAGCCCCAGAATGGAACCCAGAGCTTTGTGTGTACTAAGCAGGTGTTTTACCACTGAGCTGCCCAACCTCTTGCTCCGCACATGTGCGTGCTTGTGTGTGTGTGCACATCACTACAGTGGCTTTCCAACAGCCGGTAGTGGCTTTGAACTACAGTACTTTTATACTGATCATTTTGATTATATGAAAACCTGAAATTTGGTATTTAACCACCACCTGCTATGTTTTGTTTTGTAGTACAACTTTCAGCATTAATATCAGAGTTAATTTCTGGATTGAAGAAAGTACTTTCCATAATTGTGTAAGTGTAACACAGTGACTATTGTCCCTCTTTTCTCATCATCTTTGAAGACACTACTTAAGATATCCAGGGCTAGCCAGGCATGGTGGCGCACACCTTTAATCCAGCACTCAGGAGGCAGAGACAGGCAGATTGCTATGAGTTTGAGGCCAGCCTGGTCTACAAAGTGAGTCCAGGACAGCCAAGGCTACAAAGGCTTGGCTTACTGAGCTGACTCTACTTAGTACACCCTCCTCTAGAAGTTGCTAATGAGGTCTGTCTATTAACTAGTTCTGAGCTCCATGACCTCTCCTGATAAATCTTTGGAAATAGAATTTTGTAGCTGGGATTTTTTTTTTCCCTGTCTGTCTTGACAAGATTGGGACTCTGTGGCTAAGAAACCAAGAAGTGAGCAATGGACTCACAGTGCAGCTCCTGTGCCTGTCTTCTGTAAGTATCTCCTTTTTGAAGCAAAACTTAATCTGGAAAGAAGGAATGGGTAGAGATTCTAGAAGACAAAGACAGTTTGGAAGGCAACATCAATAAAAGGATTATCTGCTGCATGTAAATCTCTTCTTGCTTAAAATAACTCCTGTAATATGAGTTTAATTGGCTGGAGAAAGCCAATGCTAATTGCTTGAAAGTCAAGTTGCCATCAGAAGAGCCTTTATTTCCACCAGTATAATAATTCTAAAGAAGGAAATGTCAACGTTTAGTGTTGAGTCATCTCTGCGGTGTTACACCTGCAGCTGGATGTGCTGAAAGTCACATCTAAAATTAAGTTATACCAAGTATCACGAGCCAGGAAAATTTACACCAGTTATGCCATTTTTGTAAGTCTCCTCCTGATCCAGCAATTGATGTGAATAAGATCAAATAACAATGTGCTCCATTTCAAAGGCCAAAACCCCGTTATTCTTGGCTAGCTAAAGGAATATCAGAAAAGTTCACTCTTCCTGTTTGCCTTCTCATCTTCTCAAGGGGCGGGCTCTGGACTGAAGGGGCGGGGCTCTGGACTGAAGGGCAGGGCTCTGGACTGAAGGGGCGGGCTCTGGACTGAAGGGGCAGGCTCTGGACTGAAGGGGCAGGCTCTGGACTGAAGGGGCTAGCTCTGGACTGAAGGGGCGGGGCTCTGGACTGAAGGGGCAGGCTCTGGACTGAAGGGGCGGGGCTCTGATCTGAAGTAGGGGCGGGCTCTGGACTGAAGGGGCGGGCTCTGGGTAAAGACCAGCGTGGAGGCAGTTTGGGTACCACATCAAAGGGGGAATTTACATCTTGCATGTTATTTCAGTTGAAGATATAATAATGGGGCACAAGAATGGGAAGGTGAGAAGTTTTACAATGGCAGCTGACTCTATAAAGCTTTTCACTTATTTTAATTGTCTTCATCGCATTTTGATGTCCAGCGCCCACTTTTTGTTGTTGTTGTTTTGTTGTTGTTCTTCTTCTCTCACTGTTTTCTCTTTCACTCTTAGTCTGGATCCACTTGTTTGTAATTCAGTGTGAATGCATTTCAGGCACTAAGCTAGAGGCACAGGTCACTATTTTAAAGATCTGCTTGGTCTGCTCAGAGGTCCTCCATTCCTCCCAGTTGCAGCTGTACTGGAGAAAACAGGAACTTGAGCACATCCCTAGAGGGTGCAGGCTGTTGTATTCTAGGAGGCTGGTTTTCTGCACACTTTCCCCAGGAGTTCAGGCATGTCTTCACCCAATACCCTTTACTTCGGTAGTCTGCACTCTCCTCCAAGGCTGTACCACCTCAGTCTAAACTGGCCCTCACACCTGGTCTCATACCTCAGAGGATTTTATTTTGAATCATATGGCATCCAGAATATCTCATGTGGAACCTTCTGAGGAGAGCAGACTTGCGTAAGAAGCGGAGGAATCGGCCGTCTCAGTCTAGAGAGGCCACGCAATGGGGACACACTACATTGCATTGTGCCGCTGTAAGAAAAGACTCTGAAGAGAAGCAACTCAGAGGAGAAAAGACTTTATTTCAGCTTCCACCTCTAGGTGAGGACCATGACTTCCAGCGGGACCCCAAGGCAGAACCAGGAGCCGTGCAGCTTGCTGATGCTCACACTGGCCTCGTTTTCCTTTAAATTTTTTTGTAAAAAAAAATTTTATTCAGATTACATCCTGATTTGATTCCCTCTCACTTGTATCTTCCAGTTCCTCCCTCCCTCCTCCATTTTCTTATACAGTCCCAAATCACCGCTTTGCAATGGTGCTACCGTCAGTGAGCTGAACTCTGCTGTAACAATCAACCACGGAGGCAGTTCTCCACAGACACGCTTACAGTCCTGTTTGACCTGAGTAAGCTCTGAGCTGTGATTGTCTCTTCAAATGAGTCTGCGTTGTGCCAACAGTGACAGCAATGATAGGGCTAGATGTGGTGGCACTGCCTCCAAGGAAGGAAGGAAGGAAGGAAGGAAGGAAGGAAGGAAGGAAGAGGTTCATTAGTATGTTAAGATTGGCCAGAGAATAAATATCCTGAAAGTTTGCTAATAAATCCAGGGGTTGGAGACTTAAGTATTTTAGAGCATTTCATGAACATATCAGCTTATATGATAGTAATGAAGATAAAACTGCCAATGTGGTCACTTTATGGATACTTAAAATTCCAGCTGTAAAAATAAAAACTAATTCAATTGCATAGATTTAGGTGAACCTCTTGCTGGTCTAAATTCATAGTAATGCACACAATATCATGCTCAAAATAATCCTGGTAAAAAGCCTATGCACACCTAGCTATGGCAAGCAATAGCATTTGAAAATACACATGATAAATTACTGTCCTGTTTTGTTATGTGTCATATTTTCTAGTGGATTATCTTGTATTTCATATGAATTACTGACATCAATGAGTTTCATAGTTAACTAACAGGTGCTTTGTAAAGTTTTCTCTTAAGTTTCATATTAAATCTTAAAGTTCATGTAGAAGATTTTCTGTTCATAAATTTCCCAAACTGGTGGGAACATTGGTGTGGGGTTGGTGTTAAATCCTACTGAGAATTATAAGCCATATCCTTACCAAAAGTTTATGTTCAGAGTCACTGTAATCTGAGATGTCAGAATAATTTCTGCCACTGTCTTACTACCTGTTACTCTGCTATTTTGTCTGGATTTATATTTAAGCAGTGTTTTTGCCTTTAATTCAGCCAGGCTTGGAGAGTTAACAGTAATACCAGCTGGCACAGAGCTGAGCCTGCATCAGCATACTGATGCCAGTGACACCTCAATGTTTCTCTGCCTTACTAAACTGCCTCACACAGGCATTAAGCATGTGGTGACAGAAGAGGGTAGAGAGGAATCAGGCCGGAGTGGACTGGATGAGCGGCTGCCATTGGAAGAGAAGATGTCTGGCAGTGAGCTGGTGCATTACCACAGTGAGAAAAAGCAACCACTAGATCCCCACCGTCAACAATGAATAAGAGCGACCCTGGCTTCCTGCTGGTGGCTCATGATGAATGGTTTAGGCTAGAACACTGTGGGTTCTGAACATAATTAAAAGCAAAATTCACTATTTTGGGAGATGCTTGGGAAAGACCCAAAGCAGCTGCCCTATTCTGATACGAAGAATAACTGAATAATCAGTTAAAAATTAATTAACTTTTTAGTTGAAGAAAATATATGCAGAGAAACTCCGACCTCCTAATTATCTAACCACTACCTGAACTCTTACATAATAAATTGCCCTCCCCCTTTTTTTGAGCCACAATTCTGTGCTACTTTTTAAAGTGTTTAAGCTGGGAGGGCTTAAAGCTGATAGACCATTCTCTGAAGAGTAAGCTTGAGACCCTTAATGTAGGTACGATAAGGTGGACAGAATGCAGGCGAGAGAGAAGTCAGCAAAGCAGAAGCCAGATGAGCATAAAGGAACAAACATGCAGGAGTCAAGCTGACGTAACTGGGGGTGTAGCCCCCTCATCAAGGGTCAGACATAACTGGGGGTGTAGCCCCCTCATCAAAGGTCAGACATAACTGGGGGTGTAGGCCCCTCATCAAGGGTCAAATGTAACTGGGGGTGTAGCCCCCTCATCAAGGGTCTGACATAACTGGGAGTGTAGCCCCCTCATCAAGGGTCAGACATAACTGGGTGTGTAGCCCCCTTATCAAGGGTCTGACATAACTGGGAGTGTAGGCCCCTCATCAAGGGTCAGACATAACTGGGAGTGTAGGCCCCTCATCAAGGGTCAGACATAACTGGGGTGTAGCTCCTCATCAAGGGTCAGACATAACTGGGGTGTAGCCCGTCATCAAGGGTCAGATGTAACTGGGTCTATATCTCTCTCATCAAGAGTCTGGAACAGGTTTTAGGGGAATGAGGTGAGTCCAGTGTTGGACACACTGAGTCCCAGAGGCAATGTTGCAAGAACAGAGACAAAATTCAAAGTATTAGGAAGTCAGAGCCACAGTTCTTTGTTGATTGGCATCTGGAGGAAGGGGGCAGGGGAGGTTAAGGTAAGAGCGATAGTCCACAGGACTGTGGTCTGAACAAGTTGGTGCTCAGCTATAGTCACTGAGGTGGAGGGGACTGGTGAATTTTGGGTACACTGAGTTTGAGGTGTTTTTGAGAACATCAAGATGGTATGGACAGCTGGATATGTGGCTGGACAGCTGGATATGTGGCTGGACAGCTGGATATGTGGTGGGACAGCTGGATTGTGGCTGGACAGTTGGATATGTGGCGGGACAGTTGGATTTGTGGCTGGACAGCAGGATATGTGGCTGGACAGCTGGATATGTGGCTGGACAGTTGGATATGTGGCGGGACAGTTGGATTTGTGGCTGGACAGCAGGATATGTGGCTGGACAGCTGAATATGTGGCTGGACAGCTGGATATGTGGCTGTCACATAAAATCACAGATTGAGTTTTGAAAGCGAATGACACAAGATACTAAAAAGCACCTTGGAAAGTGTGAAGTGTTCTGCAGAGCCCTAGCCTTGCTTTGTTGACCGTGGTTAAGCAAACCTGAATGATCTCCAAACAGCCGATGTTTAACTGTTGGAAGAGAAACATAATTTGTGGTTTTATGGAGGTAAAAGAAGACATCAGCATTTTGTCACTATGAAATTGGCACCATGCCAGACTTAGAAGCCACTTCAGCCAGTATTATATCAGTAATTATTCATCTAAATCTTAAAAGCGAGGGAATTCTTTTCTATAAGAAAGGAATCTTACATTTATTCTCTACAAGTAGTTACTCTCAACTGTGACAACAGAGAAATGCCTATTCTCTTCAGACAGAGGCCACTGACCAGAGAATGCTTTCTGGGCAACTCAGCTTGGAACCGGTCAGAGCTGAGGTGCTAAATCAGACTACTTAAAAAAGATGTTCAAGAATTAAAGCAAGAACGCACAGTGTGCGCACTTTGGATGGGTTTCTTTCTTTCTTTCTTTTTCAGAAAAGCTATTAAAGACATTTGAGGGTGAGCCAGGTGAGAATTTGAATATGACCTGCATATTTGATTGCAGAATTGATTACTATAGATGGTATAAAACTGGTTTTAGAAGATGAGTACAATTTTCTAAAGTAATACGTTTGAATGACTTAACAAGAAGCAGACATTTCTCCAAAGTTTAAAATGGTTGAAATTCCAAAGTATGAGCACCAGGTGGGGATCCGTGACTGCTGCTGTATGCCAGACTAACTGCTGTGGCTGAAGAGCGCACAGACCTTGGTAAAAACCGACTGCTGCCATTTTCCTAAACAAACACAATTCCTAGCTGTATTGTGACTACTTATAACCTCAGACGTGTGTCTATCGCCTCTCATCAAAGATGGTTTCTATTCGTAGCAGATGGAGGTTTCTTCAGAGACCCGCGACTGGTCAAAATGCAGAGGAGAAGTGAGTGCGGGGTCTCGGCCCCAGCTAGCTTGCCTGCAGGGCAACCCCTATGTGAAGCTCATCGAACATCGTGGAAGAGGGGGAGGGGGAAGAGTGTGAAGAGTCGGAGGGCCAGGACACCTGCGTCTAGGCACCCACGGAGTCCAACAACGTGGTCAGCTAAACAGAACCTACACAAAGAGAGCACCCACTAACATGCCGGCGTGAAACCCCGAAACTTCACAGGCTACCTACCACCGCTGAAGAACTCCAGACGCTCTGTCTGCCAGGAGAGAGAATCCATTTTCTCTGTGATAAGCCTGATATCTAATCCCAAGTGAGGAAACTTAACACATATACATAAAAGAAACACTAGATAAACTCAGTAGTGTGCGTGCACGTGTGCGAGCTTGTGTGGGTGTGTGCATGTACATGTGCATGAGTGTGTGTGTGTGTGTGTGTGTGTGTGTGTGTGTGTGTGTTTCTAGAAGAAGAGATTATACATTTGGAGTCATGAGAGAGGTGGGAGGAGTTGGAGAGGATGGGGAGATGGATTGATATAAATACATTTTCATGTATGAAATTCGCAAAAATTCATTGAAATTGTTGAAATTAAATGAATGTTTTATAAGAACTTACTATTTTCCATGACTAAAACATTTCAAAATAAAAACTTAAAAAAATAAGTTTGGAGGGAGCTTAGATGATATTTAATGTTTAATTTTGGTGCCATTTCCATTTCAAAATGTTTATACACGAACCGTAGCCCCTATCCACAGCAGCTATTTCCCAGATGATATTTGCACCCTTTAATTTTCCTGTGCAGGCACACTCGGTTCTTACCAGTGCATTGCAGCATAAGGACCGAATAAACAGGGCTCTGGAGGCCGGTCCCTCGTCTCTGTTCTCAAATCCCGTGAGTATGGATGTTGCTCTTCTCAGCGCTGCATCCCCAGAGCCTAAAACACCACTTGGTCCATAGAGCATAGATGTGTTGTGGATGAATGGGTCTACATAAAAGGAACCGCAGCTCTTACTTTGGCAAGTTCGGCTCCGATGTTAGCCAGAGAACCAGGAAAACAGTGTTTCTGATTCAGACTTCCGGCAAAGGCTTCAAAGTATGAATAGCTGTGGTGTAAATCTCATAGTCTGAAGGCCCAGAGCCAGGAGAGACACAGTGTCCAAAGACAGCCAAATATGGGTACCCCAGTTTAGGGAGAAAAAAAATAAGCTATCTCCTGCAGGTGGGGTAATTAACACTCACTCATGAGACTGTATTTTTCCTTTCTTTTTTAAGGATCGGTTTTTACATTTTGTTTTGTGAGGGCCTGCGTGTTTGTTATGTGTACCACATGCATGCCTGGTAGCTGTGTAAGCTGAAAGAAGGCTGCTGTGCGGGTGCTGGGAACTGAACGGGCTCCCCTGCAAGAGCAGCAAACACTCTTAAAATCACAATGGTTTTCCCAGCTCTGGGCAGTGTGCTTTCTTCTCTCTGCCTGATTTAAATGACAATCTTCTCCTGAAACCCTCTCCTAAGGACACTCAGACATGTCGTACTAACTACCTGGGCATCCTTAACTTAGAAAAGTTGACATGCTAAATCAACCATCATCTGGATTGTGGAGCGCACTAGCTGAAAAGCTAGAGCCATGGCCAGTGCTGGCTGGACTGGCGAAGCTTGCTGTGTGTAGCGGAGGCCAGCTCAACATAAGTGTTTATTCCTATGAAAGGTGATTTTCTTGTTGTGTGCATCTTCTGGGTATATTCCAATAGCGGCCTTATTCAAAATAGCCAGAACATGGAAACAGCCTAAGTGTCCCTCAGTAGAAGAATGGATAAAGAAACTGTGGTACATTTACACTATGGAATACTACTCAGCTATTAAAAACAAAGAATTCCCAAAATTTGTGGACAAATGGATTGAACTAGAAATGATCATAATGAGTGAGTTAACCCAGAAGCAGAAAGAGTCAAATGCTTTATACTCAACTTATATCTGGGCACTAGCCCAAGGGGCATGTCCCATGAACGTCTTCACTTACCAGGAAAGTGGGACAGAGGGGAAGACTTCCTATTGGGATTCTAGATGAGAGAAGCATGGGAGAATGGGGAAATAGAAGGATCCAGAGGGTCCTAGAAACCTACAAGTAGAACATTATGATGGGCGGATCTGGGCCCAGGGGTCCTACTCAAACTATGGCACCAGCCAAGGACAATACATGCAGTAAACATAGAACCCCTACCAGATCTAGCCAATGGACAAGACATTCTTCAGGGTCTGACTTTCACACGAACTCTGGTGCCCCATATTTGATCACGTCCCTTGGATGGGGAGACCTGGTGGCACTCAGAGGAAGGATAGCTGTCTACCAATAAGAGACTTGGTAGTCACAGTCATAGTCATAGGGGAGGAGAGTAAGGGGAAAATGGGAGGGAGGGAGGAGTGGGAAGATACAAGGGATGGGATAAAATTTATGTGTAATATGAATAAATTAATAAACTATATTAAAAAAAGAAAGGTGATTTTAAGACCTTCCAAGAGCTAACTTCTCCTCTTTGTTCCAGCTCCAAGCTCACGCTACTGCACAATGTTCAACCCATCACCACCAAGCTTCTTTCACCACAGATGTTCACTTGCAGCTGTGCTATAGGAGAGTTCTCCTAACTCTCTGTAGATGGCTCCCTCATGCCATGCATAAATGGAGCCTACGGCAGTCTCCAGGACAGCAGGCAGTGAAACCCCCATTTACTGCTCTTCAGCCTGTCACTGAGATTTGTGAGTGCCGAGTTTCCAGCGTTAGGAAGGATGTATTGACAAGTTTTAATATTGTACTCAGCTTTAACTAAATTAGGATTGAGCCTTACACTTCCATTAAAAAACATTCTCATGCATTTCAAATGCACTAAAGGAAAAAAAAAACACCCAGCTCACTTGTAGCTAAAACTGTACAGTACAGGGCAATCAGTATTTGATTTATGCTTTGAGAAATACAATGAATCACTCTCTGATTATAGCATCCCAAATTGCTAGGCTAAAGAGTCCTTCGTGAGTTAAATACTTTCTCCTCAAAAATATTGGGTCTGAATAACAACATATCATTTCCATGATTTTAAATAGAGTATTTAAGATCCAGGCATTTTAAGTTACAGGCATTTAATCACCGAGTCCATGAGATTATTCACAATTGGACACAACTGTGACAAATACCTAAGAATTACTTTCAATAACGCAAATGAATATCTCATGTCCTTTGCATTGATATGAGTATGTAAAATTCTCAACTGAGATGATTTACATGTAGACATAATTATAAAACACCAAAAGCAGCAGCTTTAAAATCGACAAAAAGATATAATAGACACACACGAATGGATATGTCTATAAAAACTGTAGCCATGTGATATCATGCATAATTAAAATGGATTTATTGCTTTGGGCTTTGATATTTTTCTTTTATTAAATTATTATGGGGATCCCCTGTGTTCAATTATGATCAGGACACATATACATTAAATGTTTCTCATATATATACACACACATATACTCTACATATGTAGTCTTCAAAGCTGAACTAATAGAATAATATACATGCAAGTTTAAATGTGCATAATTCACGTAATTAAAATTATGATTCACTAAGCAACATTAACATACAGATAGTTATGAACCACTGAATTGTACGTTATGTTTATCTCACAGTGTATACCTCTGGCAAAGTGGATTTATGCTGTATTGCTTAACTTTCTTAATTTACATTTTCAAGTTATTGGACAAGTTTCCAAGTTTTGTAATTTTATTTTATATTTTAGCATTTTCTTTGTATATTAAACTATTTGCTCTTCCATGAGGAGGACCCCATGTTGAGCAAAGCGGACACAGGTAATGGTAAGAAGCTGTGTCTGGCACCCCCTTCTTTGCCTATGGTAAAAGTAAGGGCTGGGTGGGCACCCCACTCAGGTTTCTCTTGTTGATGCACATTCTAGAGCCCTCAAAACGACAGCATTGAGAGCTGCTTGCCTGTTGAAAGGGTTGCTCAGAACCAGCATATTCCATCAGGGTTGTAAATATGAGATTCAGAGAAAGCTGAGCAGTCAGAGCATGGAACAGAACGACTTTAAAAGATAGAAAGACACATAAGATGTTACTAGGGGACATCGTAATCATAGGCCACCGTTTCATTTCTTTTTTTTTCCTTTTAAAAAATATATTTTATTAATTTATTCATATTACATCTCAATTTCATCCCATCCCTTGTATCCTCCCATTCCTCCCTCCCTCCTATTTCCCCTTACTCCCCTCCCCTCCCCTCTGACTGTGACTGAGGGGGACCTCCTCCCCCTGTATATGCTCATAGGGTATCAAGTCTCTTCTTGGTAGCCTGCTATCCTTCCTCTGAGTGCCACCAGGCCTCCCCATCCAGGGGATGTGGTCAAATATGGGGCACTAGAGTTCGTGTGAAAGTCAGACCCCACTCTCCACTCTACTGTGGAGAATGTCCTGTCCATTGGCTAGATCTGGGTAGGAGTTCGATATTTTCTGTACGTATTGTCCTTGGCTGGTGCCATAGTTTGAGCGGGACCCCTGGGCCCAAATCTACCTATCATAATGTTCTACTTGTAGGTTTCTAGGACCCTCTGGATCCTTCTATTTCCCCATTCTCCCATGCTTCTCTCACCTAGAGTCCCAATAGGATGTCCTCCCCTCTGTCCCAGTTTCCTGGTAAGTGAAGACGTTCGTGGGACACGCCCCTTGGGCTAGTGTCCATATATAAGTGAGTATAAACCATTTGACTCTTTCTGCTTCTGGGTTAACTCACTCATTATGATCATTTCTAGTTCAATCCATTTGTCCACAAATTTTGGGAATTCCTTGTTTTTAATAGCTGAGTAGTATTCCATAGTGTAAATGTACCACAGTTTCTTTATCCATTCTTCTACTGAGGGACACTTAGGCTGTTTCCATGTTCTTGCTATTACGAGTAAGGCTGCTATGAACATGGTTGAACAACATAAAACCAGAGACACTAAACTGGTTAGAAGAAAAGTGGAGAAGAGCCTGGAACACATTGGCACAGG
This sequence comes from Acomys minous, assembly GCF_964271855.1. Lineage (NCBI taxonomy): Eukaryota > Metazoa > Chordata > Mammalia > Rodentia > Muridae > Acomys > Acomys minous. Next base: position 5,085,949 of record NC_140501.1, on the reverse strand, counting down.
AGACAACTTTCTGAGCAGAACATCAACAGCCCAGGCCTTAAGGTCAACAATTAAGAAATGGGACCTCATGAGGCTGAGAAGCTTCTGTAAGGCAGGAGACACTGTCAACAGAACAAAGCGACTGCCTACAGACTGGGAAAAGATCTTCACCAACCCTACATCTGAAAAAGGTCTAATATCCAAAATAGATAAAGAATTCAAAAAACTAAACATCACCAAACCAAATAACCCAATTGAGAAATGGGGCTCAGAACTAAAAAGAAAATTCTCAACAGAGGAATATCGAATGGCTTGAAAACACTTAAAGAAATGTCTTTAATCATCAGGGAAATGCAAATCAAAACAACTCTGAGATTCCATCTTACACCCATCAGAATGGCTAAGATAAAAAACTCAAGCGACACCACATGCTAGGGAGGATGTGGAGAGAGAGGAACACTCCTTCATTGCTGGTGGGAATGCAAACTAGTACAACCACTTTGGAAATCTATCTGGTGCTTTCTCAGAAAACTGGGAATAGGGCTTTCTCAAGACCCAGCTGTTCCACTCTTTGGAATATACCTAGAAGATGCTCCAGCACACAACAAAGACATGCACACAGTTTCGTTTCTATTGCTTTGATAAAACGCCCTAACGAGGAGCAACGTAGGGAAACAGCATTTAATTGCTGGTTACAGCCCCACCCTGTGAGGAAGTCAAGGCAGGAGTGTGTAACAGATAGTCCCATCGCATCCATGGTCAAGAAAAGACAGAAACAAACACTCAGCCTGTGTTTTCACCCACAGGTCAGGGTTCAGCCCAGGAAACAATGCTGTCCACATTCAGGATGAGTTTTTCCACCTCAGCCCGATCAATTAAAATCCCTCCTGGTCGTACCTGCAGGCCAGCCTGATGTAGACAACCCATAACTGAGACTCTTCTCCCAGATGACTTCAGACTGCATCAAGTTGGCAACCATGAGCATCAGGAGTACTGCACAGGCTCTTGTCTCTGAGGTAGCGGTTAGGTAAGCCAGTCACCAGCGCTGCTGTCAGACACACTCTTGGCCACTCTATATGATGAGTAAAATGAGGGTAGGGCCTTCCCAGGCGTTATCAAGTGTGAGTGAGGTTGCTAGTTTGGGCTTTTATCTACTAGTAACATGAATGGTGTTTTCATAAGGAGAAAAAGGAAAACATCTGAAGCCAGAGACCACCAGGGGAGAGCAGGCGACCATGGAGGCAGAGACAGAAATGCTACAGCAGCAACGCAAGGATCACTAACCAGCCAATAGAAGCAAGGAACAGTTCTTCCTGAGAGGCTTCGTGGAGAACAAGGCCCTGCTGACTTCTTTATTTCTGATGTCTATGCACCAGAACTATGCATAGTTCCTGCAGACTTAAGAGAAAACAAACACAGAACTTTGTGAAAGCCTCCCGTGAAAATAAATGAGTACATTCGTGTCTGTTGTGTCATGTTCCCTGGTCCTTATGAGGACTAATTATATGACTTGTAGACTCCCACAGGGCTAAACTTCAGCCTTCTTACTTCCCTGGAACGTGAAGCAAACCAACTCCATGTTCCCGGCAGTCCGAGCATCAGAATAAATTGGAACCATGAGTGGGGCTGGTACAATAAATGTGGGTGAGAAATGCTGGGCGTGTGGCTGTTTGCTGTGACGTGATGGTGTCTGAAGCAGTGGAAGTTCCTCCCATATCTGGGACACAGCTGCTGCATCCTGCAGAACTCATAATCTGCTTTCTTAAAATAATTTTACGATATTCCTGACCAAGTGTTTGAGAGCTTTTGTAGCTCCAAAGATGAGATCCGAAATCTATAGAATTGAAAGTTGAGTTGAATTCCTGACTAATACATGCCTCCATGTAAAGAACTAGACCGTAGTCATCAGTTTGGAATTCTGTTGAGCTCCAGAAACAGGAGAGGTCAAGTGACTCGCTCAAGGTCACACCAATTTTATGTTACGTATGTTCTACCACTATTAAAAGTAATTAAAAATCAACAAAACTTAACAAAAGTTTGTTAAGAGTTATACAAAAGTTAATTATTTGAAATGCAAATAGTAGGATACGCTGAGAATTATGTGCGAATATTTAAGGCTGAGGAGCAAACAAACTCTCTGCTAATGGCCTCATATTCTACCCTGAATAGTGGCTGTTGGAGCAAAGAAGGCTTTATTTACAAACAAGTTCATTTTAATTAGAATATCTTGCTGAAGTGGCCTATCAGCAAACGAGACAAAAGTTTAAGATAATCTAATTTTTATGACCCTTATAGAATAGTTCAAACACAGAGGCTATGTCTTATTGAATTTAATGCCTTAGAAATGTTCATTATACACACACATACACACACACCATATATATGTTAAATATAATTAATTAAAAATAATATAATTAAAAACATATAAGAGGGCAATGATGAAAGGTTTACTTAAAAAAAGACACTACTCAAAAGAACGCACAGAATTGTGTTTCACAGTATTTATCTTTAAGTTTCAGTCCGGTTCAAGAAAATCTTTATCTAGGGTATATACTTTCAATACCAGCCAGCCCTGCTGTGTTAATCAAAGGTCCAATACAAAGGTATTGGTGCTAGAGAGATAGGTCAGATCATTGGCTGCTCTTCTAGAGGACCTGGCTTAGATTCCCAGTGCCCACATGGTGGCTCACACCATATGTAACTCCAGGACGGGGGGGGGGGGGGCGGAGGGGGGATTCGACACCTTCTCTTGACCTCCCTGGGTACCAGGCACATGTGTCGTGCACAGACAGGCAGGCAGACAAAACACCCATACACAGGGGAAAAAAAAAACCCTAAAACAAATTTCCAGTGCTGTCACCATCCCCGAGATACTGATTAAACAGAATTGAACAATAAAACTGAGCTTGCTTCCTGAATGAGGAGAGGAGCCAGTAAAAGATTTCTTGGTTTGCTCTTAGTGGAGTGAAAAGGGTGTCTCTATTCTACCAGTCTTCTTTGCTATCACCACATAAGCCAACGAACAAGCAAACGAGCACAGATACGTGGACACTCCTGTGTCTTTGAACGTCTTCCAACATGACGCAGACATAATGGTGACAAGCTTTTCACTCTTCAGGAAGAAAATGTAAAGGTTGGAACACACAAGGTGAGGCAGAAGACCAAAGGGGGTGCAGGTGCTGTAACCCCTCTAGCTCCCCAAGATCGCACAGGGACATGGGGGGACGATCTTCCTCTTACGGAAACAACGACGTGTATTCCTTCACCCACGATACTCCCCATCACCAGTGGCAGGGCTGGCTTCCAAGAACTGAAGCCAAAGGCACATAGGCTAGACAGTTATTGTCTCGAGCCTGGTGGCAGATTTGAGGTAAACACACTGGGACTCAGTTGGATTCATTCTTTTGCACAAAAGTCTTAAAAAGAAAACCAACACACCATTGTCCCTCTATATCTTTTATAATTTTGTACCCCTATAGATATCATGAATAGTTCCAAATAGCACATGGCCCAGATTCTCTCCTAAGAGAATATTTATTTATGGGTCAGGTGATAAGTTGCTCAACAGTTTTTATCAAGATGCCATTGATCTTGTGTGTGTGTGTGTGTGTGTGTGTGTGTGTGTGTGTGTGTGTGTGTGTGTGTGTTTTCAGATGGTGCAGTCAGCTAAAACAATTTTTTTTTTTTTAGGTCAGGGAACACAAAGGCGCATACTCTCTCCCTCCTTCGCTCCCCCGAAAACAGATTTGCTAATTAGTGATCCCTAAATTCCAAGATATCTTTGATGTTCTTAACAAGTCAATTTATGCCAGCTAATAGCTCTTTAGGAATGGCAGCAGCTGAGAAATGTTTCACAAAGGGTGTTGAGATGCACAGAGTGCTGTAGTCACCTCACAACCCGTGCTCCCTGGGAAATGTACTCAGTAAGATATTGTTCCTAACCAAACCAAAGCAGAGATAATAGCGATAAGCAGCAATGATAAGGCTTCTGTGGAATCTGTCTAAAATGTGATATGAAGAACTCTTGAATTTAGAATTTACTTATTTTCAAATTGCTGGGTTGATTTCTTAGTAATTTCAGGGGAACCAAAAAATTGATTGAGACTTAATCCATGCATTTAATGCAAGCTCCGCTCTTTTAATTTTACCATGTCTGGTTTCTCTTTTGCTTATTAGTAAACAAAACAAAACACAAAACTAATTCTGTTTCTCGGCTGTGGAGGAGGCGGTGCTCACAAAATGCACTATAATTGTGTAGAGTGATTTTCCCCAGAACCCAGGAGGCTGAAATAGTTGAGCCTCTGTTGCTTTCGCACCCCCCCCCGGGGGGGTTTCCCTTAGTTCTGCACCACCTGCCTTGTCTGGAGTTGTTGTAAACTGATTAAGCGGGAGTGGCTCCTGGGATGGTTCCTGGCAGCAGCAGGTCATGCTTAACCATCTTCTACCTGCATGCACCTCATGTCCTTGGTTATTAACAGACTCTGTAGCAATCAATGGCTACAATATCCCTTTGCTTAACAGGCATGGGCGAAGGAAAAGAGAGACATAGCAACACTTACCTGCAGGTGCATCCCATTGGTGGCCTTAATCCAAAGGCAGAGCCTGTAGAGTGGTTGACAGCTGTTTTACTTGTTCTATGTGTTCATTGCACAGGCTGAGTCATGAATATTCAGAGCATGGCCTGCCTGGCTATTTTACCCAAGGGGAAAATCAACAAGAAGTAATGCATGTGGCAGAAATTAATGGACAGCAGAAGCTACTGGGAATGGAGTGGGAGGATTGGGGCTGGAGACATGGCGCCCCATTCGCCGCTCCAGCTCACAATCACACTCAATCCCCAGCATCCACACCAGGGGCTCATGACAACCTGTGACTTCAGCTTTAGGGTCTCTGGCGCCCTCTCCCAGCCTCCATGGGCACCCGCACTCGCTCACAAGGTGCACCAACAGACACATATAAAATGTATAATACCACGTAGATACACATAAAACAAAACAAATATAATCTTAAAACCAAACCAAACGGAAAAGGCAGTAGAGGCGGCTAAAAGTGGAAACCAGATACCCGCAAAAATAGCAGCACAAGTGAAAGTCGGCACTTTGAGGACCTTGATGACTTAGCTCCTTTACTTTGTCTCCGTGTTCCAACTGGCATGGCCTGGACTGAAATACAGTTTGGAGACTGGCTGAGAGAGAAATGTGGACATAGCGCTTTGTTTTGTAGTGCATGTTTTGCCCCCTAACATCATTTAAGGGAAGGGCCTTCTTTTATTCCTCTTCATTTTTTTCTTTTCTCCTTTCCCCTATATCTTCTCCTCCTTTATTCCTGTTTACATTCCTCCCTCTATTTATTTATTTATTTATTTATTTATTTATTTATTTTATTTATTTATTTATTGTCTGATTATACTAGGGTTCCTTTGTAGCTCAGTAGGGAGAAAAGCAAGAATTGGGCCCAGGGTGGATCTTGGTGTTACAAAGAAGAAACATTAGGAAACAAACATCTGGTAGAGGTAAGAGGGTGAGAGGCAGCTGCCAGCAGCGCACAGGAGAGGGTAATGGACGTAGGCCCAGGATAGGGGGTGTTGAAAATGTACAGAGATAACTGATATGCTGGGCTTCTGGAGAAGGGGACACGAGAGAATTCAGAACGTCATTGTCTCATGTGTAATTCCAACAGAACTATTGAATGGTAGTGTGTGTGCGTGCATGCATGTGTGCATGCTTGAGCGTGTATGTGCCTGTAATTTATTTATTACATCAGCACACTGGTTCCTACTCCAGAAGTTTCTACTCCCTTTCTTAACCCTGCACCGTGTGTCTTGCTCCACTCTATCAGTTCCCATTACTTCTGCTCTCCTTGCGGGTCAGAGCCCTCTTCATCTTCCGGGTCCCTGATCACCCACTGCCTTGTCTTACAGCCCCACGAGTGGGTGGCTGTTCAGTGAATGTTTCCTGAGAAGACAGGTCACCCAGTTACCCAGCTAGAGCACAAAGGCTTGCAGTTATCCCTGGGACCTCAGGCACCTCGTGGACTGCTACATCACTGAGGAGAACTCTCTTCCTTCTGCAGGAAATACTAGTTGCTCATCTATTCTTGGGGATAGACAGTCCTCACAGGTTCCATCTCATTCCGTAACAGGCTTGTACAGGCCTCATGTGGGTAATCGTGAGAATTGAAGAGGAAAAAGGACACGCCTTGCCTGTAAGTCAGCTTTCTGCAGTAAGAAGTGTGAGAGCCCTTCCTGTGCAGGAATCTCACCCTACGCACTGTGCAGTGGCCTTGCGTCTAGTGCATATCTGTGTTATGTTTAGAGGACGCTCACCAAATACCCACCAGACAATGAGTGCGTCACTCATCAAATGTGCCATCTTTTTGTTGTTGCTTAGTTGCTTGTTTCTTCTTCTTCTTCTTCTTCTTCTTCTTCTTCTTCTTCTTCTTCTTCTTCTTCTTCTTCTTCTTCTTCTTCTTCTCTTCCCCCTCCTCCTCCTCCTTCTCCTCCTCCTCCTTTTTGTGTTTACTCTTATCATCCATGGCTTTGTTTAAAAGCTCTTTTATAAGTAAAATTTTCCTCCCATAGTGCAACATTGTAAACTAAAGTTGGTAATAGACCATTTCAGCAGCCAGTACAAGAAACTTTGAGCACCTCCAAGGAATACCATCTTATAGGCGCTCAGGCAATTGCCATGTATTTATAAAATAGAACTACGTGGAAATGAAAAACAGCAAAAGCAATATTATAAAGACCCAAAAATATAAGCACAGGGCAGGGTTAATATTACTGGTTTTTTTCCCCAAAGGAATTGTCCAATGCTAATTGTTTAAGAACTTAGAAATGTGTATTACCCGAGCTGGTAATTAGACGTAGTTAGCAGCCCCCTATTTCAGAAAGAACGGCTTCTTCGTGTTTATATTTCTGTTTCTTAGCGTCCTTATTGTCTCTGTGTCCTCTGTGAAGAAAAATAAATTCAGATTTGAGACACTGTTTGAAAGACATAATACAACTCCAAAGAAAACAAATGAACAATATCTACAAATGCCCACACAATTTAATCTAAGGAAACACAGTTTGGTGAAAAGCAAGTTCAGGGAAGTGATTAGAGTGTTTCAGATGAGCCCTCTCCTACAAACTTAAAAAGAAGATTAAACAAGTGGTGTGTTTTTGAAAGACACATGTATAGTTTTAAAAACTACAAAGAAATCAGAAAAAACTCTAAACTGGGTTATGGCTAGCTCAGTGGTGTAGCACTTGCTCAGCCTGTGTAAACGGCCCGTGTGAAGCTCACGGTCGGTCCTGTATTACTGTGATAGAAAAGAAAGGCAGAAATAAAATAGTCTGGCCACAGAGCTTCAGTCAAGGCCTGGCGTCAGCCCCCAGCTCTGAAAAACAAGCCAGTGAGCAAAAGCAACCAACCAAGCGAGCAAACAACCAACCAGAATATAAGCCGACTCAAATTCTGGGCAGCTCACTCTGAGCTGGAAGGGGCCTTCGAGGGAGCTGTGAGCTTGAGAGGCACAGGCAATGTTTGATGTCTTAAGCTGGGTGCTAGATTTTAGAAACTGTACTTGCATTAGGAACATTTCCATGCACATGATAGACATGTAGTGTGATCTTGTAGCCTCCTTGTGAGACGAGCTTATAGAAACCCTAGTGGCAGAGCAGGCAGGATACTACAAAAACAAAAACAAAAACAAAACAAAAAAACCACCACCACCACCACCAACAAAAACCAGCAGAGAAACCTCAGTGCTGGAGTCGCCTTTTTAATAGTGTAGCCAAAACCATCTCCAAATTCATGGAAACATCGTGAGGATGTTTTATGGAATAAGATAAAGCCTTAGCCTGAAGTTCTAAAGATAATATACAAGTGCTGTCCACGGAGTTGCTTTTTGCAGTGAGCTGCGTTCAGCTTGACCCGAGACCACATGGGGGTGCTCACTCACTGTCCTTTATAGGAATGTATAGCTCAAGAGAAGAGCTTGACCAGATCCAAGGAGCCGCTAAGGACAGCAGACCTTGTGTCTCCGAACACAGCGTAAGGGTCTTCGTGACCTCATGCTACGCTGTGGTGTTATATAAGCATCCCTCCTCTGTGCAATATGAGAAAACAGGAGGCACATTCTTCTTGAGGCTTTTGCTGAAATAATTCTCGTTCTCAGTGCAGCAGACAGGGAGGCCTGGGCAGGACTGACAGGCGTGTGCGGCAGGCACTGGCAGGTGGAGGAGTGAGTGAAAATGGAGTTTTGAGGACTTGTAGTAAGAGTAAAGGGTATGACAGCAGAGCTCAGATCACAATGGAAATGTACCAGTGACCCAACCTCCCACGTGCTGCTGGGTGAGGACGGAAAACTGAGGAAGAGCCATCTAGAAATCAGGTGACGTTCTCTTGAGTCTCTGTATATATAATCTAGGTATGAATGCAAATCCAAAGAAAAGAAGAGTGTGGACTCTGAGTATGCATACTGACAAAGAAGTAGATATGTGCAATAGCTTTGGAACTTGATTTAAAAAGGAGGGAGAGGGGCATGGAGAAGTAGGAAAAAAAATATATCCAATCCCGAGAGATGCAGCCAAAACGTAGTGCTATTATGTAGTGAGCATTTTGGTGGCTTGAAAAACTCAGCTTTATTATGTAAACCTGTCTTTGTTTTAATCCCAGGTGTGGGGATATGGGACCACGTCTGTTTGTCCATGGCGGTTAACTAGGACCGTTTCACGTTCTAGCAGAGGCATGCTTTTTGCCAGATGCCGATAGTTTCACGTTTGGGATTCTGGAGACTCTAGAGAGGGTATAAAAAGACCAGTGCCCAAGCAAGGGAGCAAGGCTGGTCCTCCTGCTGATTCCTGTCGCTGCAGGTTTGTAGAGTGGTCAAGAGCAAAGAGACAAGGAAAAGAAGATGGAGAAATCCTGACTACACAAAGGTTGGACTTGCCCCATGGAACTCAACGCCCCTAATCATCAGGAAGTCGTTTAAATAACTCATCCCCCCTCTCCCTGCTAACCTTCTTTCTCTCCTACCTAGTGCTGGGAGTTGGAAGTGTTAGCGTGGAATAAGGGTTGGAAGGGAGGTAGAGGTATAAGGACCCAAAAAGACAGATGAAACAAACACGCCTACACCAATATCTATCATGAAACTTACCACATTGACCTTTAAGGACTCAGCAGGCAGATTGGCTATCAGCATTGCTGTGCAGGTATTTGGACCTTTTATACAAAAGAAGAGGCAACCAGTAGTGGGACGGAGAAGGAGAAGGCTGGAAATGTTTTGTTTGGGCAGTAATCCTCAATTCTGGCTTGGCAGTGAAATCACACGGAATGCTTAAAGCATTCTGTTTCCGGTGCCCCAGATTCTCGCTTAATGGGTCTGGGCTATGGCCCGGAGGCCAGCAGTTGTTTTAGCCATCCCATGGGCATTCGTTGTTTATCAAAGGGTGAGAATTTCAGGTCTAGAGCAATCACCACCCAAAGACTCACTGTCCCCAATCCCTGCCAGCCTCTTCCCCAAACGTTTTCCTGGAACAAACCTTCAAGTGTCAATCAAATCCAAATCCACCTAAAGTACATCTTATTGACGACACCTTGGTTTGTTTGATTCTATTATGCTTTTGTCCTTAGTAAAATGCATAGGTACATTTTATGTTTTCTTTTAAAATAAAGCCAATAGCCATTACACTTTAGCTCCTGGTCTCAATCCAAATTTACATACTTTACTACGCAATCTGATGTTTGTTTACTCAAGGGACTTCTGCTCCTGCCCATCTTATTGTGTGAACATGGACAAGACAGAGTCCACGCAAGATGTGTGCTTTTGAATCTAAGGAATAGAAATGGGGAGGAGTGGTCGGACAGAGGGTAGAGTAAGTAAGAAAATCAGAAATTATACAGCGATGTCTGATCAGACCGGCAGCACTCTCCATGCCAAGTCACGACCGCGAGTGGATGTGAAAACCAGCTGCAGGCAAATCTCAAGTGCTCTCGTGGGAGATGAGTCAAGGGCACTTGACTATTTGGTGCAAACTCTTGGAGTCAGATATTTTGACCAACATACCCCAAGAATGAGTCCTTAAAAGTTCATGGCGGCGAATGTAAGAGGGACACAGATGCCCACAGCTCTGTAGAGGCCACTGAGGCAGGAAGCGCCATGACCACACTGAGACAAAGCAGGCTATATCTTGTATCTTGTTGCCTCAAGAAGTCTTCACACCAGAGGGAAGCTGTGGATTTCCTTGAAAGAAGAAGTGGTGAAGGTCCTAGGACAAGACTGGAAAATGACACTTTTTTTTTTCAAGAGGAAATAAAATAAACAGGGGTTTGGATGGGCATTCCCTAAGTAAGTGCATCTCTTCAGGGAGATAGGATCTAATTTAAGGCTCAGGAAGAACGGGAACAGACATGTAAGTGTAGTCATTCATGGGGGAGCTGTTCTCTCATTTATAGTTTCATGGTGCTTTTGGTCTCTGTCCACGGTTCTGTTGTTTATGATCATCTTTATGAAATGGTCCTTCTCTGCCCCGTTTATAATTGTGGCGTGTCCCCGCCTGACGTTAATACAGCATGAAGTTGTTTATATTCTGCAGGAAATCACTGTGGTCATGCGGCCAGCCATGAGGCCAGCTACCAGCTCAGAGTTGTTAGGGCTGTGTCTCTCTTTGGAGTCAAGGTAAGGATGACAAAAGGGTCATGGGTAGATTAGGGATGAGGGATGGCATGGGAGTCAGGAGACATGATCAGAAAGAAACTAATTCAAGCCAACATAACATGTCTGCCACAAACATCCCTTTGGTTCGGAAAGGCCCGTGTATCACTGCAGGGAACACCTGCTCGGCTCCTGAATCGTAAATGTTTCCCGTTTCCTCTTCTCTGCTCTCTTCCCTTCTGCCCTTAGCCTCTCTTCCCTTCCTTCCTCCCTTCTTCCCTTGCAGTTCCCTCCCTTCCTTTCCTCTTTCACCATCTCATTTCCTAATTTGATGGAGCCATCCATTAACCAGCTGTCCTACTAGGCACAAAGCACTAAGCTCATGCTTAGATTCTATTGTAATATAACAAATGATCACCAAAGTAACACACTAAAAAACAAACAAACAAAAAAAAAAAAACTTATGGAATCACAGGGGGCAAGCCTGGGTGTGGGAGGGGCAGGCTTTCTACTTCAGGTCTCTCAATGGTAAAAATGAAGATCTCAGTTTGATTGATTTTCCATGTGAAGATGCTGAGAAAGAATTTGCTTCCACAGAAAGACTCCAACAGTCTATACTCACTTATATCTGGACACTATCCCAAGGGGCGTGTCCCATGAAACTTCACTCACCAGGAAAGTGGGACCATTCCCATCTTCTTCTTCAAGGTCCACAGAAAGGTATTGCTCTAACTTTCTCCTGAGTCCATCCGATGGAAGTGTCTGACTAGATCAGGTGATGCCATAACATATCCTCTCCTGTTCCACAGCAGTCACACCTTTTGTGTGCATTCCATAGGGTAAGAAAATGTCAGTGGTTATTGGAAGTTGTCTGGAATTCTGCCTCTTTTTGTTGGATCAATACACATAACAATTATAAAGGAAATTTGATATGTAGCATCCACACGGTCAAAGGAGAGAACCAAATGGTCTGACTTCTGTATGTCTGCTCCGGTGCACTCAAGGCCCCACACAGGCATACAGAAACAAACACATGTAATAACAATAAAAAAATACCATTCCACAAAGAGCTAGCAGTTTCCCGTAAGAACCAGTCACACAAAGATAATTTAAATGTCTGCTGTGGTGATGGAGCTGTGGGGTTATCCAGCTCTAGTAACATGTAACACAGGAGGAGGTGACAAACTGTGTGGGGACCGTAGGCCCAGGCGCCCTTGCAGAAGGGCTGCTCTGACAGAATGTGGAAGGAAACACTGGTTCTAGGTTCTAGATAGAAGGTTAGCAAGCATGGAGAGCCGCTGTCTGTCTGTCTGTCTGTCTGTCTCTCTCTCTCTGTGTGTGTGTGTGTGTGTGTGTGTGTGTGTGTGTGTGTGTGTGTGTATGTGTGTATGTGTGTGTGTGTGTGTGTGTATGTGTGTGTGTGTGTGTATGTGTGTGTCTGTGTGTGTCTGTGTGTGTGTGTGTGTGTGTGCATGTGCACTCACTCCTGTGTTGACAGGTGTGGTCTCTGGACTGTTCCAGGGAGAGGCGAGGAGAGGAGATGAAGACAGAGCCTGGACTCCAGGCCCCAGAGCAGTAAGAGGCAGGACAGGAGCTGGTGGCGCCCAGGGAAGCGCACTCCCCCTGCGTCCTAGCATGGCTGTCATCACTTACGTTCTCCTCTGCTTGATGTGGGAAAGTGACCACCCTGCGAATACACATTTCTTCATCTCTGCCATTGAACTCCTCCCAGCCAAGTCCCCAAGGACAGGTGTTTCAATTTCCTTTTTTTCAGAGAAAGGAGATGTTTTCACATCTACCTCAGGGCGGCACCCTAGGCTTAGAGGCTTAAATGGTGCACCCTTGTCTTACAAACTCACAGCAACAGTACTTAACTAACAGTAGCTTGGTAGGACTAACACTAAACGCTTAAAGGTAATTCTCAGGGCAGAACAGGCACTAGATTTCTACAGTCCACAGAGGGAGCAAACACAAAAGAACAACTGCTCTGAAATGACATTTTGTGTAGAAAAGCACAGTATATTTGGGTGTCTGGAGTACAATTAAGAATTAATTGCATAAAAACCAAGACTCTCACAGCATGACTTTAAAAACAAATACTTATATTAATTAATTGAGTAGCAATGGGTACGAACTGCTGAGCTGTGTTTAGGATTTGACTTGGGTTTCAGCGGAGAGGTTTAGTTGCACTAAACTATTGATTTTTTTTTTGTTTTGAACACTTAGAATATAATGAAAACAAAACATTAAAAAATAATAATATTCTACATTAAAAACTATTAGAAGATAAAAACAGTTTTGTCAGATAAGTAATGTACTTCCGTGGAAGCTGACTAGTCATTTCCATAAATGAATGTGGATACTCATATATATGTAACAGAACTGTGCTTTTGTGTGGTGTAATTCATCAGACAGCTCCCTGGGAACATAGAGTTAAAAGGTAGGGAAAGGTGGCACTAACTAAAATGCCTGTTATCAGTAGGGAGAACACATCGAAAGATTTGCCGAGGGAGTCCAAACTCACTGCACCTCAGATAAAATGTAAGTGAGAACTCTGGGGTCTGGAAGCTACACACCCCACAGCAGGGGCCTCATGGACGTTCACTTGGGGACTTAAGAGAACCCGATGTGGTGGCGCCCACCTTTAATTACAGCACTAGGGAGGCAGAGGCAGGCAGATCACTGTGAGTTCGAGGCTAACCTGGTCTACAAAGCTACTCCAGGACAGCCAAGGCTACACAGAGAGACCCTGTCTCAAAAAAACAACAGAGAGAGAGAGAGAGAGAGAGAGAGAGAGAGAGAGAGAGAGAGAGAGAGAGAGAGAGAATATATTTGCTTCTCTTATATTCTTTTCCCTTTTTCTATATTTTATTGTCATGTTTTTGGCTGTGTGCACGTGCGTGTCCATGTGTTGGCCAGAGCTTGTCACCGGGCGCTTTCTTTTGTCACTCTTTTGTCATTTTTTCTTGAGATTCTCACTGACTCTAGGGCTCGCCAACTCCTCTAAACAGGCTGACCAATGAGCTCCATGGATCGTCCTGTTTCCCTACCTCTTCTCTACCCAGAACGAGGATTCGTGGACATGGGAAAGCATTCCAGCTTTTGTATGGAACCAGGGATCAAACTTTGGTCCCCAGGATGGTGTGCCGAGCACTTTATCCCCTGAGCTGCCTCCCTAATTGCTTCTTGGCGTATTAGAAGACATGTTTACCCAGATGCCTACGAGGTGCAAAGCAGTACACCAAGTGCTGCAGCTGTAACAAAGTAAGAGTCCTACTTACGGTCTGTCCTCAGGGAGCTTTCAGACCATCTGCTTTGCGTGCCATTGAAAAATGCTGTGCTAACGGAGCAAAGAACAATTGCCCCAAATATCTCGTAGACGCCACTTTAGATATTTGCTTTCTTGTGATTGAAAGCATACACCCACACATATGCGTCATGTATGTATACTAGAGAGAATTCGTGGCCAATGACAAGGAACTAGTATTGCATCCTGACTTATCGTATGAGACATTAGGAAAGAAAAAATTAGTCTTTACGGAATGTGCTTCTATCTAGACTTTTCCTTCCCAAGCTTATAATTTAACTTTATCTCTCTTGCTGCAGAAAAAAAAAATGAAGAGTACTTTCAAAGTTTTCTTTGTTAAAACGAAAGCATTCTGAAGCACAAACCCGTTTGGAAAATGCAAACATTTTAATTTGCTAAGAGAATTAATAATTATACACACTGATTTTTTTTGCACCTAATCCCATGTGTGTTTTGCCGTCCATATTAATGATATCTGTGTCTGTGAGACATTCCAAGCCAGAACATGCTGAGGCATCGCCAGTCTCCCTCTACCCTGCTTACGTCTTCCTGCTTGGTCACTGAAACTTACTGAATTTTCCTCTGGGATATTTTTCCCCCTCATTTGTTCTGCTTCTATTTTTCTTTTTATTTGAGGCCTCACGTGCCCCTTAGACCCTGCCAGCTGCTTACTTGGTAGTTCCCAGATCCTCTCGCTGAATGCTTGCGGGCCGGTCACTACTCGCTGCTCCCTGAAATTAGAGCTAACATACTTTTGTCTTTGATACAGGAGTCAGAAGTGGCCTCCAGACCCCGGGTCCAGGCATTGATTTATTTGATGTCCCCATAGGCTGTCCCATTATGCTTTTGTACATTTCAAATTAACTGTGGCAGCTAGCATACAGCGTGGGAGGACTTACCGTGGAATCTTCATACTTGCAGGGCGTAATCCTTGGTTGTCATCTGTGCTCATCCGTGACCCCTCCCCACTCTAGCTGGCTTTCTCTCTTCCTCAAGTTAGAGACCTCTTCTGTTCTCTTGTCACCCAAAGAGACTATTTCACAACCTGATTGTTCAATATATTAAAATCGGAAGAATAAGTGAGAGGAGCAGCATGGCTCCCGCACAAGGAAGGCAAAGTTTTGCAGCATTCATATTTTTTACATCACATTTCAGGTTGTAGTGGGAGATAAGCATTCATGCATTGCTGACAAAGGCTAGATTAGTACAATGTGAGGGAATTGAAGGAATACACTCTTTTTTCACAATTAATGATATATGCTCCTTAACTCAAATTCTGTTGATGGCAAAGTATTCTAAGAAAAGCATGCTAAAGGTTATGGCTGTACTAAGCATATTTTAGCTTTCTGTTAGTGAGGAGTACAGTAAATGTTTGTATGAGCTCTAGAGGTTAAAAAAAAAACCCAGCACACTTGTTTGGTAAAGAGGACTGCAGGTGCTGGTAGGAAATCACTGGGTTAGCTACTCATGAGGCCCTGAGAAAAAGCCCATCAAGGAGCAGAAAAATCTGGAGGACAACCTTCCCAGGTCACTGTGGGAGACCGACAGGGACTGTACCTAAGACCAGGTGGGACTCAGGGAATGGCTACAGAAGACGGAAGTCCCCATAAGCCATGGCTCCCCCAGCCGTGGAAAGATGCTAAATGACCCCAGCTCAGCCCTGGGTGAAAGTCAAAGGGACTAAGCGGGGGTGTGGGGTGTTGGGGAGGGTGAGGGAGGGGACAGGGACCATGACTGAGCATTTACCCTAAGCACTAAGAATTGCTGCGCAGTTTAAACCCAATAGTCCACAGTTGAGTGGAGAGTGTGGTATGACTTTCTCACATACTCTGGTGCCTCATATTTGACCACGTCCCCTGGAGGGGGAGACCTGGTGGCACTCAGAGGAAGGATAGCAGGCTACCAAGAAGAGACTTGATACCTTATGAGCATATAAAGGAGGAGGAGGCCTCCCTCAGTCACAGTCATAGGGGAGGGGAATAAGGGGAAAATGGGAGGGAGGAATGGGAGGATACAAGGGATGGGATAACCATTGACATGTAACAAGAATAAATTAATAAAAAAAATAAACCCAATAGTCTTCATTTCCCCCCACCTCAGGCAGTGTGATTCCACTGGAAATTTCTGTTCTGTTGCTGGAAAAATGAGGCAAGTCACACCTTCCCATTCCAAGCCTGTGCCCTTATGGCTGGGCAAAATCTTTTCTTCACTTTTGGCTCCCTAGCCCAAGCCCCAATCATTGGCTTATGGTACAACTTCTTGGCTAGGCCTCCTGCTTTCTCTTCCATCTTTCCCAACCTATTTGCAGAGCCGGTGACCTTGCTTACCACTCCCCACCAGCTACCCTACACCCACGCCTACTTTGCTAAGGAGCTGCCTCCCATCTCCCCACCTCATGTCCTTCTCTACCTAATGCCTCCCAAGTTCCTTCCAAGTGCGGAACCTCACAGCCACTGCTCTGTGCAGCAAGCTCTGCTCCTGAGGGTGTGGCGCGGCTGCTTCATCCTCTGGAATGAGCTGCAGGAAATAATACTCTTTTCTCCCGCCCAGTGCCGTTGACCGCCACTTACCTTCGGTTCCATCACTTCCTCCAGCGCTTGCCACGGTCTTGGCTGGCATCCTATTGCTAACAGTCCCATCCTTCAGTTGCTTACGTCCCAAGTCTGGATATCATCTTCGACTTTTCTTTTTCATCTCATGACAGAGCACGCACTACTATATTTTAAACACACAAACTATCTGGCCACTTCTCAACCATCTCGGTTCCTTCTTTTCTCTTAACCTGACACATTGCCATCTATCTTGTGGTTACTGAAATGGTCACTTACCTGGTTTCCCTGTTTCCACATTTGACCACCAATAGTCTTTTCTAAGAAAACAAGACAGTCTGACTGACTAGTTACGTGTGGTTTACACACTTCCATACCTCCCTCCTCAGAATTAAATTCTTATAATATCACAACTTTAATATGAGCAACCTCCCGTTCTCTAATTTCTCCTCTACTGTTTTTAGTTTTCTGGGGTTTGAACTCCTGAGGGCATATGTATTACCTTTATTGCCTCCTAATATAAACCAAATACCTAAATGTACCTGGTGCTTTGTATGTTACGTATGCATATCATTATGTAGTTTCGGATTAAATGAATTAATTATATCAACTTCTTCATCACTTCCCCTCTCTGTTGGAGTGGTTCATGATTTTTTTTTTTAATGTTGGAACTCAAGCCCCCAAAGAAATACAATAAATGCTCAACACATTCTTGTTAAAGAAATAACTGCACATTTACTATGAAAACACTAGTGCATTTACTTACATTACACTGAGTTAATGAATATATATTATGCATACAGATAACAGTTTCCATGTTTCCCTGACAGGCTGTTATCTATGGTGGGTGAAAGAGGTTATACAATAAAGCAAAAAAAAAAAAAATTAGCCATTTATATGAAAAGGAAATTTGAAATGCAATGTGTAGAGACCCAGTTGCCTCAAAGACACAGTGATGTAGGGAACTGGAACACATTCAGTGTAGATTATAAATCTTCCTGTGGCTTGTGCTGACTTTACAAAGGCTTCTAAAAACTTCCTAAATAAGAAGTTAATGTTACTTGCAAAGTGCTCAACCAAGGGACTTGGGGCAGGTCTTGTTTGCAAAATCAAGAAAGAAGTCATTTCCGTGGGCAAGTGCACTTTTTATTCTTTATTTCATTTTAAAATTGTATGTGTGAGGCTATGTGCTTGTGCACCGATGTGTCTGCAGTGCCTGAAGAGGGCTCAAGAGAGTGCTGGATTTCCTGGGACTGGAGCTGCAGGCTGTGGCAAACACCATGTGGTGCTGGAATTCAACCCTTTCAGAAAGAGGGATTCATACAGCCAATGAGAGATGAGCTCTATTTTGTTTTCCATTTGCTTTGAAGGGCGTGCACATCTCTGCATTGCTGTGTGCAAACAGAGGACATCAGACATTGTTCTCCAGGATTGCTTAGATCACTAATTTCTCCAGAGTGTCCTCACCATTCTCCAAGGCGGTTTCTTGTACCAATGGGAAAAGGAAGAAGCTGAGATGCAATTTTATCTCCCAGTTGAACTTGATTAAGCGAGGACTGTTCTAATCAAAAGTTTGAGTCCTGGGGGGAGGGGTGCAATACCGATAACAGGCTTGGGAGTATTTGAGAAGAGCAGAGGAAAGAAAAACAAAGTGCAGGTAGAAGACTCAGGCAAGAAAATAATTGTAGCAAAGCTTATCAAGGCGTAAAATTAGGTGAACAAACTGCCTCACAGACAGCTAAGTGTTAAGCTTCCTGCTAGACTGGCAAAGGAAGTGGAGGGAAGCTTTCTGAAAACATTACTTTTATTATTTTAATAATTTATGTAGGAATCATAGTGGCTGCAATCTGTCAGCCAGAAACAATTGCCAGCTGGTGTCATCCTGGAGTAAATATAGTAGGCTGAATGCAAATATGCTTTTCCTTTCACCTGGGGAGCATCCCATTTTAGAAAGTTTCTTTTTATTTTCTCCAGAGTGTGAGGGCTACCCTGTAGATAAGAAAGCCTGTTTACTGCGTGACTTAAGAGCTTTGGCTAGGCTTACAACAAGTTCTGCTACGGCACTAGACAGAGATCTCACCTGGGACAGACAAGGTGCCTACCCAACCAAAGTTACTTATCTTCAGAAATGAGTTTCTGAGCACATGCCTGAATTACCTGTGCAACTGCCTTGAATCTATGCAGTGTTTCTCTTCCAATTACCTCAAGGAAATGGCGGGTGCCCCATTATCCATATTACTTAAAGTGAAAACAACAATATCAAAAAGATTTTATAGTATTATGGGAAAATGCTTTTTGAACACTGTTAAGGGGGCATGTATACTTACGGACACACATGTTATCAACAACGTAGCTGCCGCGTTTTGTGGTATTTTCTCCTGAAATTCTCATAAATGACCTGTTTCAATAATGATGCTGCCGATTTATGGTCGGCACCGTCTTTCCCTTGTTTATCTGGAAACTCTGACTAGATAGCAAAACATGGCCGCCTGTGCAATTGCACTGTTTTGCCTAGCAAGCCATAGGGAGAGGGGAAAATAACTTAATTGTTTTGTAGCAAGTCTGTTGTCTCTTCCTGCCTCCTGCCTGCCCCAGAGGTTCTCAGGAGGGGAGAGGGGAAATTGTGAACTGTTTTTGTTGGTCTGTGGATTTCCTTAGTGCCAATTTGAATGTATTTTGGGGCATTAGAAGTTTCTAGTTTTGACTTTGCTTTAACCTGGCTTTTCTCGGTTCGGTTTCCTTATCTCAGAAATGAGAAACTATCCATCTTTAAAAAAAAAAAGTCTCCTTAGAGTAATGTTCTGAGGAACAGATGAGAAGATGGCTGGAAAGATGCTTTCCCACTATGCAAATGGCCGTCAACACACCTGTAGTTCATTTGGGTATAAAGGCTTTGCTCAGCTGTGAGAGATCAAGAAGCAGTCTAGGAAATACAAGTCTCAAGTGAAAGAGTGTGCAAAGGCACAGTGGCTTCTTACCTGGCCTGAAATCCCCGGTGCCCCTCCCCCACCACACCACTTTTGTGTGGATGCCAGAGCACAGCTCCGGATGCTGTTCCTCACAAGCCTTCCACTTTTTATTCGAGAAGGAGTCTGGCACAGGCCTGGAACTTGCCGAGTAGGCTAAGCTGGCTAGCTATCAGGGTCCCAGTGATCTGTCTGTCACTTGTCTCTGCTTCCTTAGCAGAGACCCTGAGATTACGAGCAGCGGACATTATGTCCAGCCTTAAAGAATAATTAGCTCTGGAAATCGAAACCTAGGACCTAGAAAATGTGTATGCATTTTATCAATTGAATCAATCTCCAGCCTTAAGAAAGAAGTCTCCATCAACTCAACGCATTTAGGAAATAATCGCTGGGCTTTATTGGTCTCCTCTCTTAAAAAACTGCAATTTCTTCTTTTGGAGTCTAGTATGTCATTAATAGGAATTTAAACTTGAGCGAGAGAAAGCAGAGTCCAAAAAACTTTAGAGAAGTTGACTTATTTTATCCAACACCTTCCTTAGAAATGTAGACTTCTACAACATAAAAAACAAAAAAAAAGGTATGGGAGCAGCGTGGTGGCTCACACCTTTAATCCCAGCACTCAGGAGGCAGAGGCAGGTTGGTCGCTGTGAGTTCGAGGCCAGCCTGGTCTACAAAGTGAGTCCAGGACAGCCATGGCTACACAGAGACACCCTGTCTCGAAAAACCAAAAACCAACCAACCAACCAACCAACCAACAACAAAAACAGTACGGATGGCAGTTGTTCTTAAAGTCGAAAACCAGTGGAAGCAGAAGACGGCACTTTGTTGAGAGGAACTCGGCCTGTGTCGGACAGTGAGAATAATTCCTGAGGAGCAGGCTTACCATTCCCAGAAGAAATCTGGATTTGAAGCAGTCCTGTACTGGGTGGGGTCTTGACAGAAGAAGTCAGCACATTTCTCAGGAAGAACTGAGTCCCCCACAGCACAGCACAGCACAGCACAGCGCTGATGTGAAGGCGTGGGGCAGGCACCACAGCTGGTGGGTATGTCTGGCAGATAACGATTGGAGACACCTGGGTCAGGACTGCCTCGCCCCAAGTTCATCACACAGCTGCGTCTCACTTGGAGAACATCTCTGGCAGGTGTAGACACTGTGGGTCAGGCACACCAGTTTGCTGCGAATTGGAGGGTATATCAAGCCACTATCTGAAAATCACAAAGTGTATTTAAGCAAAGTTTGGGTTCTGCAGCAAATTCAAAATTTACACATTCAAAAAAAACGAAACCAAACCAAAAAAAAAAAAAAACCCGGAGTTACCCAAAAAAAAAAAAAAAAAAAATCTATGGTCGAGGAAGGATTTCACTGTGAAATATAAGTAAGGAGAGGTTAGGTTTCGCTTGAGTGGGAAAGGCTGAGTCTTGTGTTATTGGTGTGGATTTAGGAGGCGGCGGCCCTTAATTTCCATTTATACCCCACATGGCTGCATGTTGGACTGGTCTGGTATGCAAGATGAAGTACGCCTCAAACACAGTGCCCTTCACAGAGCAGGCATTTAATGGTTGCTGCTTGAATAAAGTTGTAGCCTTGGACCTACTAAGTTCATAGTTAAGGAAACTTAAACATCATTTTGAGTGTGTTGCGGAGACAGTAAGTGAAGTCTGGAGTCGTTGTACTCCGCCGAGGGGGGACGAACAACCCATTTAGTCTGCTCTGTGTGCGACTTTCTGCCAAAGGGGTGTCATTTCTGCAAACAAGACCAACCAGGTTTCTGTCCACTCTGGTACTGAGAAAGGTGCCAACACTGCGTGCGATTCAGAGGATTCAGATCATGGCTAGCAACGCCCTCCACGAGGCCTGTTCTCGCTACGGTAGCCTTTCTGTCAGATCTGCCCCTGGCTCCAGGCTGAAGGGATTTCCACTCCCAGCTGCCTCCCGCGAGCCACGCGGATGCGTGGACTCCTCCCCTGGAAACTCCTCCAGGGCTGAGGAAGGCTTTGGCGCATGCTCCGTACCTAGGGCAGGTTTTTTTCTTCTTCTGCGGGTAGCAGGGCTCCTGTCACACCGGCTGGCGGGTTGTGGTGGTGCCAGCCCGCGTGAGCGAGTGTGTGCGCTTGCCTGCGCCTGGGCGGGCAGACCCGGAGCAGTAGTGCGATTCGCCCGGGAGGCGGCTCCGCAGAGGCGTCTCGCTCGCCGTCGCCGAGGGGCCGCTTTGCAAACTTGGGCGCCCAGGAACCCGCGGGCGAAGGTGCGGGGCGCGCGTGCGGGGCGCGGTGCACACGCAGGGCAGGGGCTGCGGGGCCGGGCCGCGCCTTCGCCCTTGGCCCGCGCCCTGGCGAGCCTCATGCAGCCCCTGTGCTCGTCGCCTCAGCTGCCCCGGGCAGGTCCCGGACCCGAACCCCGCGCCCCAGCGCCAGAGCGTCTGCGGGCCGGCGACCCGATGCTCCTTGCCGCCTGAGAGCGCCGCGCCCCGGAGCCAGAGGAGCCGGCTGGAGCCCTGCGCCCC
This sequence comes from Acomys minous, assembly GCF_964271855.1. Taxonomy (NCBI): domain Eukaryota; kingdom Metazoa; phylum Chordata; class Mammalia; order Rodentia; family Muridae; genus Acomys; species Acomys minous. The sequence goes on along the minus strand of NC_140501.1, from coordinate 5,064,006 downwards.
GAGGATCTCGAGGAGCCCCACGCTCCAGCCGCCGCCGGCGCCCGTCTTCCCGGCTCCGCTCCTAGGCCCCGGCTCCGCCAACCCCGGAGTGCGGCGGGGCAGCCAGCCAGCCGCGCTCTTCGGCGGCAGGGGCATGGAGGAGCGGCGGGCTCCGAGCCGCGCCCCGGAGTCCCCGAAACTTCCGAGCAGGCTCCCGATCGCGCCGCCGCCGCCACCTCACCTGCCGGCCTGAGAGCGGGACCATGGATGAAAGGTTCAACAAGTGGCTGCTGACGCCGGTGCTCACTCTCCTCTTCGTGGTCATCATGTACCAGTACGTGTCCCCTTCCTGCACCAGCTCCTGCACCAACTTCGGGGAGCAGCTCCGCGCCGGGGAGAGCCGCCCGCCTGCTGCCCCGAGTCCCGCCCGACGGGCACAGGCACCCCTCGATGAGTGGGAGCGGCGGCCCCAGCTGCCCCCGCCACCCCGGGGACCACCCGAAGGGCCTCCTGGAGTCGCGGCTCCGGAGGAGGATGAGGATGAAGATCCGGGGGACATGGAGGAGGGGGAGGAGGAAGAGGAGGAGGAGCCGGACCCCGAGGCTCCCGAAAACGGCTCCCTGCCCAGGTTCGTGCCGCGCTTCAACTTCACCCTGAAGGACCTGACCCGCTTCGTGGACTTTAACATCAAAGGGCGCGACGTGATCGTGTTCCTGCACATCCAGAAGACTGGGGGCACCACGTTCGGCCGGCATCTGGTGAAGAATATTCGCCTGGAGCAGCCGTGTAGCTGCAAAGCCGGCCAGAAAAAGTGCACCTGCCACCGGCCGGGCAAGAAAGAGACCTGGCTGTTTTCCCGCTTCTCCACCGGCTGGAGCTGCGGGCTGCACGCCGACTGGACCGAGCTCACCAACTGCGTGCCGGCCATTATGGAGAAGAAGGATTGTCCCCGGAACCACAGCCACACCAGGTACCGTGCCCGTCCTGCCAGGCTTCTGTCGGTTTCCCGAACCCCCACCCCGCCGCCCCAAGTCCTGACCCCGCCAGTCCCGCGACGCACTGGCGCTCCTTTTTGCTGTTTGGCAGCGATTTCCAGCGAGTGGGGCAGAAAATTTGGGTAAAGGGTAAGAATCCGCTGGATACCGCAGCAGGGGTCTTGAGCTCAGTTGGCTCCTCCCCTATGCTTCGCTGCTTCTTGCCACCCTCTGTCACCTTCAGAGGCATCCATAGTCATCCTGGTGTGCATCCTGCCCTGTGCCTAGCACCAGGTGGTATTTGGAGCGGACAGTCCAGAGCAGCTATGGAATAGTCAGGGTGTTGAGGCTCCAGGTTGGACCAGAGAGGTAGAGGCTTGAACTTAAACGTTGTGGTGGAAAACAGACTAATAGGCGTGCAGGCACGGAGCATGAGTCTCCAGGAAGGGTGATTCTGGAGTATTATCCCCCATAAGTGGCTCTTGGGTGGCTCCTTGCCGTTTTTTTGAAGATGCAGGTGCAAACTAGTACTCTCCCAAGACAACCCTAATTCTGCAGATAGTCTTTGTTGGTGGGCCGTGCCAGGCTTTGGACTCATGCTGCTCTTAGCAAGATTCCCACTCTTTCCCTTAAGGCATTCCAACAGTTTATCTCAACATTATTTGTTAAATGCCTCCTGTGAGCCTTCCCGGGAGCGTGTTCAGTGCATACAAAGACCCCTTGCCTTCAAAGAGGGAAACACACAGCAGCCATGCAGTTAAGGGCCAAGAAAGTTTGAAGTCTCAGCTGCCAATGCAGCTGCTTGCACTACGGCCCTTTGAGAGAAGCATGGCTTTAAGGACTTGATTGGTTCTCTCCCCGCCCATTGCCGGCTGGAGATTAATCTGACATGCTCAAGGGGATAAAATATTAAAAGATCAGCACACTAGTTTATTGAAGTTTTATCTCAAAGGTTTCAAACAATTTGGTGGAAGGAAATAGGAGTTGAAACACTCAGCTCAGTGTGCTGCTATCAGATAGCTTTTTGCATTTGACATTATGGGAAAGCTTCATTTACTGGAAACCGCCCTGACTCTGAAATTTGCTACCACTGAAGCATCTAATTCTACTTCGTTTGTCTGAGAATGAGCGGGGTTTCATTATAGAATTTTTTTTCCTTCTACTCTGGCAGGGCTTTTTTTTTTTTTTAAACTTTATCTCCTTACTGCTCCTGTCTTTGATTGATGGAAATTGCTTAGAATAAGAAACTGGTACTCTTTTCCCTTTAGTTTGTTTGAAGGGTTTTGCATTTCTGTGTAATAGCCCTGGCTATCCTGGGCTCACTCTGTAGGCCAGACTGGCCTCGAACTCACAGAGATCCGCTTGCCTTTGCCTCCCAAGTGCTGGGATTAAAAGTGTGTTCTACTATGCCCGGCTACCTGTAAATATTTTAATAATGCATTATTTTACAACCTGCCATTTTGTTTTAGCTTAAAACTTTTAAATTAAGTATTGCATTCAGTCTTCCTGCTACATAGAACTATTACTTGCCTCTTTGTGTATCAGTCCATGGTGTGCCCCTTTGATTAAAATAACACATGTTCCTGGTTGATCCCAAAGAGTTTGTGAGCCTGCTTCATTGCTTTTCCATTCTAGTAAAACTGGAGTCTTTCATTAGCACATCAAAAACCCAGGTGACCTTCAGTGAGTGTCAGTATTAAAAAGCAAAGGAAAGCAATGTCTTAGCGGATACTTGAAGATTTCTGGGCATTAGAAGAGGATGGAAATTATGAAGTAGTTGGGTTTTGGCTGAATGGGGAGATGGTCTTGCTGTTAACACCCCGTGTAGGCCACATGTCTTGAGCCTCCCTTTTCTGGGAGATGCACACTCTCTCTGACATAGGAGAATTCAACCCTGACTATTTAAACATGTGGTTTCTACCAAAAGCAAATGAGGTTTTCAACTTAGCAATGGGCGATAAACATTCATTTCTTCTCGTGCCACAAGTTTATCAGATAATCATCTTGCATCGACTTTCTTTGCTTTAATATTTTTTTGTGGCATTTCATGTTGCATTGTGTAACCTTCTTATTCCTCCCCACCGTCCCCCCCCCCCCTTTCCCCAGCGAGTCTCAATTGCTTTTCTCCTAGATACCGTAGAAAGGAGTCGCCGTGATGTATGTGAAGAGCCCTGCATGGAAAGCTATAGGGAAGGGATTGAAGACACGTTAATAGTAGCATCTCGCTAGCAGAGAAGATTGAATTAGTTGTCTGTCATTGTAATGTCTGTGTACAGCAGTCTACAGTCAACAAGATTAGCCTGGATAATGGAGGGTCCATTTCCACAATGCAAAATGGCAGATAATCTATTGCTACATAATGGGAACAAGGCTCTGCTTCGAATAGGGCTGACTCCAGGCACAATTGAGAAGCAGTGCCTGTTGGTCTTATTTCCCTAGGCACTCTGCTTCTGGTCCCCCCTCTTGGCAGCTGCTCCCCGTTTCTCTTAAGGGTCAGTGTCCCCGTGGAGCACACAGTGGATGAGCCCAAGACTCTGCGATTGGGAGGTCATGGACCTTGCACATTCCGTGTACTAGGAGTAAGTTACGCTCTCCACAGGTCCGCGTTTCACACTCTCCCCTGCTTTATAATGTAAATGCTAGTTAGTGTGTCCCACGCAGTTGTGTTATGAGAAGTAAATGAGCTAATCTCTGGAACGTACTTAACATAGTATGTGTGCACAGTATAATGTGCTGGCGTGTAGTACTTAACATTTAGTACTGTGCATGTGGTAATTGGATAGTGAGGGAGAAGGGAGGGGCACTCGCATTCGAGACAGAAGAGAGAAAGCCAATTCTGAGAGAACATGGGAGAGCCGAAGGAAGCATCGTATGGATTCCATAGGCCCAGGAATGGGCAAGACCACCCTGGGATGACATGAAGGTAATTCTGACGACAGACAGTGGTTGGGATAGGGTAAGAAACCAACAGGAAGATATTCTCTCTCTCTCTCTCTCTCTCTCTCTCTCTCTCTCTCTCTCTCTCCCTCTCTCCCTCTCTCTCCCTCCCTCCTCCCCTCTCTCTCCTCTTTCTCTCTCCCCTGTTCCCACCCCATCATCTTACCAAGTATTTCTTCTTTTGTGTATGATATTTTTCCATTCATTATTTCCTCAATAGGCTACCCTTTCTCACTGTCTTGTGCATTCTTCTTAGAAAATAAATTTCCTGTGAGAGAGGGGTGGTGGTGTTGGGGGGAGCCATGCGTACACCACCGAGTTTGTGTGTGGGTCAGAGGACAACCTCGTGTGTCAGCTCTTGCCCTCTGCCTTGCTTGGTGCAGGTCTCTTGTTAGCAGATGCTTATGCCAGCCTAACAGGCCTGCAAGCTTCTGAAGATTCTCCCGTCTTCGCCTTCCGTCTCACCACGGCAATGTTGGAGTCACAGCTCCAGTGTGTGGCTTTGGACAGGCCCTGGGGCTCTGTCCAGGGGAAACACTTTACTGGCTGAGCCATCTCTCCAGCCAGCGGTTCTCCTCTTAATTTTATCTTTCCTCCCCTTTGTCTGTATGACCCAGGCTTCACAACGATTCTCTTTACCTTGATTAAGTATGGATCGAATCGTAGCATTTTACAGCAAAATAAACAAGATAGAGCCACTGAGGAGATCACTAGCCCCCCAATTTTGATGAGCATTCTAACGCTAAAAGGGGAGACGATGTTACTGAGGTGTCTTCAGGGACGCCGTGTCTTTATTTTGTCACTATATTCAGTGCTCTGAGTACTGTGACTCCTCCGTTCATATACCATGGAGAGGACGACTGTTTTTTTTTAATTTTCTTTTTTTATTAACTTATTCTTGTTACATCTCAATGGTTATCCCATCCCTTGTATCCTCCCATCCCTCCCTCCCTCCCCTTTTCCCCTTATTCCCCTCCCATATGACTGTTCCTGAGGGGGATTACCTCCCCCTGTATATGATCATAGAGTATCAAGTCTCTTCTTGGTAACCTGCTGTCCTTCCTCTGAGTGCCACTAGGCCTCCCCATCCAGGGGACATGGTCAAAGGTGAGGCACCAGAGTATGTGAGAAAGTCATATCCCACTCTCCACACAACTGTGAAGGATGTCCTGTCCATTGGCTAGATCTGGGTAGGGGTTTGAAGTTTACAGCCTGTATTGTCCTTGGCTGGTGCCATAGTTTGAGCGGGACACCTAGGCCCAAATCTGCCTATCATAATGTTCTTCTTGTAGGTTTCTAGAACCCTCTGGATCCTTCTACTTTGCTATTCTCCCATGCTTCTCTCATCTAGAGTCCCAATAGGATGGAGGACGACTGTCTTAAGCCTACTTCTTTTTTTTTTAATTTTTATTTTTGTTTTTTTAGATAGGGTTTCTCTATATTATCTTGGTGGTCCTGGACTCATGTTGTAGACCAGGCTGGCCTCAGACTCACAGTGATCCTCCTGCCTCTGCCTCCTGAGTGCTGGGATTAAAGACGAGCACCACCACACCTGGCTTAAGCCTCCTTCTTATATGTCAGGTGCTCTGGTAGTTCTGCAAATGGAGTTTGAGCAACACCAATCTTGTGTGAGCCTGCCTGGTAGGAAAGCCAGCTCTAACCTTGGTGAATGGGCAGCATCACCTTCTTTCTTACGAGATGCTGGAAGATGCTCTTCCACCATGCTTCTGTGTGATGGGAGGAACATTTGTCTGTATTGCTCATTTTCCATTGATCCTATTATGATGGATGATGTCCCATGGATTTGGTACCAGACAGGACCCTGGGCTGAAGGTCATATGGACCTACTTCAGCTGGAGGTGCTGTGTGCGTGCGTGTATGTGTGTGTGTGTGTGTGTGTGTGTGTGTGTGTGTGTGTGACACTTGTGTAAGTGTACAACGGAGTGGGAAAGTGTGGAGATGGTTTTGGCAGTGACTGGGAACATGGGGTATTTCTTCCCACATTCCTGTGGGTATTCTCGGGAAGCACCCACGTACACAAGGCAGGTAAATGATGTCCATGTCTAAATGGTCCTCAGGGAGAGAGGGAAGCAGACCTTCGCTGGGGTCCACTTTGTACTCTTGGAGAAATTAACTCAGGTTATCTTCATCCTGGACTTGACTATTTTCAGCGAGTCATTGTGGTCAGGACGATGAGTTCCTTTGACTCAGTTTGTATCACTGAACCACTTCCATGACGTGTGTGTGTGTTGTGTGTGGCGTGTATGTGTGTGGCGTGTATGTGTGTGGTATGTGTGTGTGTTGTGTATGTGTGTGCGTGTTGTGTGTGGTGTGAGTGTGTTGTGTGTGGTGTGAGTGTGTTGTGTGTGTGTGGTGTGTATGTGTGTGTGTGTGTGGTGTGTGTGTGTGGTATGTGTGTGTATTGTGTATCTGTGTGTGGTGTGTGTGTAGTTTGTGTATGTGTGTGGGTGGTATGTGTGAGTGTGGTATGTGGTGTGTGTGTATGTGTGTGTGTGGTGTGTGTATATGTGTGTGATGTGTATGTGTGGTGTGTATGTGTGTGTGGCGTGTATATATGTGTGTGGTGTGTGTGTATGTGTGGTGTGTGTGTGTGTGGTGTGTGTGTGGTGTGTGTGTGGTGTGTGTGTGTGTGGTATGTGTATGTGTGTGTGTGTGTGTGGTATGTGTATGTGGTGTGTGTATGTACGTGTGTGGTGTGTGTGTGTGTGGTGTGTATGTGTGTATACCCAGGTGAATGTAGGAGATCAGAGAACATGGTCCCGCGTAGATGCAGGGCCCAGGTGGACCACAGACTCATCAGTGGTCTCGAGCACAGGCGCTAAGGAAAGAGAAGGAGCCTTCAGATGCCTTCTTTGAGTTCTACCGAGGTAAAGCTTTCAAGCAAATGACAGTCCATCTGCTTGGCAGGACCTGATGTCCACGTTCACAATGACTGAAGGCATTGGTAACATCCCCGGTGCAGATGGAAAACATAAGGAGAAACATTAAAGTTGCCTTCAGTGCTCAAAAGAAGATGTGGCAGGCGAAGGAGACCTGTTTGCTATCAACCCTGAACATAGAACCAGGATGAGACTAGGTGGGTTTCGACTTGAGAAGTGTGTGTATCTGTCTCCAGTGAGCACGGACTTTTCTGCAGCATGTGGTCCTCAAGTGGGCGCTTCAGTAGTGTCTGCTTAGCCACGAGCACGGGGTTCCTTCCTGGGAAAAGACGGCCTGGGTGGCCTTTCGCTATAAGAGTCCTTAGCTCAAATACAAACTGCACTGAGGGTGTCTTCTCCCCTTCCCTACTTTATGAACAAAAAAGTGTGAGCAAGATTATAAATGAGTCAGTCAGCTCTCCAGTATTTGTAAATATTCCTACAAGGGAAGTTTGGTAAAGTACAGTCTGAAAGAAGAGATGATTTTACACGTTCAGAGACCAAAGCAGTAGGTTCCCTTAATAACTTTGTTTTCTTAATAAATTCCAAAAGATAAGATGGGAAAATATGACACAGCTTGTCCTAAAACAAACAAACAAACCAACCTACTTTGAAGCCTCATTGTATTTTTGCTTTTAGGCAGCACAGTAAATATGTCTTCTGCAGTGCTCTGACTCAAAGATCCTAGGACACTACAGTCTGCACTGTTTAGAAAGCATGATCTGTTGGCTGTTTCTTCTAATTAGAAACCTTGAACTGCCAAGAAGGTTTTTTTTTTTTTTTTAAACCACAAGGGTTGTGTGCAGTGTAAAACTAAGCAGATAAGGTTTGGTTCTGTCTGCACCACACATCCACTTGTTCATGATGGTTCCTTAAAGCACCGCCTCTCCCCAGACCCACCAATATCTGATGAGTCAGGAAGAGGCCTGACACGTTCTGCTTTTTGAGTGGTGAAGGTAGTTAGTGGTAACAGACGGTGCATTCCTTGTCTTCTCTTTCTGGTTACTGTGGGGGTTTTGATAGGCTTAACCTTAGAGAAGCAAAACTGCTTTGGAGATAATTAGAAGCCAGGTAAACTTAGCCAACAACGTGGTTTCGCTTAATTTCATATTCTTCTGCGATTCCCCAAAGGTAATTATTATCCTCTCACTTTGACTAAAGACAGCCAGACGCTTGCAGCATTTGAAAGGTATATGTGCTTAATAATGAATTAAATAGTTTGGTACTGTCAAAGCCTGAAGTGATTTTTAGAGTTGCAAAACACATTGACGGGTAGGGTTAAAATGAAAGCAGCTGAACAGGGAACTCATATTCCTATATTGTATAATAATCTATTGCCTTGTACTTGAATTTGCTAGATGTTGGATCTCATGGACGAAGTCTCCGTTGATTTTAATTGGCTAACGGTACTTTATACCAGCTGTAGCCAAACACTTGACAGTGTGCTGGGAAGTGTTCTCAAGCAGTGTTAGCTTAGAGCCTGTTATCTGACTTTAATTTCCCTGTGGCATATACTGTCGTGCTGTAAAACACATGTGAAGTGCTCCCCACAGAGATTTATCATATTTTTCAGACCATAAGACACACTTTCTCCCCAAAAGTATGTGTATGTGGAAATTAGGGTGCGCCTTATGGTCCAATTGCTGTTTTTACTGTGTTTTTCTTGTTTTACTGCTCTAAAAACTGGTCTTATGGTCAGGTGCGTCTTATAGACAGAAAACTTTGGTACCTATGGAAGGAGCTCATTAAAGGCCTGCTTTTAGAATGCCTTTAAAAATTATGGTACAATTGACCAGACTGTGGTCCCTTAGAAAATTATAAAACCTTTACTTTGGGTGTAAATTCTACTTGTTAGCAGTTGGGATCCACAATCAGCAAGATGCTACCTCTCCTGATTATCCAAAGAAAAAGGGACAGTAAGAAAGACAAGGCTCATTGGACTATTTTCTGGAAGATTTTCCCCTTATGATAAGAGAGACACCAGCAATTCATCTGAGAGCACACAGATACACAAACTTTGGACAGGCTATTTCAGTACACATTTTAGTTTAGGAAAAAAAAATCCGCTTGAACTGAGGGGTGAGTGGAGGGCAGAGGTCTCCAAAGTCTTAGGCACATTGAGACTTGTGACCACTGCTGGCCAAACCTGGTCTTGTTGGAGGGTGTGATGTGGGGGACCAGCCAAAGAGGTGGTGAATCCAATGACAGACTTATTAATGACTGAAAACAGTGCTGTTGTCTGATTTGTGAATGTGATTAAAGTCTAAGAGTGTGGATTCCAAAAGCAAACTCTAGGGACTTTAACGTGGTCCAGCCTCTTGTTAAGTGACCTTGGGTTGTCAAACACCTGCTGTACACTCTGGAAAATGGGGAGTATAATCTAAGCAGTAATAACCTATGAGGTATCCTTAGGACAGAGTTAGAAAGTCACACACACACACACGCACACACACGCACACACACGCACACACACGCACACACACGCACACACACGCACACAATACGCACACACACAATGCACACACACGCGCACACACATGCGCACACATGCGCACACATGCGCACACACATGCACACACATGCACACACATGCACACACACGCACACACACATGCACACACACATGCACACACACACGCACACACACACACGCACACATGCACACACATGTGGTTAGCTATTATATTTTCTTGGGACTTGTATTATTCATACATCCTGTATCGTGTAAAGATGAGATGAGCGCTAAACGTATGCCATGCTTTTGGGATCTGGAATATTTATTTAAACTTCTATGCTGGAAGTTAACTGATAAATTGTAGTTTTAAAAATGGCCATAGAAGATAAAAAGTAAATGTTGACTCATAGGGTGCTAGAGATGCTCAGTGGGTACTTAGTTAAATGGAAAAGTGAAGTGTTTTCCCCCCAGAAGCATACTGGTCTTTGTCTAATGGGAAATTAATGAAATAGCAATAAAATGTTTAAACATACACAATTAAATTCATACATGAAAAAGTCCTGCAGTGAAATTGAATTAGTTGCCTGTGGGCACATAAATATTTTTAGTTCGTTGCTATTATGAATATCTAACCATGCTTTTATTGGTAAGTACTGTGATTGTTTTTAAAGAACCCTTGATCTAACACTGTGGACTTACGTTGGGCTGTGCATTCTAATTTCTTTATAAACAAAGGAATGGCACAAATGTCAATCACTTTGATTCCCTTGGTATTTGTTAACTAAATTTACAGAGTATTCTTCTGAAGAACTCAGGATTCTGGGTATGTGATTACAAACCTGTTTGATGGACCACGATTGGAAATCTGTAGGATTTTTAAGAGTTTATGTCTACAGCAAAAGCCAACATCGAAAAAATGCAAACATGTTTTTAAATAGTTAGTACTGAATGTGTGGAAGGGAATGTGAGAAGACACCTATAGTTCATTAAAAAAAGAAAAAAAAGAAAAAACAAAAAAGGTCCCATGTGAAGGAGGAGAGCCGAGTGATGCTGTGGGCTGTAAACTGTGACAGAGGAGGAGAAAGACCAAAGTAATCGAGCCGAATAAACCCAGAGAACGGAACCAGAAAAAAGCCAAGGCTAAGTGGAGGAGGCGGACTCTTTCCTGGGTGCGTGGCGCTGTCTCTTTTGTGTGGTTATAAGAGGCTACCAGCTACCCAGCAGGCTCTCTGATTTGGAGCAGAGGTATATTTAAGCACTGCTGCTACGGATTAGCAGATACCTTCCCCTTTGTAGCATGCTGCTTTCTCACAGCATGGCTGGCTTTATTAGTAAGGGTCCTGGCACCAGCTGGGATTTTAAAGGGATGGGTTAGGAATATATGGACTGGGATAAGAAAAACTACATTGGATCTCCAGGTACCCTTTAATTAATAACAAAGTGGGACTGTTAGCCCAACTGGGTACCATCTGGTTATGAATTAGTGATGGGAGGTCTGGTATTGTTACATCTGCCTTATGCTGGCAGCTACCAGGACCTACTGTCTCAGTAGGGGAATGCCCAGGGGAGGTATGTGGACGAGAGCTGTTTGTGGAAATTTCCTTCAGCTGGATCTATGACCTGGTTGAGGCAGAGAGAAAGAAAGAGTTGGGAGGCTGTGTCCTGACGGCTCTCTCCTCCTGCCTGCGCATGCTTTTCCATTGTCTCGCATTGAGTGACTCTGCCTGGAGGCTCGCAAGCACAGGACCTAGTGAGTTGGTCTGTTCCTTGGACTCTCATGAAGCAGAGAAAGACGGCATGAACTCAGGCCTGGGCAGATGGCAAGGCCGAGTCTGCAGTGACTGTGGTGTCTTCCAAGGGCTTGAAGTTCTGCCCTCATCCTGTGGATACCCCAGGCCTTGTCACCAGGTGAGAGGAAGGACAGCAGCCGCACTGCATGTGTGCCCTCTGCGCAGAACACAGGACACCACTTAAAGAATGGCAGACGTGGAAAAGGACTTTGTATAAAAGGAAAGTCACTACAGGGACATTTTCTGGGGGGAAAAAATCACACTATTTTGGGTACTTGTCTCCAGAACACACCTGAGCCAGCTGGCTAATAGTGACAGATTTGGGCTGTTAGATCTGTGTTAGGATGCACAGTAGAGAGCACATATTTTATATTACGTCCGTGTGCGGCGCTTTATATATTTGGAGTTATAGAGCAATATTAGTTAAAGCGTGACAAGCAGTGTGCAAAAGTGGCTGTGGTCTGCAAAATCGTGCTTATGAGATTGGATGCTCGCGGCTGCTTACACTGTCTTTCACAAGCATTAGGAATCTTCAGAGTAACATTTATGAGCAATAGTTCTGTGAAACAGGACAAGAGAGAGAGGGAGAGGAAGGGGAAGAGGGGAGGAGGAGGGAGGGAGAAACACAAATGTGTCATTTGAATTTATTTGAATTTGTTTACTTTTAATTTTGAAAGACTTCTGAAATACAGCTGTATGTATTTGCAGGAGGCATACTTTCCTTTAAAGTATACACCCCAGAATCTTTCTAAGTAATTGTGTGTGTGTGTGTGTGTGTGTGTGTGTGTGTGTGTAATCAACTAAAGCTAAATAAGTAGGAAACCGTTACAAGGAAAGCTGTTACTTGATTGCTAATTAAAAATAAAATTAAAAATATCCTAGCGTTAAATTCTCAAAGATTTTAAAATAAAATTAGTAGGCACAGGAACCATGTAGTTATTGCTTTCCTTCTGAGAGCCACATTCTATGAATGAATTGTTACTATTTATAGATAGCAAAACTACTGCCCAGTTAAGTATCCATGCATAACCCCTTACAGAGGTCCATGTGAGAGGGACAGGGTGTTGAGTCATCTGCTGAGAGCAGAACTTTCCTTGCCCCTCCGTGTGCAGCGCCCCCTTGTGTTCGTCCTGGGTAGCTGCCTTATGATGCTGCTAGAGTTGAGCAGCCTGGAAACAAGGTCTTCCTTTCTTACCAGGATGAAAGGGCCTTGGGAAGCGACTTTCGCTGTCCACACAAACTAAGTTCTGAGCACCTTGTTCTAAGTACGCGTTGAACTGGATTTAAGTCCAGATACTTAAAAAAAAAACTCTGAACAAGGTGTCAAGGACTGTTTCTTTCTCACACAGCCTCACCACTTCTTAAACTGTCCATACGCACAGTGAGAGAAGGGAACAGGATCTCCCTATATGAACTAGGGTGGCCTTGTCTCGCTGTAGCCCAGGCTAGCCTTCAACTCACTATCTTCCTGCCTATAGCTCCAGCGCTGAGGTGACGGGGATGTCCCATGTCTGGCTTCTATTTCTAATATTTTTAAAGATTTCTCTATTCCTATTTCCAATTGCGTACATGAAATGTATTTGTGCAGGGACACTTTTAACAACAAGGAGGAATTTAGGCTTATTGGAAGCATTAAGTTTACTTATTCACCTAAGATATTTGTGACTATCAAGGTATGTTGTCTGCCTTTCCCATTTAGGGTGAAACCTAAAACACCACTGCAGATAAATCTCTTTGCTTTGAAGGTTTTATTCTCCAAGTTCCTATGTGTGCTATAAAGAATAATTAATATAATGAAAAAATCAATATTGTGTATAAATTATTTAAGCTTTACTATCGTTGTAATTTTCTCTTCAACACCTATTGATCCGTAACAATTCGTTTGTTAATTTCCTTCTACTGAGCTATTCATTGTGTTAGGTCTGCGGTAGTGCTGCCCCTGCGCTTTCACACCAAAGCCATGAATTACTGATGATCCAGGGGACTAGTTAACGTATCAGAGAGCGGCTGAGATGGAGACAGGCCCGCATGCTTTGCAGCGCTTTCCTAGAGGAAATGTGCGTGCGCAGGCGACTGCTAAATTTAAGGTGTATACTTGTGAAAGTTATTAATTAGCACTTCACAGTCCTCTAGGTAAGTTGCGCTCCAGCTTTGAATGGGTTTCCTTTTCTGCTTTGGCGCTGGGCGTAGAACCCGGGGCCCTTCACATGCTAGGCAGGCATAGTGCCGTGCTACTGAGCCAGCTCGTGCCCCTCCTCATCTTCCTCCTCCCCCCAAGCCCTCACCCTTTCTCAATCCCCCTTCCTTCCTCCCATCTTTCTTTCATTCTTTTCCTCTCTTGTTTGGCAAGTTAATAGTTTTACATTTCAACTGAGCTCAGCATGATATTCCAATTTATGCGTACAGTGTTCACTGATCAACTTGTCGCAATTTCCAATTTCTGGTGTTCATTCTCTACATTGGGACTGACCTCTCTCCTCTCCTCTCCTCCCCTACTCTTCTCTTCTCTTTTCTCCTTTCCCGGCCTGTGTGTGTGTGTGTGTGTGTGTGTGTGTGTGTGTGTGTGTGTGTGTAGTGAGTGCAGGTGCCTGCAGCAGCCAGAATAAATCGTCAGATCCTCTGGAGTTGGGTTGACAGGTGGCTGTGAGCTGACTAGTGTAGGTGCTAGGAACTGAACTTGTGTCCTTTGTAAGAGCAGCAAATGCTCTTAACTGCTGAGTCATCTCTCCAGCCCCCATAAAACTGATTCTTTTAATTTTATGTTTGTGCTTTTTTTATGGCAGAGACAAACTGTAGCTACAGGTTTGATTTGAGCTGATTTAGGAGGTGATGATCGGCTGTGCTGTTTTGTTCAGATAAAGCTAATTACAAACAAAGAAGGAAGTAATTTTAGAACAGAAGAACAGTCTTGTAGAGTATATTCCACACTGTAGTCACGATCAATTGGCAGAATGGCTTTGACTCCGTTAGGTGTTGTCTTAGGTACTATATAGCATTTGATGGTCGATGCTAGGATGACAGATTTGCATGGATGAGACCCACAAGTCTATGAAGCTCCTGGTGTGGGTTTAGTGTAGGAAGAACGCCAGTAAGCGGATGGCCAGTCACTCCCAGTGTGATGTTTTATTCTTTGACATCTGGGATTTTGCTGCCCCCTGGAGGTGCTGGCCTTCCCAAACTTAGCTAATTTGTAGATAGAATAAATGACTCGCCTTCTAGTACACTTTTCAGAAGAAACCCACTTAATCCAGAGCCCATAATGGTAATAAAATGTTGTTATATTTTTATTTTTGAGATTATAATATAGTCATGTCATTTCTCCTCTCCCTTCCCTCCCCCCAAACCTTCCATGTGTTTCCTCCCTCTTTTACATTCATGCCTTCTTTTTCCTTCATTGTTGTTACACACCCTCACACCCAAAGACACAGACACAGACACACACACACAGACACACAGACAGACACACACAGACACATACACACACACACACAGACACACAAAGACACGTACACACAGACACTCACACACACACAGACACACACAGACACACACAGACACACACACACAGACACACAGACACTCACACACACACAGACACAGACACACACAGACACATACACACACAGACACATACACACACAGACACACAAAGACACATACACACACTCACACACACACAGACACACACACACACACACACACACACACACACACACACACTCCTAAATACTTAGGATAACCTTCTCAGACTATATGTCAGTTATATGTATTTGTTTTCAGGGACCAATTGGTAGCGAATAGCCTGTTGGTGTGCTCTTCTTGGGAAAGACTATTTTTCCTTTCTCGATGTCCCTTCGTTGCCTGTACTTCTCTCTGTGTGTAGTTGGTGCCTCCTGCACTTTCCCTTGCTCACGTAACCATGTCTATTGTTGGTCTTATTCAGCTCACATTTGGGCAGTCATGTTGGTGAGACTCTTGGTTGTAGCTCCTGGAATTCACAGGAGACACAGTCCCACAGCAGACTCCCTGCTTCTCTTTCTGCCCCTCTTTCACAAAGATCCCTGAGCCTTAGGTGTGAGAATTGTTTCGGGCTGGGCCACAGCTCTGCATTTTGATTGGCTGTGGTTTTCTGCAATGGTCTCCATCTATTGCAAATGGCAGGAACCACACTTACCTGTAGTCAGAAGAACAAATGTTTAGAACAGAGTTAAAGATTATGCTGGGTTAGTAAGGCAGGGGATGTAGGTCCTCCTCCAACGTCACAACGTCACTAGACCTGAACAGCTGGCTGGGTTTCTAGTACCAGGCGTGATTTTCATCTTGTCAAATGGGCCATATGTCCAACCAGAGGGCTGTTGGTTACCACCAGTGTATGCGTCGCACTACTGCATCTGAGCTTCCACAGGAGGGGACTCAGCCAACAACAGTCCTGTCTAGCCATGGTCTCTGTGATCCTGAACAATGACTAGCTTGGCATGATAGTTTACCTACATGCTTTCTTAAATGGCCTCTCCAATGCCACTGTCATTTGCTTACCCAGAAACCTTAAAATCAGCAAAAGAAAATGGGTTTCAAAAGAGAGCAGAAGTCAGTGGCTGGATCACAAGAACGGGGCTGGAACAGGTGGTGTCTAGGGTTGTGAGTCCTGGGCTCATGTCTACGATCAGGGTTGTGGACTGGTTGAGGACTATGAAGTGGGGCCCAGTCTTCAAGTGGTTAGGAGGGGCAGGAAGATGGGAAGGGTGGAAGCTGAACCACGAAACCTGTGACACACCCAGCTCTTTGTTATTTTATAATCATAGACTGATAGACAGCAGAGAGCCAATAACTTCTAATTTTACCTTAAACTTGTTTTCTTTCTAGCTGGCCCCAAGAGTAAATGTCTTGATTGACTGATTGATTCATTTATGATTGTATAGAAGGCAGCAATCAGACACCTTAGAGAATACTTACTCCTGGATTTCAGGGAATAAAACCAGAGTTATGTAAGTCACAGACAAAATTATTCGAAAATGATTATATATCACAGTATTTAAATCAGTTTCTGACACTGCAATCAGAACTTTTTATAAAAGTTCCAAGGGAGGTATGCTTTAAAAAATGAGTGCAAATATTTGAAGCCATGAACAGGAAAAATAAAGGATTTGAATTAGCTGGAGAGGGAGTGGGATAATACTGAATTAAAAGTAGGATGGTCCACATAGAGGAACAAGATACTGCTTATCATACTAGGCTATAAAGTGACGGTGGCGTCCACTTCTGCTTACTCTCTTGGCCTCGGTCTCCTGGTGTCTGTCTCTATCTGTCTCTCTCTCTGCCAGCGTGCCTCTAGCCCCATGGGTAAAGGACAGAAGCCAACATGTGCTCCAGAAGATAGAAAAGAAATGTGAGTAGGAAGTTTAAGAACACGAGTAACACTCTGTAGAAAAGGTACAGAGGCTCCTTGCATTTCCATGTTTTAGTATTTCATCGGGGGTGCAGGAGGTTCAGGGTGTTGCAGAGGTCAGAGGTCAGCGTCAGGTGAAACAAGGTACTCATGAGCGTGATACATACGTTCTTGTTATTATATTTAACAAGAAGCAACTACATTTTGTTCTGTATTATGGACAAAATAATTGTTTGTGAATGACATGCACTTGTTTCCTGTCCTAAGACATTGGTTCTAAAGACCCCAATCCTCTGTCACCTGGATGTTCCCAGTGTTGCTGGGTGTGCAGGCTTTCCAGCAGGCAGATGGTGTCACAGGTACTGGATGTGAGCTAAAGCAACTCCCCGCGTCAGGAGAGTACATAAGGTTCCTCAGGAAGGTAATTCATACTCACAGAACAAGCTTAGACTACTGCAGGCCAGCCATGGCTTTGATGAGCTGGCTCAGGAGAAGAGTGAGATAAATGATATGCCTGCAGCGTCCATGTTTGGTCTAAACTTTTATCTCTACATTTGGAGGGATACTTACATTTGCCTAGGATCTGCTGTCTTTCTGTTCAGGAGAGTTAGTGGGGGCAGATCCACAAGTGACATTGGTGCTTGGCTATAACTGAGGTCGTGGGAGGCCGAGGACAGCTGAGGGATGAGGAGTAAAAGTGGCCTCAGAGAGCCAGGACCGGAGGCTGCAGGAGGTGGAGTGTGCTACAGCTAATGTGTGCTGGGTTCCGTGCCGGTGTTGGTGATGCCATGCCTCCCTTGTGCACACACCGAGGTGGCAAGTCTCTGCAGAGAGAAGCTGTCCTCCTTGGCAGGAGAAATCAAAAGCCACTGACTGGGATGAGCAGGCTCGGTATGGAGGTTCCTGAGATCGAACACCATGTCAGCGAGTGTGCTTTTCTCAAGGCAGTTTTAATGTAACCTGAGGTATGTGCTACATCAGAGCAGAGGCAGAGAGGGTAGATAGGCAGTGACAAGGCTCCCTAGTGTTATTAGCCACAGTTATCATCTCTGGGACCAAATACAAGAAGCAGCTTGTGAGCTAGTGAACTGGGACAGTCAGCGAGGAGATAGTGCAGGCACGAAGACCCGAGTTCAAGTCCCTGGACTGCTGGAAAGAGAACAGCAATTCTGTAAGTCTAGCACTCAGGAGGCAGAGGCAGGGGGATTTCGGGGGCTTGCTGACCAGTGAGATCTAGGGGGAGGGAGGGAGGGAGGGAGGGAGAGAGAGAGAGAGAGAGAGAGAGAGAGAGAGAGAGAGAGAGAGAGAGAGAGAGTGAGTGTGTTTTTCTTAAAAGGAAGATGGAAGCCAGATGTGATGGTGCAAACCTTTAATCCCAGCACTCAGGAGGCAGAGGCAGGCAGATCACTGTGAGTTCAAGGCCAGCCTGATCTGCAGAATGAGTCCAGGATAGCCAAGGCTACACAGAGAGAAAAACCAATAAATAAATAAGTAAGTAAGTAAATAAGTAAAAAAAATGGGGGGGGGGGAGAAGATGGAGGCCGGGTGGTGACGCACACCTTTAATCCCAGAGGCAGAGGCAGGTAGATCTCTGAGTTTGATGTCAGCCTGGTCTATAGATCGAGTTCCAGTACAGCCAGGGATGCACAGAAAAAACAAAAAAAAAAAAAAAACAAAAGAAAACAGACAAAGACACACAAACTCAACTAAGATGGAGAAGCTATTAGGAAGACACTTGATGTCATGCCTTTGCCTCAACATGCATGTTACACACACACACACACACACACACACACACACACATGCATACATATACATGCACAAACGTACATACTGATACACACGTGTACACATACACACTGATACACACATACTGATATCCACAAAAAGATACACATAGGTGTACACATTGATCCACACATGCATACACACTCTGGTATACACTGATACACACACACACTGATACATATATACACACCGATACATTGATGCACATGCACATACTGATACATACACACTCATACATGCATGCACCAATACACACATGCATACACACACACTGATGTACACACACTGATACATATATACCATGATACACACCCACTGATATACACACACATGGATACACACATGCACACACACACTGATATACACATGTGCATACACACTCACTGATACACATATGCACAAACTAGGACACACATGTATATATACATGCACTGATACACATATGAGCACACACACTGGTGTATACACATACACACCTGAAGTACACATGTATACACCCAAGCATTGATACACACATGCACATACATGCTGATATACACATGCACACACATGCATACAGAATCACTCTGCAGGAGAAGAGGTCTATCTGGCTCATGATCTGAGGAACTACAATATATCACAGCAGGGAACGTGTGGAAACAGTAGCTGCTATGGCTGGGAGAGCAGGGTGCAGGTGAGGTCTCCGGTGACAGTGTTGACAGTCAGTAAACAGAGAGCAGGCAGGATGCAGACCTGGCCTGCATACCCCAGCGTCACCCCCCTAGTTACCCATCCCTTTAGTTAGTACCCCCTTAAACTTTGAGAGCCCCCAAAACCAGTATCACAAAGCCTGGGTGAAGCATCTGAGCATGGGAGCCTCTGAGGGACGTTTAACACAGGAAGCCAGATGATCCGTGGGGCTTTCTTGACATGTGCGCTCTTCTGTTGCTTGGCAGCTTGATAGATGTGTTAAGGCAGCAAGCACCACATCCTCCTCACACCCGTGTCGTGACCCCTCCTCCCTGAAGGTCTTCCCCACACATTCTCTAGCGGATGGAAGATAGGTGGGGAATGAGGTCGGAGCATAGCTGTGAGCCAGCATCCTGATGTGTCAGCGCCCTGGGCCACAGGTGGGAGAGGGTCACCTGAGCGCGCAGCACAGAGAGGTTGACACTCCCTGGGAGGTAGGTAAGGACATCAGAGGAGATCATTTAAAAACTGCACACCTTGCTGTTTAAAGTCCTTTCCTTACTGTTCCTCAGTCACCTGCAGCTTGGGTGTGCCTTGACGATGTGTTGTCTGTAACACACAGGCCGGGGTAGAGCTACGCCGTAAGTGATGTATTTTCAGAGGATGGAAGCACCGAAGTCTGTGAGGTGGAGAAGTCAAGGTCACCTGGGGGATATTTAGATGCCCTGGGATGGCGTCTTGAGTGGGATGAGAAGGGACAGTTAAAAGTGTTCTACAGGAAAGAGGTTGGTTATTCCATTTTTAGCATACATAATTAAGAACAGATGAACAATATATTCAATTATCATACAGCTTAATTACTTGTGAACATGCATATTATGGTGCTTAACCTTCCTGGGCTACACTGCATACTTACATGGACAGCTTGAAATCGTCTGCAGAGTTAAATAGAAAATTAAAACTGTGAGTAAAATCAAAGCCAGTGAAAAGGACTGGAAATAGCACCTAGGTTTATGAACTTAATATTTCTTATATATATATTGGATTTTAAGAACATCATGTCCTAGAGAGCCTCTGTCATTGGGTTAAGTTTGAGAAAATAGCCATATTTTTCTAACTCTTGGAAGGAATTTACAGCTTAAAGGGATGTAGGATGACATCATAAACTATGCTTTCACAATAGCTTTGTAAGATACAGAAACATCCTCCAGGAGGCTGCTACTCATGTCAACTCTGTCAAATAGAGACATGGTGTGTCAACAAGGAGATAGAGGGCCCCTGTGGTGACTAATATACAAAGTACATAGGCATAAGCTTCATTAGGGACGCCGGTGACCCACATAGAGCAAGCTGCAGCATTTTATTGGAGATATAATTGAAGCAAGAATGAATAGATAAATGCTTCAAGATGGAAGAATGAGTACTCTAAAGGCTTTTATTCAAGTTAATTTATAAGTTTAAGAATTAAAATATTCCCTTTCATAACAAAATTGCAGTATCATATTGAAAAAGATCACAGGACATCAGAAGTATTATTTAAAAAGAGATGTGGTTAGGGAGACGTTGTCCCAGATACGAAGTATTTAGAAATAATAATTAAAGCTACACTCCTAGGCATTGCTAGGAGTATACACCAATAGGACAAGATGCAAGTACAAAGTGCGTGTGTGATATAGTAGTTCCTACAGAACAGTGATAGTGTCCCCTCATCAGTTTCACAGCAACATTTATAAACACAACAAACTCACTTGGATCCATTTTATTATAAAATGAACCATGTCCCAGTGACTCCAGTAGTTATGCATAAGTATAAAAATAAGGTTTAAAGTCATGCAAAAATTTGCTGTCTATTAACCTTGGGAAAAATAATGCTTCCTATTGTGTGGGGGAAAAGGAAGTAAGTCCACGTGAGGCGCTGAAGAGTGATCAGTAGTACAGGTGTAGTGAGGACGGTGTTCCTGGCAGTGGGATGGACGAGGACAGAGCTCCCATGGGTTTGTGGTGGCAGGAACACCACGGGCACATTATCCTGTAAGATGAGTTTAGTTCCTGATTCATGTGGCCGTGGTGGAGGGCTCTGTTGGGGTGAAGAGGTCATAAGGTCAGGAGCACATGCAGTGGTTCCACTGGCTTCTATCCCTCCTGGAAGCTTCTTAGGGACGTTGCTGCTAGAGCTCAACTCATGTAGAGATAGGGACAGGGGCAGGGACCGGGAGATAGGGACAGGGGCAGGGACCGGGAGACAGGGACAGGGGCAGGGACCAGGAGACAGGGACAGGGGCAGGGACCAGGAGATAGGGACAGGGGCAGGGACCGGGAGACAGGGACAGGGGCAGGGACCAGGAGACAGGGACAGGGGCAGGGACCGGGAGACAGGGACAGGGGCAGGGACCGGGAGATAGGGACAGGGGCAGGGACCGGGAGACAGGGACAGGGGCAGGGACCGGGAGACAGGGACAGGGGCAGGGACCAGGAGACAGGGACAGGGGCAGGGACCGGGAGACAGGGACAGGGGCAGGGACCGGGAGACAGGGACAGGGGCAGGGACCGGGAGACAGGGACAGGGGCAGGGACCGGGAGACAGGGACAGGGGCAGGGACCGGGAGACAGGGACAGGGGCAGGGACCGGGAGACAGGGACAGGGGCAGGGACCGGGAGACAGGGACAGGGGCAGGGACCGGGAGACAGGGACAGGGGCAGGGACCAGGAGACAGGGACAGGGGCAGGGACCGGGAGACAGGGATGGGGGGCAGGGGCAGGGACCAGGAGATAGGGACAGGGGCAGGGACCAGGAGACAGGGATGGGGGCAGGGACCGGGAGACAGGGACAGGGGCAGGGCCCAGGATGGGGGAGAGAGAGAGAGACTCTAGTTCTGAGAAGCTCAAATCTTATGCTTCTCCATGCCACAGTCTCTTTATATTCAGAGTTTAAATCACCACAGAGTGATAAAACACATACACACACACACATACACACACATATACACATACACACACATACACACACATATACACATACACACACATATACACATACATACACATACACACACACATACACATACACACACACACACACACATACACAAACACACACCGGATCCATTTAGACATAAGGAGGTGTTTGGTCCTTGAAGCAAATGCAGCCTCTCCAAGGTCACACTTTCATCTGTCAGGCCAATGCTGGCCTGTTTTTCAGAACTCTAGGACACTCCAGTGTAAACAGATTGAAGAAAACACACAAAGTGTGACAGGAAAGGATTAATGACTTTCTTAAAGGCATCGAGACTGGTAGAAAAACGATTACATTCTCAATAGATAATTGGGAAAAACTTATGTACAGAGAATTTTCTCATTAAGAACTCCAGTAAGTAAACAACTGAGAGATATTAACCTCATCAGTAAGCAACGGAAGTGAAATATAAATTAAAAAACACAACTTATACCTCCTGAGTAAACATTAAAAATATAGATGTAACATGGTTCTAATGAGATCTTGGGGAATGGGTTCACCTACAGATTTACGACCTTTTGTTTTGGTGTTTGGAAAATAGTCTGGATGTATGCCAGAAAAGAAAACAAAACCATTCATGAACCTTTGTCTCAGAAATCTTACTTCTAGAATTTACTCCAAGAAAATAATTCAAGAGAAGGAAAGAAGTTTCACACTAAGATAGTTATTTTCCTCCGATGCATGATGGGAAAGAAATAGAAAGCCAGGAAGCAGCTAGGGATTCGGGCAGGAAATGGGTGTCTATGCTATGGCTCAATAAACTGATGCAATATTAGGGTGGTCCTAAGGAAGATCTGCGGATTGGAAAATGATGGGTGTACTGTTAAAAAAAAGTCGTAAAGTTGATTCTGTTTGGTTATCAGCTATGTGCATTCATATAGTTAAATTCCATCAAGGAACATAATAAAATGAAAAAGTGAGTCATGAAACTGTTAGTAAAGCCAATGTCATCGACATCTTTTTACTGTTATTGAAAGAAATGTGGAACAGAATGAGTCTCCTTTCGGGGTGCATATGCTGGCTCTGTTATGTACCGTGCTATGTACCTGGAGAAAAATGATAATTTCAGTGTCTCAGTTTACTCATCTGTGATATGGGTATAAAAACAGAGCCTAGCTGCAGCACTCCGGAGGAGAGTGGGCCCTGTGACTTGCCCACTGGGCAGCACAGTAGAGCTGGTTCTGGTGGTGTGGAGCAGGAGAGCAGGAGAGCTGGCCCCGCCCTCTGCCGCCTGCAGCATTGGGTGAGCTACCTGGGGCAGGTGCCCTATAAACTGCTGTGTGCATTCTAAGCCTAGCAGTTTTCACGCTGTGGCTCGGTTGTTGCATTGAGGTTGAGTCAGTAGCTGTGTCTTGGCTCAGTCATGAAGCCTTATATTGACTGGCACATCATCCAAGTGACAGAAATCTAAGTAGCTCACACTGGAAGCGCGGCTTACTATTTGGGGTGCTGCAGACCACAGCAAGGTCTTGGGAAACAGACAACAGACAAGCAGAAGAGTCTGTAAAATTGGTCAAGTTTAAGAGTTGGGCACTGAGAACGTCAACACACTACTTCTCCATCACTAGCATGAATATATGGTCTCTTCATTTATTGGTTTGTTTTTTATGCCACTGACTGTTCGGGTTTGCGACATCTCACTGGCTGACGTCATCTTCTGAGCACTTGACACTGAGCCTATAGTGAAGGGCCTGGTCTGGTCTGCTCTGACCTTTCTGAGTCTCTGTGTGCCAGGAGGGAGAATGACAGCCATGAGAGAGTGACGACGCACAACTGTGTGCTAACCGGCAGAGGTGACGCACAACTGTGTGCTAACCAGCAGAGGTGGTTGTCTGAGGCATGTAAGAGTGGAGGGACACTTCAGAGGTGTAGCTCCAGCATTCCAGGCTGGGGTGGAGGTATCCCTGTGAGGCCAGGGTGGCCCACACATTGACTTTCTGTCAAATCCGGGCTTCAGGGTGAGCCCCTGTCTGAACAGCAATAACATCAACAACAGCAACACGAAGGCCAGGGGAAAGAGCACAAGAAAACCCCTTGCACATGTTTACTATGAAATGGGATGCAGTCACACACATACACACACCCAGACACCCCCCCACCACATACATATACACAGACACACACACATATACACATATACATATACATACACATACACACACATACACACATACATCTTATTCATCTATGCACTCTATGGAAATGGAATAGTGTCTAGAAAATGCTTAGGACACACGTTCTGAATCAAACCTTGAGATTCTTGGTAGTTCTTTTATTATAGAAAGTGCTAAATTGTAGTTCATTTCCCGGACGCAGGAACAGTGCTCTTTTACGCTGGATGAAAGAGGGAAGGCTGGCGCGTGTGGCAGAGCCTCTTCTGTTGTGACTGTGTTGGCACCTGACTCTTGTTCTCAGCGTTCCACGTGCTCAGAGAAACACAAAGTGTGTGAAAATACTTTTCAGGAGTTAAGACTTTATACGAAATCATGGAGAAAGCACTGGACAATGGAGAATGCACAAAGTAATTTTTGACTTTGAGTTTTATTCCTTATATATGAACCTGATGAAGTCACTGAGTTCTCCGACCCTCAATATGCTCACTTATGAAGTTGAAATAATTACTTTAGCTTGGCTTTAGGATTAAGAGTTTAATGCAGTGTCAACATAATTTGTTGGTACTAGTGAGGAGGCAGCATCCATTTCTCCCCCCTCTGCCTCCTTGCACACTTTGGGAGCTATTTCAAATAGACTCTTAAGAGCCCTGATTTCTGCATTTGAAAGTGACTATTTTGGTCTGAATATTCACAAGGGAGGAACCTTTGGAAAAATGCTAATAGGATTAACATTGTACAAAGCCCCCTATGGTCTAAACATGTCAAAATAATGGAAAAACTATTTTTTAAAAAATCATAGAAACCTCACAGAGAGAGAGAGCAGGCTCTGAGGAGAACACGTGGAAATCAAAATAAAGGAAACTAGATCTAATTGTAAAATAGTCTTAACATGAGAGAGGAGGAACACATTTCAGGACCAAGCGTTTGCAGCTGCTAGAGGCGGGAAGCAAACACCAACAGCCACGAGGAGATAAGATGGAGTGATGATGTCCACTGGAGAGGACAGAGGAGAAAGCGCAGCGATGAAAATATGCGGCGATGATGGATGACAACTGCAGCACACGGCATGCGGCAGAGACACCAAAGCGGAGGCGGCTGTGAAGGGCGGGCTTGCTGCACGTAAGTGAAGCCCTGCACAGTTGTAAACGGTCCTGTAGGGCGATGGCACTAAAACATGGACTAGATTGCATGGGGGTAGGAAATAGATTGAGATAAGTCTGTTCATGGCAGGAATACCTGTGGGATGAACTGGGCTGTTGCAGTCTCTCCCCCAGACAGACAGACAGACAGACAGACAGTCTCTCCCACAGACAGACAGACAGACAGACAGACAGACAGACAGACAGACACACACACACACACACACACACACACACACACACACACACACACACACACACACACCACAAAACAAAAACGACTTGCATCAGTGTCTTCAATCTTGGCGTCTCAGAATATGACTGTATTTGGAGATTGGGTACCAAAGAAGTGGTTATGGCTAAATGCTGTCTCGGAGCAGTGTCGATAAGAGATTAGAGTTCAGACACCCACAGAGGGAAAACTGTGTCAAAGGGAAGAGGAAGACGCCATCTACCTGTAAGCCAAGAAGACCTCAGACCCAAGTCTACATATTCAACACCCGAGTCGCGGGGCTGTAGCTCCCAGAACTGTAAGAAAGGAGATTTCCTCTGCGTGTGGGGCCTCGCTATGGCCGCCCTGGAATATGAATACAGACTTCATAGGAGAAAGGGAACGGACAGTCACCACAGAGACAGGAGGAAGGAGAGCACTTCCTTTAGACCGGAAATGGAAAACCGAGAAAAAAAATGTTGTATTGCCTTCAATGAGTACTTCTAGTTAGTAGTTCAAAGGTGTTTGGTCTGAGGACTGAGAGTGGAAAAGCACAAAAGATGAGATGAGTAACTTAGGCTGTTAAATGCCTACACAACTGTGTAGCTGTGGAAATCAATTGAAAGCTGTTGCAGTAATGAATTTAATAAAAGTATAGCCCCTAAACCTATAGTCTCAAGTGTTTCATGTATGCATAAAATATAATAAAATTAATATATTCATAAATAGTCTAAGTAACATTAGATGATTGCAGTTATAGCCATGGAGGGTAGGAAAGCTACTTATGGGAATTTTAAATAATAAGTGGCATTTTAGAAATATGTGAAAATGATAACAATAGTGTATTCCATAATGTTCTTTGTATGAAGGGAACTGTAACACCTTTTATTACATTGAATTAAATGTGGTAATAGATTTTGATATGTCTTATGAATGGTAACTTAATATTTAGATGCTAGATATTACTATTGCTCATGGAGTGACACTTGTGACAGGATGGATTTTGGAGAAGATTGGATGCAGGAGTGTGCTGCCGGGGTGTCCATCGGGGCCGGGCACCCCACAGTCCACTGACCTCAGCATTGTACTCTGCTGTGGTTCTCTGTACTTACCTCCATTTGCTGTAGAGAAGAGCTTCTCGGATGAGGGCTGAAAGCTACACCCATCTGTGGGTGTAAGGATTAGACTTAGAACGTAGTTAAAGAATTAAAAATGGAGAAAAGCTCGAGGCAATACATTTTTATTCGTTTATTTGTTTGCTTGTTTATTTTACTTTACATCCTGGTCATGGCCCCATCCCTCCTCTCCTCACAGTTCCACCCTTCTTCCCTCTTCCTCTCTTGTTCCTCAGAACAGGGGGTCCTCCCTTCCTATCCACCCCTGCTCATCAAGTCACACCAGAACTGTGTGTGTCCTCTTTTCCTGTGGCCTGGCAAGACAGTCCCGCCAGGGGGGAGTGATCAAAAGGCAAGCATCAGAGTGCATGTCAGAGACAGGCTCTGCTCCCCTTACTAGGGGACCCACATGAAGCCTGGGCTGCCCATTGGCTGCATCTGTGTAGGGGCCACGTCCAGTCCTGCATGGTCCTTCGTTGGTGCTTCAGTCTCTGCAAGCTCCTCGGGGCCCTGGCTAGTGGGTTCTGTTGGTCTCCTGTGGAGCTCCTGTCACTTCCAGGTCCCTTTCCCCTCCCTCACCCCCAATTTTCAGTAAGACTCCCTACGCATTGCCCAGTGTTTGGCTGTGAGTCTCAGCATCTGTGTTGCAGCACTCTCAGAAGGCAACTCTGATAGACTCCTGTCTGCAAGCACAGCAGAGTATCATTAATCATGTCAGGGGCTGGCTCTCTCTAATGGGGTGAGCTTTGGGTTGGACCAGGCATTGGTTGGACCTTCCCTCTATCTCTGCTCTATCTGCTCTGCCTTTATCCCTGCATAACTTGTAGACAGGGTAAATTTTAGGTCAGTGTTTTTGTGCGTGGTTTGGTGTTCCCCTCTCTCTACTAGGAGTCTTATCTAGTTAGGTGGTGTTCTCTTCAGACACTATGGCCCCTGCAACTAGGAGTCTCTGCCAGAGTCACCCCAGTATCCTCCCGGAAGCCTACCCTGACTTAAGTCTCCAGCTGAGTTAGTTTGTAGTTCGGGGAAACTCTAGGACACTAATACAGGGGCTATGAATCGTCAGATGTCACTCAGAGCACATCTTCCCTTTTTCTTTTTTAAAGTGTGTAGGATTGAACACAGGATTTCCCGCATACTAGCAAGCATTCGACATGCCTAGCTCTAAGGTGTATTCATTAAAATTATGAGGACGCAAGTGTGCTGAGGCTGTAGTAGTGACTGAGACAGTCTGTGTGTGCTCTGGCTCCTGTCGTATTAACACCATACAGATGGGTTCCCGTGCAGGTAGCCCCAAACAAGGAAGCGCTTTCCCTCTGGGTGGTGACATTTAGACTTTATTTCCTTAACAGTAGGGTCTGGAATTATTTAAATATTATAAAGGCTCACAAAAATCTATGAACATTATGTTGTTGTTGTTTTTTTTTTTTTAGAATAAAAGGATTTTCCTTGGTATTATCTTAATAAAACTCACCATGGCTAGTGTTGTTTTTCACTGTCAGTTTCAGTGCCTAGAGCTTGGCAGGCTAAGAAGCCTAACTTTAACAAATTATCTCTAATGCACAAAATATGAGTGGCCAATATCCCCAAAGGAACCTTGAGTGACGGCACCAACAAGTCACACGATGTCAGCAGACAGTCTCTCCTGGAATATGGAAGGTCCTGAAGATGGTGGTGATGGCCCGGCCTGTAGAGGAGAACGGATTGTTCACAGCTGAGCACCAAGGGTTTGGTTTCCCCAAGCTCCAGCTCCTCTGAAGCAGAATTGCTGCAGCCGGCCACAGAGGATTTGCTCCTCTACTCGCCCATCTGAGAAGTAGTTTGAGTCCTTCTATGGGTCCCATAATCGCCGTAAGGTTTTAAATGTCTTTATTTTTCGAGAATTCCATACCAACACAGTGAATTATGATCGTATCTCTCTTCCCGGCCCCCTGCTGACTCTCCGTCTCAATGTGTTCTCCCAACAGTGCTGCACTGAGGGGACATGGCGGATATTCTGGGAGAGGGGAAACCTACCAAGGTGCACTTCCCTCACAGAGACTAATCTGGAGAAATAAATAGGAAAATTAAAAAATTCCTACAAATATATGAAAGTGAAAATACAACCTACCACAGTCTATGGTAGACAATGAGGCCAGTCCTACAAGGAAAGTTTACAGTCTTAAGGTTTTTAACTGGGGAAAAAATGTTTTCATTTTCCCTTTGGTATTTTAAAAATGCACAGAGTTTCTGATTTAATAATACCTTGAATTTTGACATGTTTAGTTTAGCTGAATTGAGCCATCTCAAAGCAGGTAGGTTTTATGGATTTTTTTATGGGCACACTAATTAGAGGCTTATTAAGGCACAGAGCGAAGTGGAGAGCGAGGCTAGGCTCATCTGAGGAGAGCATCATCCTGAGAGGTGTGAAACAAAGGTGGTGGAGAAGGCATATGCTCGCTGCTATTGTTTTCTTATAATGAACGTTGACACTTCATGGCCACCTCCTTCCCTCAGGGCATCTAGGGTCTCTTTGATGCTACCAAAGACTGGTGAAAGCAAATGAGGCAACAGATGGGCACGTTTGCTAATAGCCCAGGCCAGTTCATAACAGTCACCCAGGGCGAGCTCATCAAGCTGCTGTCCAAGGCTCCTCTGATAGCAGTGTTTATGAGTGTGGCACTGCAGGGCTGAAAACTCTTAGTTTAGCTTTATTAGCTGCAGCCATTCCGTTTAGAGAAGCAGCTGGCCACAGGTATCCGAAGCTTTTCAGCTTTGGACCATAAATGAGTGTCTTTTCATTTGCTACCTTATGAACCCGCCCCAGGTAAGGCTATCTCCTGCTTAGACTCCAGCCTCCCCTAGATCCATTGTAAGTAGTCCTTGCTACATAATGTTGCTACTGATTACCAGAGCTTTATATGCTGCAAATTTAACGATGCATTAGTTTTATTTTCATGTGTGTGAGTTTTTTGCCTGCATGCGTGTCTGTGTACCATGTGTGTGCTGGTGCCTTTGGACATCAGAAGGCATCTGATCCCCTGGAAGTGGAGTTGCAGATGATTGTGAGCCAAGAGTGGGGGCTGAACCCGTGCCCTTTGCAAGAGCAACAACTGTTTGTAACCACTGGACGGTCTCTCTAGTCTTGTGCCGAAATTTTTACCCACATTATTATTAGCAAGCCCAGGGACTCCTGTCGCCAGGCAACGAAGACGAAAGCTTGTGCAACTCATTGCCACCCAAGACTTGTTCCATTGCGTCACACTCTGTCGTGCCCTCTTTCTTCTTCAGTGGCTGGAAAATTTGAAGCATCCCCTATGAGTTGGCTAGTCTGAAAGCTTTATACAGTAGCAATTCCTTTAATTATGAAAACGACTTTCATATAGGGATCATTAATATCTCTATATTGTAGGTGAGGAAGCTGAGACCCAGAGAGGAAGTTTCCCAAAGGTCACTAAGATAGAAAATGACATGAAAAGGTTTGGCCCTAGGAGTTCTGACCTAAAAGTAGAGACACCTGTGTATATTTGTCTTTGCATCATCATGTCCACTATTGTATCATCGTCAGTTGTTTCAAGACAAAGACGTGCTCCTCTAAATCCCTTTTTGTAATGTCTCAGGATGATAGTCTTGCAAATCCCTAAATAAATCCATCTACGCGTTTTCAGCTTAGCCTAGCCTATCCCTTACCCTCATTGCCGTATGGGAAATTACGACAATGCAAGTCCACCACCAGTGACCATTGAGTTGAAAGGCCCACGGGCCACGCAGGGACTCTCCAATCATACTGCTTACGAGATTAACTGAGAACATTTAGTGACAGTAAAGGCAGACGATGGGCTGTGGGAATGCACTGTGAACGCCATGGAAGTAGGGGGATGGGGCTAGCAGTGCGCGTGTGTCTTGGCTTTCCAGCTGTCTAAGCTGATGATGTGGTGACGGAGACAAAAACTGGTCCCAGTGATGGGTTAGAAGATGTATGGAGCACAGACTTGCTCAACCAGGAAGCCACATAGTCAAACCACACCTGTCAGTGGCTTTAAGCTTGCTGGTTAGCTTTCCAAGTAGCACAGGGCTTTATCTGAATTTTTTTTTGTTTCTCTGTGTAGCCTTGGCTGTCCTAGACTCACTTTGTAGACCAGACTGGCCTCAAACTCACAGTGATCCACCTGCCTCTGCCTCCTGAGTGCTGGGATTAAAGTCGTGCACTGCTTAATTGTTATACAGTTAATTTGAGGATTACATTGCTGTTGGCCCAGACTGGCATGATTGTACTTTAAGATTTGGTCAGCCTGCCACTTCCAGCTGAAGAGCAATACTTAGGTTTGTCCACTGATACATTGTGCTAATGCTGTGCCCTCGATGTGTTTTAATACTTGAATAGCTCACTATCTGTATTAACACGTGGTGTGCTTATGTTGCACAAGCTACACCCCCTGTGGATTTTTGCCTTTTAAGCTATTAGCTTGCTTTTTATTTATTCCTTAAGATTTTCAAGTTTCATTCATTCTACAGTGCTGGTCCTGCTTATCTTTATAGAGAAATTGGACATTCTTAAATAATGGAGCAAGCACACATTATTCAAGTACAATAGATTTTCTTTCTTAGCATTAGCTGGTGAGTAAGAAGTATTTAAAATGGAGTTTTGAACTCAGCACTCAAGTGAATTAGAGCAGAGGTCCTCAAACTTCCTAATGCCATGACCCTTGAATACAGCTCCTTGTATTCTGGTGACCCCCAGCCACAGAATTATTTTCGTTGGTACTTCATAACTGTAATTTTGCTACTGTTACAAATGGGAAATATCTGCATTTTCCAGTGGTCTTAGGAGACTCCTACATAGGCTCAATTTTCTTAACCAATATATTTTATCACAAACTTATTAACCGAGTGTACGTCCCTTATAACCTGACTAACCGAAACAACAGGAGAAGAGGATTAAAGAATACAATAACAAAACCATAAGGATTTCAATTCCGAGGAACAATTCTGGTGTAATCAGCAGGATTTCTTCTGCTAAAACCTGGAGTAACCAGAACCTGGAACCTTAGCCGGAGCTGAAACCTTCCCTTGAGCAGTTCTCTCTAGGAGCGGCTTGAAGTGACATGATGAACAGCCAAAACTATCCCCAGTCTCCAAAGGCCCTGCTTTTGGGCTCATTTATATATCTCCTCCCAGAATCCGTTCATGGATATTTTTAGCTGGCAGCAATCAAGCTCCTGCAAGAGGTGGTTTGGTGGTTTGCCTCATCTGTTCTCTCACAAGACCATTCCCCATCCCAAACTTGGGATCATAATAAAAACAGGTCTATCTCTCCTTCACCCCCACAAAAGGGTTTATTCAAACTCAAAAGTCACGACCCACAGATTGAGAACCACTACTTTAGATTGACAGGCTTTTAGATGGGTAGAATTTTTTGGAAGGTTTTGGACCAGGAGAGTTGGGTCAATGCTCAATCCTTTTGTATTGGCTAGTTTGTCTTGAACACTCTCTTGTCAGTTCATGAGAGAGAGGGGGGGGGAAGGGGGGAAGAGAGGGAGAGAGGGAGATTATTAAAGAAATTTCTCAACTGGGTTTGTATGAATAGGGAAACCAACCCAGAAATCTAACAGTGAATTTGAGTACAGTATATAGACATTGTTTGTTTTCCTAGAATAGGTCTGTTACAAACTACGGTTTATTCCCAAAGGAGTTCTGGGGTATCACTGATAAACAGGAGAATGTGTTGTGGCCATAATTGGTTTTATAACCTGATGGTCCCTTCATTTTCCCGCATGAAGAACGATGGTGAAGGCTTTATACGGTAGGAAATCCTTTGGAGTTTCTTCTGCATTAGGTGCCTTATTGAGAATTGCAACTGAGATGCAGCGCTGTGAAAGGCACCCCACGTGTGTTCTCCTTGCAAACAGAAAGGGACTACTGCATCTTAGAAATATAGAACTGCATATCTTATGGAAGCATTAGTCACTACAGGCATGAGGCGAGTAAGCGATTTGACTGACAGCCAAAGGTTAAGCCTGCTGAAGACCTTGATTTAAGCTCTCAAAATTTTCATAAGAGGACTGAATCATCTCAGATATTAAAAAAGGAAGGAAAGCAAAACGTTCATGACCGTTCCCTAATAGTTTTTAGAACTCGGGCATATTGCTCTCTGGGTGGCAATTCCTAGCCCACAGTTGCGCTGAACTGCCAGGGACAGCGATATTAGGTGTGGTGTTATTAACCATCTCAAGAGGGCTGTCTCCTCGGACAAGGGCAGCACTGGGGACTTGGATGGGAAAACAGATTCCAGGCATTAAAGGTCCCCAGGGACTACGTCATGTAGTCACCCTGCTTTGGCAGACATGCACCACGAGGCTACTTTGGCTATGTCACTTCTCACTCCTTCTTTAATGGAAGCGATGTATAATAAGAAGGGATGATGAAGTGGCGGTGTTTGAGGTTTCTTTTTTTCCTTGAAGTAATGGAATACGTAAGCAACTTTAACCTGAAAACCTCTATAAATCCCTAACAGTAGTGACGATGGGTAATTCTTTGGCACGGTGCTCTGGCTAACCTTGGATTTCTGCTCCTGAACCAGATAGTAGGTGTTCACTAAATGCTTGGGTACAGCTAGGTAAAGACACATTTTGTTTATGTCCACATGAAGATACAGCCTAAGTAAGCTGTTTTGTCTTGTAACCACATGTGGCTTACTATGCCATAGTAAAGATTCTCGTCTTTGGTAGCAGAATGAAATAGCAGGAAGTGAGGATAAAGTGCTGACAAGCAATAGACTTTATTACAGGTTCAATCTTCAGGATGCTATGACGGGTATTCCAACGCCTGAACTGGAGCTGATGAATGTGATGTTAAGCCAGACCTATGCAGGAGTTTTCACCTGGAAACATTCTCCCATATATGGAAGAGTAGGAAGACAGACTTTTAGAATGAAAAGTTCAGAAATAGTTTTAGTGTTTGAAATTGTGTGGGTGTTAGGAACTTTTCAGAAGATTTATTATTTTATTTATATGCACATACGTGTACCTGTGTGCGTTTATGTGCCTGTAGGTCTTTGTGGAGGCCAGCAGGCATTAGATCCTCTATGCCTGGAGTTAGGGGCAGTTTCAAGCTCCTTAACATGGGTGCTGGGAACTGAGCCCAGATCCGCTGCAAGAGCAGTGAGCGTCCTTGATGCCCCTAGTCATCTCTCCCGCACTCGTGGTCTTAATAAGTTTAAGTAAATTGTGGTCTATTTGGATAATAATTAGGAACAGAGTTTCTAAATATTTATTTTTAATTAATGTATCAATTATTCCAATAGAGTTTGAGTTGGCATGTGATTAAAACTACCAGAATGGCATTAAATAAAAGATAAATAGCATAGTATAAATAATTAAGCAAGCTGTTGGATTGAGGAGAAAAACCTGGACTAAGGTGGGCATTTATTTCAGTTGGTGAAAATGATTTCGTCCAGGCTTCCTGGAGTTCAGGTTTAGTGGAAGCAGGGTGCATTAAGTAGCCATCCTTATTAATTATAAGAAATAGTCTGGTATTGTGGGAGACAACTCCCACCTGGCATCAGATTCTGAAAGGAATTTATTATATTGATCTTGGCTTATGGGGCGTTAGGCTTCATAAACTCTCATATCCAGCTCTTTTGTACTTTTTTAGCTCTATTAACCTCATCTATCTTACTTATTTAAAAAATTCCCATCATGTTATACTTTCATAGCCTTGTAAGCCACCCAAATCCCATATAGCATCAGGCAGAGTCCGGATTAAAAAAAAAAGAAAAAGAAAAAAAGAAAGAAAAGTAAAAGGAATTGTTAGCAACACATGAGTGGGATATCCAGCTGCAGCTTGTTAAGTCTCTGTGTGTACATGTATATGGTATGTGTGCATACTTATGTGTCCATGACATGAGCATAGAAGGCAAAGGACAACCTTTGTGTCAGCGCTGGCCTTCCTCCCTGTGTCTTCCCTCTACTGCCTGCTCCAGGCAGCGGATGCCTCTCTTCCTCACCCTCACTCCAGTGGACACTTTTGCTTTCTTCTTCTTCTTCTTCTTCTTCTTCTTCTTCTTCTTCTTCTTCTTCTTCTTCTTCTTCTTCTTCTTCTTCTTCTTCTTCTTCTTCTTCTTCTTCCTCCTCCTCCTCCTCCTCCTCCTCCTCCTCCTCCTCCTCCTCCTCCTCCTTTTTTTTTTTTTACATAAAGAAAACAGCATCTATCAGGATGATCCACATTCCTCCTTAAAGTGCTAGCTGCCATTCTGTCCATCACTACCCCATTTTTCTCATGTGTGTGTGGACTGAACGCTTTCCTCTGAATTCCTAGGTGGAAAGCCGCCTTCACTGGGTGATGGTAGGTGGTAGGAAGGACCTGCAGGGAGTGGTCCTCCGAGGAGAGGGAGAGTAGCCAGGAAGAAGCAAGGCTGTGAGAGCAGAGTCCTTGTGAATGAAGTTGGTACATTTACAAAAGGGACCTTAAAGAGCTCTCTTGCCCTTTCACTGCATGAAGACACAGTCATGGGCATTTATGAACAGACACACTGAATCTGGTAGTGCCTTGATTTCAGATTTTTCAGCTCTCAGAACTGTGAGATGTACATTTCTGCTGTTCCTACCCTTTTCAGTCACTAATCCTTCATTATAGCAGCTCCCACCCCCCAAATGACTAGGAGCAACACCAAACTCCACACTGCTATGTCAGGATCTTCTTCCTCCCTTCACGCCTTGGTTCTACCAACTGTCACTCTTCTCAGCCCTCAGATCTCTTTTCTTTGCAAGGATCTCAAGTGTCTCCAGCTTGAGGATACATTGCACAGTAGCAGGTGCTGGTCGGTGAGCATCAGCCCGCATTTCATGTTCCTCGGCCATACTGAGCCTTCTGTGCCAGCTGTCCGAGTCTTGACCGTATCTTCCCCATGAACCTTGGGACTTCGGCCTTTCCTAATCCCACGAAGTTACTTATGTAAGGCCCTGAATGCTAATTCCAGTGAGCACCTGACACTCCACTACTTTACACTGATTAATATTGTCTGTGATCAGTGTTTTGCCATTCTCCTCCTATGTCTATGACTACTGTATATTTTTAAATGTCCTTCTCATGTTTCTGTTTCTTAGACACGCAGTCCTGAATTTTGCTCTTATTATGGTTGCTCTTCCTGGTAGAGGTCACATGATTTCATTTCTCCTTTTTGTGCATGCTGATTGATTAGGAGGTGAAATGAGACTAACTAACAAACTAGCTAGCTAAACTAACTAACCCTGTAGCACTAGTACTTTCAGTTTTTTAATTTAAAAACTCAACTTTTATTTTATGTATGTGGGTTCTTTGCCTGCATGTATGTCTGGAACCAGTTGTGTGCCAGGTGCCCACGGAG
The DNA here is from genome assembly GCF_964271855.1 of Acomys minous. Taxonomy (NCBI): domain Eukaryota; kingdom Metazoa; phylum Chordata; class Mammalia; order Rodentia; family Muridae; genus Acomys; species Acomys minous. Next base: position 5,028,154 of record NC_140501.1, on the reverse strand, counting down.
GTCAGAAGACAGCACTGGATCCCTTGGAACTGGAATTGCAGACAGTTGTGAGTGGCCAGGTGGGCGCTGGAAATTGAACCTCGGTCCTCTGGAAGAGCAGCAAGTGCTTTTAACTGCTGAATTATCTCTTTACCTTGTAACTAATTATACTACTACTACTACTATTATTACTACTATTATAAAAAGAAGAAGAAACGACTGTTAGAGTTACCAGGAAGCATGAAAATATCTATATTTCTAGTGCAGCCCAATGACTTGGAAATGTCTACTCATTCCTAACCAAGAGCTTCTGGGTCCTAGCGGTTGAGGTGGGGTCTGGGAACCTGTGCTGTCAAACCTTAATAACTTCTAGGCCACATTACCAACCACTTTGTGTATATTAGTCACTGTGCTAAATGAGCAAAACCAACATTTCGTGATGGGAATGTAAACATCTTGCCTACATTCCCCAGGTAATAAGCAAGCTGTCAGGATGCCAGAAACTAACAAACAGGATCAGAGCTTTCTGTGGAAATCAGCTCTGAATGTTCCCGTGACTAAAGAGGCAACCGGGCACCGCCATCTTGGGCCCCAGGACAGTCAGAGGACAGGGATTAGTGACTTTGCACCCCACAGGTGTCCTTTCCTGGAGAATCACCGACTTTGAACAGTACCTGGGGCTGGTTATCTTTGATGTATGAACTAAGTGAAAAGTCATTGCCTGTAGCCAAGACGCAGGAGACTTCTCTCCTGGTCGGCCTCTTGTCTTGCCTGGCGTGGATATGAAGCTCAGCGTCTCTCAAGTTTCAAATGCCCAGAGAACCTGATTGCATTTACAAGTTTTGGGGAGACTTGTGATTCATGTGGGATTATACCTAATATGTGCAGTGTCCGTACCGCTCCAGTATCCCTTCTTTTTGTCTTCTCTGTCTTCTCTTTTCCTTTCATTCATTTTCTCTTTTCCTGTCAGGAAAATTTACTTAATTCCTCTCCTTGTCTGAAGTAGAGCGCTTCCTTACAGTCATTTTATTTTTATCCATTTTTGATATCTTGAAAATTCCCACCTGGGTGCTGTGTCCATGTCATTTGCACCCCGTATCCTGCCTTTGGATCTCCCATGCTGCCCTGCTCCCTCTCAGAAGGCTGGGCATTCTGTGATGAGTTGTTCTACCATTTTGACTGATTGTAGATTTCTATGATGGTCTCTGTCTGTGGCAGAAAGAAGCTGTTTTGATGAAGACTGAGAGCTACACTGCCCTGTGAGTGTAAGGCTAAGTATTTAGCATGCAAGTAGGCATTATATTGTTAAAGAAGTTGTCAGTACTAGGTCCTCCTGTAGGATCCATGATCTTATCTGTCCTGGTGGTTAGCCAGGTTTACGGTACCCTAACTGAGAGACCCTCACACCCAGCACATGTCGGTGGCGTTTCTTGGCTCCCCCTATGATGCTATGTTGCCTCTGTTGCTTACCTGGCCTACACAGTGAGTTCTAGCCCAGTCAGGCCTACACAGAGAGACTCCACAAAGCTGTCAGTTACAATATTAGTATACTTGGAATCGGTCCTTTCATTTCGAGAGAATTATAATCTTTCCTGTGTTTGTTCTAAGAAGAATCCTGGCAATAAAATCTTTTGTGTCTCATCTTCAAAGATATTTCCTTCAAAGCTGTTTCTTAGAACAGCATTACAATGTAGGTGATGATATAGGTGCTATTGAGAGACGGTTTTCTGGCTCTGGTTTGATGAGAAGATCTTTTTTTTTTTTTTTATTTCTCAAGAGGCATGATACGGCAGGGAAGGAAGCTGTAGGACCATCCGGTAACTGGACACAATCTGTAGAAGAAGTTACTGGTGAAATAGTACGCTGTTGGGTACTTTAGGACTGGAGTTTGGTCCTTTCATACCATTTTAGGTTCTGCTGGGTGGAACCATAGGTAACTGTCAGCCAGAATTATTTTGGAGCCCTTGGTCTTCTCTTTAGAAAATCCATCCACAGTATTGTCTCATTATAAGAACAGTCACATGTACAGTAGTGTGAGCAGGCTGGCATGGTGCGCCCAGCACACAGCTGTAGAGCAAGATTTTTTTGAAGATATTCTTCTTTTCCTCTGTATCTTCTTCTTCTTGTTCTTCTTCTTTTTGAGGTTCTTTAGGGCTGTGTACATGTCAGACAAGTATTCTCCCAGTTCGCTGTGTTTCAGCCCTGAAAAAGAGGCTCAGGCTGTATCCAGTAGGACATGGCGATGAGCGCACCCTGTGAACCCAAAGGCTCATATCCACGAGAACAAGAAAGGGGTCCAAGAAGAGTCCTGTCCTCACAGGCCCCAGAAGGAACAGGCCTTGCTGGCATTTGATCTCGGAACTCCTCCCCCTTGGAGCTCTGAAAACCCTGGGTCTTGGGCTCCTCCCCCAGAATGGTGAGGCTGGAATGGCGCTTTTGTTGTTTAAGTCACAAGTTTATGGTGCTTTGTTCAAGAGGTCCTAGCAGCTAATTAGGAAACCAAGAAAACATGCCTGATTGCTTAGCAGCACACTAGTGAATAATTTAGGTTTGCAGTTTAAGAAAGGAAAATGATCTTGGAGAATTTGAAAGACATCCTGCTAAAAGTCAGAAAATATGACTTTTGGGAAAGGTTGTGATAGCTTTCAGGTAAACACACTAACTTCTTCAGAGTTTCAACCCTTCATTTGACAGGAGATCTCTTTTTTAGAAAGAGTGTGAGGGGCTAGGGAAACCGCTTAGCCAGTAAGGTGCCTGCCTTGCAAGCCTGAGAATGATAGTTCAGTTCCCAGAATGCTGGGTCTGGAGGCACCTGCTTTTAATACCGTCATGGGGAAGCCAGAAACAATCAGCTCCCTGGGCCTTGCTGGTCAGCCTGCTCAGGGAATAATACTAAGCCCTGTGAGAGTCCCTTCTCAATGAGATGAGTGGACAGCACCAAGGAGCCACACCCAAGTTTGCTTTCTGGTCTCTACCTGGTCTGCACACACACTCTCTCTCACATACAGGCACAGGCAGACAGGACACACAGACATGCATGCACGTGCATGCACACACACATTCTCACACATATGCACACACACACACACACACACACTCTCTCTCTCTCTCTCTCTCTCTCTCTCTCTCTCTCTCTCTCTCTCTCTCTCTCTCACAGTGTATTAGGAGGGCAAGGGTTACAGCTGGGTGGTATGAAGATGTTTGCCTAGCCTCTGTGAGGCCTCTGATGTGATCCTTAGCACCACCAGATACATGGTGTGTGTGTGTGTGTGTGTGTGTGTGTGTGTGTGTGTGTGTATGTGTAGAGAGCAGGCTGCTGTTTCCTCCCCACTTTCCCTTCTCCCTAGTAGGCCACAGTGTTAGCCCTGTAAGAGGCAGTGGGGACATTATTGGCAGGTATTCTGAACTGTGCCTGAGGGGTTAATTAGAGCCTTTTGTGGGTCATGATTTGTGCCCATTACAATGAGTTATTTTTGCCCTATAGGCAAAATAACCATTTCTGGGAAAGCAATTATTTATGTATGCAATAATTCAAGATGGCAGATGAGATCCTGGCTGGAGAAGCCTTAGGGGGTGTACAAACCCTGAACACCATGGGGGAAACAATGACTGAACCACCCATCCTTCTCAGTTTGCCTTCCCTTGATTCCTTTGTCTTGAAGAAATGCCAGGAGCTACTATAGCTCCAAATCTGCATTCATTATTGGCCTATTGGTTAAGCCTTAGGCTTTTCAGTGAGCTTTGTGTGTTGCATTAAAAACTGCTTATAAAAGGATTTGCATCTAATGAAGTTTGGTACAGCCTTTTCTGAGCTCTTTATCCTGTTCTATCTGGTCTGGAACGTCCTCCTTTAATTATGACGGCTTTCACATTTCCCACCTCTTCCTCTAATGGCTCTGCCTCCTTGTAGCTATTACAAATGCTCAAGGCTTGCTTATTTTATAAAGATGCTAAAATACTCTCTAATGGTACCGTGGCGCAGCTCAGCTACCTGCTGATGCCACCGCTTTCCACCACCAAGTGAAGTGTTTGAGGGCCGGCTGATGTGAAGGCTTGCGTGAGCATCATGGGAAGGGTGTCGGTTCTGACCTCTAAGCTTTCCTTAGCTCACTGTCCTCGGCTTTCCCTTACAGCTGCCTTGAAATGCTTTGCCAGCAACAGTGAGTCCTGGAGGGGCCGATCTCCACACTTGCTCTCTTTGCGCTGGACTTCCAACACCTCCCTAAAGACAATGCCGAATGGCGCAGTGTGCTTCATGGTCTGAAGTAGTTTATATCAGTCGCTAAGAGCCCCTTCTAATCACATAAATTGTGTGTGTTCCTTTAGACCTCCTTACTTGTTAGTGCACTGAGTGCTTGGATTGGAAAATAATGACTTTTAAATCTCCCTGCTTTAACTTAAAATAGCTTGCCATTTATTTTTATAGACTTAATGAGTTTTTAACTTGACAAAGTTATATGATATGTGTGTGTATACATATATACATACATACAACACAATATATTTTGAAACGTGTACACTGTGGAAGGCTAGAGCAAACTAATTAGCATATATATTATATGGTATGCTGTCCACCCTGTCTATCACTTATAGGATTTCTTTGTTTTATTATTAATATTTTGTTTTTGTTTTTTGAAACAGGCTTTCTCTGTGTAGCCCTGGCTGCCCTGGACTCACGTTGCAGACCAGGCTGGCCTTGAACTCACAGACACCCATCTGGCCCTGCCTCCTGAGTGCTTGGATTAAAGGTGTGTGCCACTGCCACCTGGCTACTTAGAGAATCCTAAAACCTATTCTCAGGTGTGTGCAAATGTGTAATGCATTGGTGTCAGCCATGGCCGCGCTATGAAGTCTCTTAAACTTATCCCTCCTGTCTGGGAGTTCGTATTTCCCCCTAATTCCCTCTCTTCCTCCTCACCTGCAGGAAGCCCCCAATCCTAATCTTTACTTCCAGGTTTGTTTTTTCAGTGTTTAGGTTTCCTTTGCATATAAATGATATCACGTGTCACTTGTCTTTATGTGTCTAGGTGATTTTACTTAAGATGATGTCCTTCAATTTTATCCATGTCATCTCAAGTCTGAATAGTATGACATCATGTGCACACACTTACACATCCTATTTTCTTGTTCTTTGGCTGCCGTTGGACACTCATGTTAATCCCATGTGCTGGGCTGTGACCAATGCTTCACTGAGTTTAGGGGTGCAGATAGTCCTTTGACACATCGACTTCTTTATTTTATTTGGAAATAGTCTCTGTGATGGGATTTAGGATCATTCTGTGGTCCTGTTTTTAGTATTTTGAGACATTTCCACCCTCTTTTGTACAGTGCTGTGTTGGTCGGATATTTCCTGAGAGGGGGGAGTGCCTCAGTTGCCCTGGTGTCCGTCTCTGGTTGCTGGGATCTGTCCTTTCCGGGTGATGGTGATTCAGAATGTCACTGCAGGGAGTGTGTGGAAGGTAGAGGCTCACATCACAGTGTTCAGGAAGAAGGGGAGGGGCTCGAGGGGGCCTGGGACAAAGTGTCTTTTAGTGACATGTCCCTGGTTCCCCATAGTCCCCAACTTAACCCCAGACTCCATACTTACAATACCTCCCAGGAGCTATTCAAACACTTTCTCAAAGCCTCCCCTCTGACCATGACTTGTGCTGCGGACCCATCCCATCACAGCATGGACCTTTGGGGAGGCTCAGACAATAATAGTAGCCATGCTGTTTTTTTCAATTTAATTAATTAATTAATTAATTAATTTATTTATTTATTCAGATTACATCTCAATTGTTATTCCCTTACTTGTATCCTCCCATTCTTCCCTCCCTCCCATTTTCCCCTTATTCCCCTCCCCTATGACTGTGACTGAGGGGGATTTCCTCCCCTTGTATATGCTCATAGGGTATCAAGTCTCTTCTTGGTAGCCTGCTATGCTTCCTCTGAGTGCCACCGGGCCTCTCCTTCAAGGGGAAGTGGTCAAATATGGAGCACCAGAGTTCATGTCAGAGTCAGTCCCTGCTCTCCATATAACTGTGGAGAATGTCTTGTCCACTGAGTAGATCAGAGTAGGGGTTTGATGTTTACTACTTGTACTGTCCTTGGTTGGTGCAGTAGTTTGAGCAGACCCTCCTGGGTCCATATGCGCCCATCATAATGTTTTTCATGTAGGTTTCTAGGACCCTCTGGATCCTTCTATTTCCCCATTCTCGCATACTTTTCTCACCTAGAGTCCCAATAGGAAGTCCTCACATCTATCCCAATCTCCTGGTTAAGTGAAGACTTTCATTGGACATCCTTTTTGGGCTAGTGTCCAATTATAAGTGACTATATACCATGTGGGTCTTTCTGCTTCTGGGTTAACTCACTCAGTATGATCCTTTCTAGTTCCATGCATTTGTGCGCAAATTTCGGAATTTCGTTTACATCCAAATCTTTACCTCGTTTTGCATTAAGCTCAAAACAAGTCCTTGGAAACATCTAAGAGAAATGTACTTCAGTCAGAGACCCCTGGGTCTGTGTAAACTGTTTGTGCATTCTGTTTTTTGGTTGTGTATCTTAGAGTGCTGGGTTACTGTTCACTCTTTATAACAGATGTGAGATGCTCTCTCATTATAGGTTTCACTTGATGACTACTGACTCTCAGCATCTTCATCTAGATTGTTACGGTCTGAGCATAAACTGTTTCCCACAGGCTCATGTGGTTAAGCACTTGGTTGCAAACTGGGAGGTCGGGGGAATCTGGTGGACATGGGGCCTCGCCTGCAGATATGGCACACCAGAGGCTCTTCAGATCACTTAGTAATATTCTATTTATATATGTGTGTGTCTGGCATATATACATACTATTGATTTACTTGAGCCTTTTTTTGATCTATCTTGATAATAGCTTCTTATTCGAAGTGTTTTTGCAGCCCCTCTTCATTCTATAGGCATTTCCTCGTCCATGTGATTCTTTCCTTTGCTGTATGGAGAGCTTCTGAGTCTGACATAATCCCACATATACATATATTTGCCCAGGCAGTGTACTAGAACCTTTGCCTGTTTTCCTCTGATTGGTTTTTACAGATACATTTCTTACATTAAGTTCTTAATTCGTCTTCCTGTTCCTTCTTAAATATGGTAGGAGATAAAAGTCTACTTGAATTCTTCTTCACCCAACCACAAGCCTTTTCCATGCTCTTCATTAGAGAGGCTGTCCTTTATGTAGTCTTGGCTTGGTTGTTGAAGGCCAAGTGATTGAACGCTCATGAATCTATGTCTGAGCTCTGTTTTGTGACACTGGTTTATGTGTCTGTCTTCATGCAAGAACCGTGTTGTTTTTATTATTATTATTTTTTAGTTCTTTATTATATTAATTTTAAAGCTGAAATCTTGTTTACGGTAAATGTCCCATGCTTTGTTTACCACTCTGGTGTTGGTGGGGCCTGGGAGCACAGAGCAGATAAATGAGGCAGAATAAATCTTGTGCAATTGCCAACTGTATTCACAGCATCAGATAATTTATACTCTGAGGGTTAAGAAGAGACACCTGAGTAAAGTGTTCAGGGCACGCTGCATGTGACAGGTGGTCTGCACGTGGTAAAAACATGTTTTTCCATACAGACAAATAATAATAGTCAGTAATAATGAATGATCTGAAATAAACTCACTCTTATTGGCTGCACCTGCGTGGGGCATATGAGCATAATTCCAGGAACAATTCCATGTGGCTTCTGTATTTTTGAATCTGTTAATGCTTTAATCATAGTTTTCCTTTCTCTTGAATTTCTATCTCTTGCCCTTTGGTGTCAGAGTTTAGCATTTTAAATCTTCCTTTATTTTAAATATATATGCTATTTGCAATTTTTCTTCTTACTTCAGACTATTTTTAACACTATATCTTTCTTCATTTAACCTTTACATATTTTACTTTTATTCTTCTTTTTTTGCACTGTAACCATCCAGACTTTTGAACGCTATCTGTCTATTTTATGCTGTACTCCATTTCTTTATTTTAGCTTTAAACAACTCCAGACATGCAAGCATTTTTCTGAGAATGAGAATGCCACGGACGTTTTCCTAGCAGCCATAGATCAGATGTTTTTCTGTAACTGTTGTTTGTCGAAGGTCTGAGACTATCTCTCTTCACTGCAGTGTTGCTTCTTTAAGAAAACAGCCTCCCACTATGTCCAGTGCTGTCTCTGACAAGGTTCTGATCCAACAGTGATAACCCCTTCTCTGAAATGGGCATAATTGATGTTAGAATTAGACACTTTTCTCTTTTTCTTGTAGCCCATATTGACCAGTTATTTATGAGAAGCCAGCAGTTCCCTCATCCATCCTGTCTGAGATTAACATGGGGACCAGCACGTTGCTCACACCTGGACATACCCTCTGCAGAGGTGTCTGAAGCTTTACTCTGCTTAAGGAATGCCCATGAGATATGAGAACAGTCTGGAAGGGATCTGACTCGCGACGCTGTTGTCAGGTTTTCACAATGCGTCCCACCTTGGCTTGCTTTGCAAGTGAACTTTGACCCCCCCCCTTCGCCCCTGCTCCATGCCGAGCAGGTGTGTGGGGGCTTTCAGACATGTAGCTCTTCCATCACTCTCACTCAGAAGGAGAGCCGCTGCTGTGGTCATCACAATAGGCATTCTTCATTGTTCTTCCTTAAAAAAATAAATAAATAAAACTTCAAATTCAAGTGTGGACAAAAGAAAGCAGAAGCCACCGCTCTCTGTTTTAGTTAGACCACATAGGGACTCATAACTCTGGGACATATTCTTTAAAAATAGAATGCTGAGGTAACTTAAAATGATGCTATATGAGGAAGAGCCGAGGGACCAGGTTAGCCTAATTATAAAAGAAATTTAAAGGAAATTTGCTTCCTCTTGGCAGCTATCCCTAGGGCTGCCATGGAAGACAAGTTTGCTAACTGGGGCAGAACTAGACTCACTGGGCAGACTTTACAGGGAGCCGGCTTTGACTGTGCTCAGGGAGAAAAAACAATCAAATATGAAAACTTAAACACACAGCCTGCTGCTTCAAAGTGGACCGCGGCAGCTTAGCAGAGCTATGGCGGGGGAAGGAAGGGACCGGATTTTTTTCTTGCTTTGTGTTCATTTTTGCCTCCAGCTTTAAGTTGCGTCTTCAAAAAGTAAGTTTTATCGCATACTTCTTGGGGGCACACAACGTAAGGTTTTGAGATATATGTACGTACATATATAAATGTAGTAAATGATATAGTAGTGAAACAAATTCTAATGCCCACGTGATGTGAACAGCCTGCTTAAAACCGCGTTTTCATGGGGTGAGTGACCCTATCTGCCTTTCTTTCTCTCGGTAGCTAAAAGCCTCCCCTCACTGGTCACTGTCGTCAAGTTCACTTTGATTAACTCGGGAGAGGTTAGGGTCATGCTGGGCAAAGACATGAACCTTAGACTGGAAGCAGTTATAACTAAGCCCTTAGCTATCCGGAGACTTCTTAATTCCAGGCTTTTAAAATGAGGTATAAATAATGCATAGTGAGACGTGCTACCTTAAATATTAGCAAGAGTTTTTGGTGACTGTTACACCTGTGCAGCCACTTCCTGCCCATCCCTTCACGGCCCCTGTTTGGTTTCTTCCCCCCAGCAGCCCACCCCCCATAGATAAGGCACATTGTGAGTTCTGCAAAGACTGGTTAGACTCATTTGATTTGGGGCTGCAGATAAACGGAACCATGTGACTTTCTTCACTCCTCGCAGTGTTTTGGAGGCTCATTATGTATTCATTGAAGAGTATCAGTAGCTCCTTTGCATTGAGTTTTATATGAATACATAATTAATTCATTATACTCTCTGAAGATTTTATTTCTTGAAACTTGGAGGAACAATGCCAGATTTTCACAGAGGCCTTTGAATTGTGTAGGTAAGGCTCCTTATTACAAACTTCTGTACCTATTTTTTTTTTTTAGTGAAATGAGCTAAATGACATGCCATGTAAAATACTAATGAAAATTGAGTGCACAGAAAAATCTTCAATGAGCGTGAGAGCCCCCGTGAGCGCTGTTCATGGCTTATCTAATTTACCTCCAATATAGTTTTGTCTTAAACATAAGCAGATGAAGTAGAATACCTTGGAAATCCATGAAAGATTAATAAACAGTTCAGGAAAATGATGGTCAGAGTAACGTGAAGTATTTCACAAACTTGATTGTGATTTGCACGTGAGTTGAGATGTTCCTTTACCAGCGGCTTGCTCTAAATGGATAATGTTCATCTCAGCATAAGAATTGAATATTTATTGCCACTTTATAATAGTCAAACATCAGAGCTACCTTTCTAGGCAATAAGAAGATAATTTTAAAATGTCTTTAACAATGAGCTTTATTGAGATATTTATGGTTGACATTCAGTAATTGGGAGTATTTATTATTTACAACATTTGACACATTTGTCCCATATTTTTATGCAATGATACCCTTACCTCCACAAAGCTGATAAATACATCTACTGTTTCTACCTGCTCCCTCCTGTCCCTTTAACTTTTTAAACTAAATGTAACACTCTAACCAAATGTTCCCGCCTGTCCTGTCTCCTCCCAGACCCCAGCAACTGCTGTTATACTTTTGACACTGAATGAATTTTCACTTTGTAGAGGTTTGATAAATGGACACTACAGTAAGTTGTGGGTCATGTCTATTACGCTAACATTAAAACAACACTTATTTTGTTAGAACATAAGAAGTGCTTTTAAGGTCAGGCAAATGATATGACATTATACAGACTAACTTTAATTCATACACGTAAAATAACTTTAATATGTATAGAAAAATGAAAGAGCCATTGGAATGGTTAGCTATTAGTGAAGATATCAGAGTATGGATAATTTAATTTAAAGTAGGCTATCTTTTCTAAATCCTGTATAATAGGAATAAATTATTTTTAATAAAACATAAAGAAAAAAAGTAAAGAAATCTGTGACTTCCGTGATCTGTGCACATAGTGAATTCTTTGTAATGGGCATTTCCACTTGGCCGAGGGATTTTTCACTTGAGAATTTTCACTGTGAATGGTTAATAACGTGTCCTCTGAACCAAAGGAAAATTGAGAGAAAAAGCATTTTTTTCCAGAAGTGTTGGAATGTCTTGGATATTAGTATAATTTCTCTGAGTAATCATGTTAATAACTATGGTATGTAAAATAATTCCCGGCCTATCTGACTTACCCTTCTGGAGCTGGACTGAAGGAACATGTGAGTTCTCCTGGTAATGAAGGCCACAAATCAAAAGAGGAAATACCGGCGGAAAGGAAAGGATTAGGACAAAAAGAGCCGGTGCCATAACTCTACCCGCATGCTATAATGAATCCTGTAATTTGACAAATGTAAGCGGGTAAAAAATGGTACTTAATGAATTAAGGATGAGCTGATCGTCCCTGGAGTTGGTTGGGAACAAAAAAAATTTTTTTGTTTTCCCCTAAAATTCTGCCAAAAGAAATATCCACGTATAAATTACAATAATTTGTTACATGTAACAGTATTACAATTTTTCATAAACAACGCCCATAGTAAAGGCTAATTTTTCTAGAGCTCTACATAGGGTCTGTAATTTCTATAATGCGGACAAAGATTGCAAAGTATACGTGCTTATTTTCTCTAACTCAGCTAATTAATAATTTCTTATTAGACCCTCTGAAAGACAGGAAAAGGCCAAGGATGTCCCCGTTTCTCAGGACAGCAGAGATATGGATGCACTGTTTAGTTTTAAACCAAGTATCTATTTTGAGTCTTAGCAAAGCCTTTCAGCCATAGGTGTCCTAGGAGGAAGTGAACAGGACTTAACAGATCAATAATGCAGTTCCAGGCTTCAGCACTATTAGTGTCTGAGCCATTCAATAAAAGAATACATCTTATTAAAACTTATGAAAATCATTCCTCCTATCGCTGATTTTTAGTCACACTGTGCTTTCCAGTTTGCCATTTTCTAGGGGCACGTTCTCACAAAGAAGCAATAATTTGTCCTCTTGTGTTCATGTTTCAGAACTAGTAAAAGTGAAGTAAGAGTGATGGAAAGGAGTCGGGAAATAATTCAGAGACTCCTAAGGCGGCTTCCCACCCTTGACTACAGTCCTGATGGGTGAAACAGCCAACAGTATTCATTCACAAGGGCACAGGTCACGCTTTGCATGATGGGAGGACACAGATTGCATTCCCATTGCTCTGTGGTAGAAAAGTGTGTTACTTGTTGTTATGGGCAATTCCGACTCGCACAAACAGCTTGTCATAAACGTGGTAAATACACGTCAGAAGTAATGCATGCAGTGAAATGTCATCAGGCAATTAGATACGTTATCCCATCTTAATATGCAGAGTCTATTTTTCTTTACAAATCACCCTACATATTAAAGTGGATGCAATAAAGACGAGGAAACAGTAGCTGCTGCAGTACTGTGCTGGCGCTTCTGAGTGCTTAGTTGTGCTTAAATACACACGAGCTTCTGATGACTTATATTTTAACTTCCCCCAAACCTTTCTCTAATGTAAATGCTATTTCATATAAAACTCCTTAAGGAGAACATGACATCTTTTAACATCATTCGCTATCACAACATAACATGGGCCGAAAACATTTCTCACTCCATTTGAACCGTCTCTGTGGATAAGCAGGGCTCTGACTGATTGATAATAGTCACCAAATGCCTCACAGTTGTTGCATAGTGATGCTAATATCAGGACAAAACAAGATAATGAGCTTTCAGAAATTTTATTGAGCTCCTAAAAGCCTTTTTTAAATCTCAAAATAAAAACTTGGAGCAAAATTAGTGATGCATAAATGGCTCTTAACCACTTTATATTTAAGTAAATTATCTGACAATATTCTTGAAATGACCTTATGTTCTTAAATATATATAAATGTATCTTTTATTATAAAAGCTATGTTGTTTGCTACCTAACATGCTTTAAGTGCTTAAAAAATTATATATATATATATGTATATAAAGTATGTATATATACATGTTTATATATAAAATATAGAAGGCAAATTCAAGAATAATCCTTTATGTTTGTACTTGTATGTGCATGTTTGTGTATGTGTGTGTATGTGTGTGTGTGTGTGTGTGTGTGTGTGTGTGTGTGTAGGCACATATACCAGAGCATGAAGTAGTTGCCTGCACAAGACCTGAAGTGATGGAGGCAGCCAATACTTCAGCATGGAGAGAGTGTGGAGCTCATAAGGCCCCAACCCTAGTTGAGAAGCCATCGGAGTTGGTGTCAGGTTCCTCTAAGATACAATTGTGGGTTACATCACAGAGATGATGCCTTATTCTTGGTTCCTGGCCCTGTTCTCAGAGAGAGTAAAGTAATTTACAAACCAACTCATTCTTTCCTGTAGTCATGTAGAGTACAAATCAAATAGAAAGAAGGGCTTCTAAATATGCAGTTGTTTATTTAAAGTTATCTTTTAAATATTCTGAGAACTCAAGACTTAGAACTAACATTTTAGTTATAAGATGGAGTTGAGCCACAGATATAGGGGAGGGTGGTGCCGACAGAATACTCAGGCTGCAAAAGATTGCCATACTGTGGCACAAGGAGAGTGTGTTGTCCCACTGCGCCCTGATGCAATGAACTGATAAAATGATCAAAGGGAAGTTTGAAAAGTTAAACTTTGCTTCTTCAAACTTCTGTACTTCTACTTATTCAGGTGGAGTAAAAGAGAAGACATTTTACCATTCTTAGCCCTGAACAATAAAGCACAGAGCGAAGCACAGGTGCTGTGGTGTGTGATCATCACAGGGACACACCATGCAAAACAAGCCACTGCCATTCATAGACTAAGACTGGCGTTTCTCATTTTATTCTCATTTTTTCAGGTTACCCCAACCATTCGAACTGCAGATAACCTGTGCTTTGGCCCATTTACTAACTGTTTCAGACAAATATCGGTGGATTTCATCTCTCATAATAAAGATAGTCAGACTAAAAACTTACTGACCATCATCCTCAGTGCATATTGCATAAATCATATTTAATGAAAGCGTTATAGACATACTAATGGGTTAAAAATAGGAGAGTATACATGAAAAAATGGTCAGTAGAAATATGTGCTGGGTCATCTGGGGGAAGAAAAAGAGAGAGAGAGAGAGAGAGAGAGAGAGAGAGAGAGAGAGAGAGAGAGAGTGTGTGTGTGTGTGTGAAGGGGGCACTTAGCTACTTATTGCCTTTGGTCTGCACAGGAAAGCTCTTTCTTTAATGACCTCGTAAGTTAATTAAGAACACACACTTAAATATCAGAGTCACACAAAGAATACCAAGGAAATAAAAACAGAAATCTAAAGAGAATGAATTTTTGGTAAGTCAACTTGGCAGACTTAAAAAGGTGATAAGAAAAAGACCCACAAGTGGAAGGATCCACATTAGTTAGATTGTCTCGTCAAGCAAGTTTTTCTAAGAATGGTAAGGGGGGCAAGGCGGAACTCCAGCAGCGACACGTTGCAGCAAGCTTGACATAGCCAAGAGTAAGGATGCTGTCTGAGTGCTGAAAAGGAGTAAGGCGTGTCCGTGGTGGCCAGCAGGGAAGGTGTCAGGAGACAACCATGGTCTGAGGGTGACTTGAAAAGAGCAAAGTGGCCGATGGTACATGGGAGACACAACAAAGGCGGGGAGACCTCCCCTCTGTTAGATGCAAAAACCAAAAGAAAACAAACAACTAAAAAGAATCTGCCACAAACCCAACAGCTGAATTTAGCTGTTGAGAGAAATTTTCTTCATGATAAAATACTGTGGTCTCTTACCTGGACAGGGAGAGGGGCACAATGTGGCAAGGGAGGGACAGAAACTAAGGAGGGCCCGGCAGGACACTGGTCAGAGAGCATTTAAGCCAACAGGTCCCAGTGACTTTCAGATTAGAATGCCAGTTATGATGGTTCCTTCCTGAGGTACCAAAAATAAAGTAGTTTTGTTACAGTAGAGAGCCACGTTCAGGGATTGTTTTTAGATCGCCCCGAGTTGTCAGTGCCGTTGCCTTACACCTTACGCCAAGGACATAGTTTGTATTGTGACAGGAGTTCACAGCCATTATTCTAAAACTGCTTTCATTTTTACAGCTCTTTATTTCTTTCTTCACAGCTACCATAGTGTGACTTGCCATTTCCCTTTACTGGGACTACTTACCTTATAGTAATGTGACTTGCGTTCATGGCAAAAACTGTAACCCTGTCTGAAGTGGAAGAGCCACATTGTGTCTCAAAGCTGCCAGTGGCTCCGAACAGAAAAAGCAACCCAAAAGATGAACTTGTGTCAACATTGTTGTGTTTAAAATCTGAACATTTTGTTTGGATCAATTTAAGAAAATATACATTAAAAATTGTCAACGCCAGCTGGGTGGTGGTGGTGCACGCCTTTAATCCCAGCACTTGGGAGGCAGAGGCAGGTGGATCGCTGTGAGTTCGAGGCCAGCCTGGTCTACAAAGTAAGTCCAGGACAGCCAAGGTACACAGAGAAACTCTGTCTCAAAAAACAAAAACAAAAACAAAACAAAACAAAACAACAACAACAACAACAACAAACCAGCCTCTACCATAATAGGACTCTTTTTAAATGATGCTCCTGACATAATTGGAGATACATTACATTTTACAACTACGTGGATTTGATCATCAAAGTTAAATGAAGAAGTAAAAAAAAAAGTATTTACCATCAGGAAATGCCTATATTTGCAAATTAGTATACATTGTTTCTTATGATAGCATGATACAGTTAGTACACACCATTTCTTAAGGATAACATGATTTAGTTCCACGGTGTACAACAGATTGCATGAAGGCAACTAATTATATGAAGACAGATAGCTTCAAACAGTCTCCAAAGAATGTCTACCTAGTTATAAGACAGTCTGAGCAATGCAAATTTTATTTAAAAGTTTTAAAAAATTAATGTATGAAGGTAGCATGCAAATAAATGGGTTTTCTATCGTGTCTTCATACTCGTGTGGAATTATACTCTGAGCTCGTTCTTCACCTGCCTGCCACTCTCTCTCCCTGCTCGCTCCTTTCCCTCCCTCCCTCCCTCCCTCCCTCCCTCCCTCCCTCCCTCCCTCCACCCTTCTCTTTCCTTATCACATGTATCCCACTGCCCTCACAATTTATTACGTCCCTCAGTGTCTTTTTTCTTCCCTCCCATGATTTCTGTTGTACTTTGAGCCTAACACAGGTATATCAATTTACAAGCATGTATAACTTTCAATATAGGTTCCACTCATGAAGAAAACACGTGGTATTTGTATTTTTGAGTCTGGCTCACTTCACTTACCATAGTGCCCTCCAGTCTCTCTGTTGTGTGGCATGTACTGTGTTTTCTTCATTTGGTCATCTCCTGGTGGAGCAGGCTGGCTCCACTTGGATAGGGAAGCATTAACCACAAGTGGGCACCTTCACTGTATCTTGGGATCTCTGGGTGTATACCCGAGAGATGCGTCCTGTGCTAGCGGTGCTTTCTGACTTTTAAAGAGTTTCCATGTGGATTTGCCTAGTTCCCATGCAAGTTTACGCTCCTGTTAGCCATGAATAAATGTCTTCTTCTTTCTCATCTTTACCAGCATATGTTGCTGTTTGTTCTTGATCACTGACTATGGGGCTGCGAGACGACCGAATCTCATGGTCATTTTAATTTTCAACTTCCTGATGGCTAAGGGTTGTAAAAACAATACTTTTTGAAATGCTTACTTGGTCTTTTGTGTTTCTTCTTTAGAGAACTATCTATTTATCTAATTACTGGATTATTTATTATTGGACGATCTGGATTTTTTGGTGTTTTATTTGTGCAGTTCTTTATGTGAGTGACCTGGATTTTAATCCCGCGTCGGCTATGTAGTTGGTGGTGATTTCTTTCCTCTTCTGTGGGTCGTCTCTTCTCTTGTGGTCATTTTCTTTTCTGTGAAGCTGCTTCATTTCATGTAGTCCTGCTTGTCAATTCTTTAACCTTTTCCTGTACTGTTAACTTTTACTTTCAGGAAACCCTGCCCATGCCCATATCTGGAAGGTTTCTTCTGTTTCCCTGTAGCGATTTCAAAATTCCAGGCCTTAACGTGTGGGTCCTTGATCCATTTTGAAATGACTCTTTTTCCCTGAAGCAGGAGAGATACGGATCTAGATTCATTTTTCCACATATGCTAGTTACAATCCAGTGACCTCAGCACTGTTTATAAATTTCTTGAGTGAAATTTGACACCTTTGTTGAAAATGATGCAGATGAAACTACATGGGCTTATCTTGTACTTTCTCTCCTCCATGTGTCCGTGTCTCTGTTTCTGCACTGGCACCATGCTGTTGCTGTTACTGCTGCTCTATAATGTAATTTGGAAGCAGTTATTGTCACGTCTCCAACATTTTTCTTACTGCGAAGGTCAGTTTTGGTGATGAGGGGTCTTTTTTGCTTTTATATAAATTCAAGATTTTTTTAAATCTATTTGTGTGAAGAATACCATTGAGATTTTTTTTCCCCCTTAGAGAATCTTTTTTTTTTCCTTAGAGAATCTTTTTTTTGGGGGGGATTTCCTTGTTTTTATTTTTATTTTTTTCTCCTTTATTGATTTATTCTTGTTACATCTCAATGGTTATTCCATCCCTTGTATCCTCCCATTCCTCCTTCCCTCCCATTTTCCCCTTATTCCCCTCCCCTATGACTGTTCCTGAGGGGGATTACCTCCCCCTGTATATGCTCATAGGATATCAAGTCTCTTCTTGGTAACCTGCTGTCCTTCCTCTGAGTGCTACCAGGTCTCCCCCTCCAGGGGACATGGTCAAATGTGAGGCACCAGAGTACGTCAGAAAGTCATACCCCACTCTCCACTCAACTATGGAGAATGTTCTGACAATTGGCTAGATCTGGGTAGGAATTTAAAGTTTACCACCTGTATTGTCCTTGGCTGGTGCCTTAGTTTGAGCAGGACTCCTGGGCCATTGAGATTTTGATGGGGGACTTCATTGACTCTGTAGTTCACTTTCAGAAACATAGGCACTTAAACAATTTTAATTCTGCCCAGTTGTGGACACAGAGGGGTTCCCATTTTTTTCCTGTGTCTGCACCAGCTATTGGAAGCCCCTTTAAGTCTGCCGCCTCCTTGCACAGCAGTCTTCTACTGTGTGTCCCGGTGTCACGCGGCATTCCACAGTGTTGTTTCTTTCCTACTGACGATATCGCTGGCTGTGGATGATGGTCCGGCTCTGTGATAGCACAATGCTCTTCTAAGTACATCTAAGAGGTAACCCTATTTCTAAATATCACACTCGGCAGTGCTGCAGTTAGGACTCCAGCATATCTGTATTTGGTAAGAGGACACAATTCAGCTCATACCCGTCATCGTATTAAAATATGCCCATCCCCTTTCAAGCGCTGTCTGGTTTTCAGTACTTTGTTTTACATCTCTGTTACCAAGTTGTAGAAGCTTTTAGAACATTCTCCCTCTCCCTTTCTATGCAGCAATCTCCACATCACTGAGATTTTTTTTATGACATAATTTTTTTTTAACTTTCCCCTTTGCTGTTATTTCCACCCCTAGCTCAGACTCTTGCTGTTTCTAGTTGAGATCCTAGAATGTATTTCTAACTGCCACCTCCTCCGCCGCCGCCCTTCTCCTCCTTCTGTTCCTCCTCCCACTCTTCCTCCTCCCACTCTTCCTCCAACTTTTCCTCCTATTCTATATGCTTTTTCTAGGCAATTCGTTCCATTTCTAAGGTACATTTCTGGCCATGTGTCTTCCTTGCTCCAGAAGATCCAGCACCTTCTTCGAAGTAACTCTCTGGAGGTCTTTTGGGTAGTAAAACATATTCACGTTTTTACATTTCCTCTCTCCTTAGTCCTCACAGCTCCATGTCATAATCTCACCCAGTTCTATGAGCTGTCAAGACACAGAAGATTTCCACTTCGTCTTAGGTCATTCTCATTGTTTCCACTGAGACCTCTCTATATTTGTCCTGTGGTTTTACATTGACGGCCCTCCAGAGCTATGCTTGTAAAGGTTGGCTCCTGGGTGGTGGCATAGGAAAGTTCCGTGGACCTTTAAGAGGTGGGATATGGCCAGGTGTGGTGCTGCATGCTTTTAATCCCAGCACGTGGGAGGGAGAAGCAGGTGGATCAATGTGAGTTCAAGGCCAGCCTGGTCTACAAAGTGAGTCTAGGACAGCCAGGGCTACACAGAGAAACTCTGTCTTGAAAAACAAGACAAAACAAAAACAAAAAAAGAGGTGGGATATGGTGGGTGCACCCTAGAATAGGATTGTGGGAACCAATTTTGTCTTTCTGACTTTGTCTGTGTCTGCTGTATGTTCCTGCTTCAGTTGGAGATGTGATCGCTAACTCAGACACATGCGGCTGTTGTGAGGTGCAGCCATCCATAGCCCTCGCCAGATGTCGAAACAAAGATCATAAATATTGGACTCCTCCCCGACTGAGAGAAAAATCATAAGCTAAATAAACATTTCATTTCTGAAAGTGACTTGGATCAGGCATTTTATTGCAGCAATGCCCAGCTGACTAAATATATCCCTGCAGCTTTTAAATTATCAATGGCTCTTCATTGTCACCGGAAATGCTGTCCACTTTCAGGACTTTCCCAAGTTACCCCATGCAGTCACACTTAATTTGAACCTTAAGTACCGCAGGGGCCCTGACTTAAGCCATTTATCTTAAGCTACTTTGTATTTGATGACTTGCACATACGTGTTTTCCCAGCCACCCTCTAGACTGTGGAGTCCTACAAGGCAGATATATATCCATCTGTCTTTGCATCCTCTGGAGGGGAGGGGAGGCCGCCATACTCCGTGGTCCCTCGTGCAGGAGTTGAGATGCGGCTTGTTAGAACACGTAAGAAGTCACAAATGCAGACTGAATCAAGAGAAACAGGGGGGTAGATTTCCAAACACAGGAAGCCAAACTGTTGAGCTTATTAGATATTGGCGATATTTTCCTGGGGGAGGTGCTGTCAATCTGTTGAATGGGGCAATATCTTGGTTTCCACTCATAGCAATTCCCCCATAGGCCTGGCATCTTCTGCTATTCATTTCCCTGACATATGGGAGATGGGTTGTATTTTTTTCTGAAAATAGAAGATGTGGCAATTGGATCAATTTCTGGGACACATAACTTATCTGGATCAACCTAATGTTCTGTATATAACATTTCCCAAAAGAAGCATCATTTTTGATTTGAGAATTTTATTTTTACATAAATGCCAGTTTGCTATTGCAGCAACTAGTGTGAAAAGCACATCTTCAGTAAGTTGTATAAACTAAACTTTGAACATCCACTTGTTGAACTCAGCCTGCATTGATCAGGTGTGCACGTATAGGTCTGTACTCAGTGTGCTTGGTATAACATGTGCTTCTAAGATTCTTGTAATAGCTGCTTGTCCGTGTACAATCCTGCCACAGTAAGTGCTCCATAGCACACAGCTGTGTTATGGTGATGAGGGATTTGTGGTGAGGTTTGTCCTGCCCCAACTCTAGCCCATTGACTAGTGAGTCCACACTTTCTCATTTGTAAAGTAGAGAAGTTAACATCTGGCTCGAAGGTTGTTGTGAGAATAAGATGAGATAGTTTATGTAAAATAGCATGTTGCCAGGAACTTAGTGAATTTCCACTGAGTAGATGTGATTTAATAATGATGCTACTACTAAGCAGTGCCAAGCAAGTTTCACGGAAAGTAAAGCCTTTCAGGCCTCCAAATTGTCACTCCAGTGATAGCAAGACCCAGTGGTGAAGTGTTCTGCAATACTCTAATTTTCTCCTATTAGCAACCATCACTTCAGTATTTAGCGTATTGTAACATCAGCAAAAATGTCATGGATTTTAAAAACCAGTATTCTTGCTTTTAATCAATTTTATGAATAAGATAAATGAACTAACACAAACATTGAAGAAAACGGGTAACCACATTCACACACTGATAAAGATAATGAGCAGATGACTCACAAAAGAAAAAGAAAAGTGTGTAATATCCATAAGAGAAAATGTGTCCTCTCTGGTTGAGAAAGTAAAGATAATACAATGAAGTACTATTTTCTTTCAAGGGCATTAATGGCAGAAAACCTTTTGGATAATAGAAAGAATCTCGTAGAATTGGTTGCTCACTTAGAATATTGTTGTCAGTAAACTTTTTGTACCTTTTTTTTTTTTAAATGTATTTAGAGAATATGCCTCAAGAACTGTGCTACTATTTATGCCTACAAATATTGAATTTACCTTTGGACATGAAGCCTAAAATAAGAATGCAGGGATAGACAGAAACATACAGGAAAGTGTACACCACAGAATTACTTAAAACTAGTGTTCGCCACACTATGGACTGGCAAAGCCAGCCAGCCACTCAGCTGCATGTTACTGTCAAACCACATGCATTGCAAGATGCATAAAACTGTGTGCAAATTGGAAAAATCCTCACAGCAGTGTTTATTGACAAGATCATGAGGCAAAAGTTTGTATACATCATAATTAAGGCTTTATAAAAGTATGCATGGAAAAAAGGGAGAGGAAAATAAAAATAAAATAAAATCAGTGATTACCTAAGAGAGATGGTACCCTGAATTCCCTTTCCATATTTTGCAAATCTCATTTATTATCTTTTTTTATATACAAATTCTTTTTTTCCAATTTTTATTCATTTTACTTATTTTGTGAATATGTGCATGCCTCAGCATTCATGCGGTGGTCAGAGGACATGTGCAGAACTCAGCTCTCTGGCTCCATATGGGGGTCCTGGGGGACTGAGCTTCCGGCTCGGCCTGCGTGGATACATAGGTACCACATCCATGCCTGGCTCCCTGGGAAGTCAGAAGAGGGTTTCAGAGCCTCTGAAGGCTGTGAGACGCCCTGTGGGCGCTGAGAATTACACCCTGGTCCTCTGCAAGAGCACCACTTGCTCTTAACCATTGAGCCTTTCCTCTGGGCCTCTTAAAACACAAATCCTTAACCAAATGATAAAGACAACTCCTTTTTTCCACTGAAGTTAACTATTGGGTAAATATATTCTTACATGGTGGACAAGTTTACTTTGGCCTCCAGGGCAAAAGCTGAATGCTTAAACAGGTATTAATTAGGCCTGACTTCAGAACTAGGGGCAGATGAAGGTGTCAAAGGTTAATGCAAAATTTGATTGGAATAATTTATACAATGAAAATTCATGTTCCTGATACTCTGGTGAGTTTTCCTTAAGAAAGGTTAAGGAGGTTTTTTTTTTTTTTTTTTTTTTTTTTAAGGCTAAGAATGACAGTGCTTTAATAATGAAAACCTGATAAAAAAATGAAAAAGATTTTTTGCTATGTACACCAAGTACTTCTAGTGTGCAGAACCAACAGAATAAGTACAATTAGCTTATCTTGATCTGTAATTTTTCATATGGTTTTCCTGTCCAAATATATGCAAATTAGGACTGGCATTCATCTTTTAATATTAATGTTTTAAGATAAATTGGATAGAATCAAACACACTGTGTTGTTTGGTAGGTAAGTCATAAAATGGAGGAAGTATTTTTTTTGATGATTTTTAAAGGATTTTAAAGGGTTACACAGTTTTATGTGTAAGAGTGTTTGCCTGCATGTGTGTGCACCATGTGTGTACATTGCCTCAGGGCACTAAAGGATGAACAGGTTGCAAGTGGACTTATGGGGGTTGTGAGCGGTAATGGCGATGCTAGAGACAGAACTTGAGCCCTCTGCAGGGGCAGCCAGTGTTCTTACCCGCTGAGCCCTTTCTCCAGAAACAAAACGGGAGCTTTCAAAAGTGCTCACTAGAGAGGTAAGGAAAAATGGGGAAATCGAAAGACCCAGAGAGTCCTAGAAACCTACAAGAAGACCATTAAGGCTGGTGGATCTGGACCAAGGCAGGTCCGCTCAAACCACTGTACCAACTAAGGACAATGCATGCAGTAAACCTGGAACCCTATTCAGATGTAGCCAATGGACAGCACATTCTCCACAGTTGTGTGGAGAGCAGAGACTGACTCTGACATGAACTCTGGTGCCCCCTATTAGACCACTTCCCCTTGGTGAGGAGACCTGGTGATACTAAGAGGAAGAGTAAGCAGGCTACCAGGAAGAGACCTCATAGGCTGTGATCTTATAGTGGGGGACAAAGTCTTTTTCTGTCACAGACCTAGGGGAGGTGAGTGGGATGAAAGAAGGAGGGAGGGGGAACGGGCAGATACAAGTGAGGGGATAACAAATAAGATGTAATCTGAATAAATTACATAAATAAATAAATAAATAAGTTGCTCACTAAAGACTGCCTTTGAGCCAAACCCAAGGTCGCTTTCTTGTAATCTTTGGAAAGATGTCACACCTTTAAACACGACCTCTCATATCCCCAGGAAGCTATGATCTCACTGCTTTCGTTCTATTCTCTCTGATTCTAATATTGCCACTGAACAAGTATAAAAATGTTTTAGCTAATACTGAATTTTAATATGTGGTATTCTCCACTCTAAGCAGTTCTCAGGCACTGCCTTATTAAGTAGGAGCAGATTCTCTTGGGGGGATATAGGGGGACACTGTCTTCATGTCACATATAAGTACACTGAGGCCCAGAGAGCCTAGGAGATGCCTCCCAGTCACTGAGTAAAAAGGCAGGCCTGCCATGGACACTCAGCTCTCTGGTTTCAGAGCACAGATGATTCATTATTGTACCCTACTATTTCTTACAATATACATCACTGCAGAAAAGAGAGGTAAAGGGCCCCTTAAACCCAAACATGACATAGCAAGGACGGACATTTCTAGGGGAAGTCCAGAGTGAGAGGCAGCTGGCTTTCTATGTAGGTGGCATAGTAAAGGATGCTTTCAGAGAAACCAGGGGACCAATTTGGGGGAATATGATTTTGTACCATAAACTTCTTCGGGAGAGCAGCTTGAGCTCCAGGTGATTATCTCAGGCGGCATCTTAGGACTGCAGGAGACATCAGTCACGCCGACAGCAAAGGAGGCAACGCCACAGCATCTGAAAACGGACTGTGTGGGTGGGGGACAGGGTGCTTCCTTAGGTCCTCTGTGAGGCTTTGGAACTTCAGGCCCAGAATGACATCTCCTTATGTAGAGGGTAATAGCTGCGCATTCATAACTGATTAGAAAAGACCTTGATAGGTCTGACTGCCTGTCCCTTACTCAGTCATTAAGTGAGAATACTGAAGGCTCACAGCACAGCGTGAGTGCCAGCCAGGCCTAGGGTCCACATTTACTTTCTAGGGATGACGGTGCCTGACCAGTGCACGCTCGGGTGAGTCTGCTTTTCCTCAGGAAATTCTAGGAGGTCACTCCAACACCCGGCAGAGGCCCGGCTGCTTATCATCTGGGTAACCTGGGGGGCAATTGCTAAACCTCTCTGAAGCTCCATCATTAATCTGTTAAATAAGGATCATGGCATTGACTTTGCAAGGCTTTGGTGGGAATTAACGTCAGACACCAAGGTCCCTAATCGCTTGCCTGCATTATTATTATTTCAGTATTTGAGGCTATTCAGTAAGCGGCACCGTTGGAAGTGCCTCTGGCTCCATTTTCTCCAGCTTCTCCTTATTACTGTTTTCTTTCCCTACTTGGATTCTTTCCCCTGATCCTCAGTGGGATGAAATTATAGAGATTTTAATTCCTCAAGGTTTAGAAGTGACAAGAAGCTCATCAAAGAAATTATATCCTGGGAAGAAAAAAAATAAAGAAAATAAAAGCTTTTTATAAAGTAGAATGTGAGCTGGCAGGAAGATGTATTTCTATTGGTTTAAAATGAGGCAAAGTCAAGAAGCAGTTCGCGTCGGCGCTGGCATTTCGGAGAGCGATGAAGTATTTGCCCAGGCACCTGTGAGATAATTTGTCATTTTGGACTTTTAAAGTAGGACTCAAGAAAGCAGCAGTAAGCAGTTGGCTGACTTGGAAAACTGATTGGTATTCTCGAGAGAATCCGTTTTATTTGTTCAGTGCAGGGGACCTTCCTCACATCAGAACCTTAAAGGGTCATATTTTGTGAAGACATTCAACTCAGGAAGGAAAAAAAGAATTGTGCTCTTTACCCCTTGAAATTTTTGGTGACTTATACACTGAGTTATTAGTGTTAGAAAAGACTAAAGATGTGGTAATACAAACCCTCATGTCTGGTAACGAGGCGTGCCAGACAGATGTCTGGACTCTGTGATAGGCCTCTGTCTTTGCGCAGGTGTGTGCTAGGGCTGCGCGAGAGGTGGAGCGGAAGTCCCACAGTGCTTCCTCCACAGAACGAAAGGGGAAGCGAAGGAGGGCGGGACTGTTCACAGTTTGTTGTTCCTGGTTGTGGGCCGGGCTGCGTGTTTTCAGGGTCTTAGCCTCTTGCTCAAGAGTGGGATGAAATCCCACACAGATTGAAAAGTATCAAAGGAAATTTATTCAAAGCAGAGTCGGAGTGCAGAACCGAAATAGGCTGTGAGGAACACACAGGGATATGAGTGAAAATACTAAAGGGCGCCCCTTGGGGGTTGCTTTTGTGGAGTCCAAAAGAAAGGCGTTTGCTTGCTGAAGGGTGGCGGTAGATCCCTGTTTGATTGGCAGACTAAATCAGGAAATTATCTCTCTACTGTATATGTCCCTTCCCATAATGCATCTGATTCTAATCGCATACATGCCCAGTTGTGCAAGGCATCAAGTGGCAAATAGGGGAATCTTATTTTTTGCTTACTTTGGGACACAGTTTTGTCCTTCGGCATAGGAAATCCGAACTAGTCCAGGCCAGATTGGCCTTTCTGTTTGTCATAGTCTTGAATATAAGCTGCCTAAGGGGAGGAGACATTGACTCCATTTTTCGCAGTGGGAGTTTACACAGCAAAGCAGGCGGAAGGGGGGAGTTTCTGTGTTAGTAACAGGTTGGTAGGAGTCTTTTAGGAAAGGAGTTTGTGTGTAAATTTGTGCACATGAGTGTCTCAGGCTGTCAAGTGCATATTACTGAAGAAGAGTGTATGCGTAGCCCAGACCAAGAGAGGTCCCAGATCACCAGCTGTTCCCCGTGCTTGCCGGCATCAGCACTTGGATACACAAAGTGCCTGGGCAACACTGAAGCAGGAAACATTCACAAAATGTGACACTTGAGTGGGCATCTGAAGGTTAAGAGTCATACCGAGTAAGGGAAATGATTGTGGGAAGGCATCAAAGCGGCTGGGTCATTTAGAATGAGAACGTTGGTGTCATTTGATGGTGGCTTGGCTGGATAAGGATGATGCGATATGAAAAACAGACCAGTGGCGACATTTTCCAAATAGGAAAGCAATCAAGTTAAAGCTTAGTATTCATGGATACCTGACAGAGTACAGGAAGAGGGAAGAGATAGTGCTAACTACGAGCAAAAAAGGAAATCAAGTAGGCTGTGAGCATCCCCTGGGAGGTCACTGGTGGCATTCCTATAAATGATTGCAAAAAAAGAAATGGGATTTCAGGGAGGGCATGCATGCGCACATGCGCATGTGTGTGTATGTGTGTGTATGTGTGTGTGCACGCGCACGCGTGCATACATGTGCTTGTGCTTGTGAATATGTGTGTGCATTCATGAGGGTGTGTATGTGTGTGTGCGTGCGCACTTGTGCCTGTGTGTGTGCATGTGTGCATGTGCTTGTGGATGTGTGTGTGTGTGTGTGTGTGTGTGTGTGTGTGTTTATGTTTATGCTCAACATAAGAGACCAACTGCTTAAGCTTGTCTGAGTTCTGAGAGTCAAGCCAGGTATGAGGGAGTACTTGAGGATACAGACAGGGGGACATCCATAAAGGCATGTTCCAGAGAAACATGAGTAGAGTACACAGATGGCCAGACTAGTTCTTGAAGAAGGAAAAATCTGTTTTCTCCAGGCAGGAAGTAAAGACACAGGGACCGGCTAGGAGAGAGAGAGAGAAAAGAGTGAAGTGCCCCTGCCCCTGGCCTTCAGACTTTGTTGCCAGAGAGCAGTGATAACATTTCCTTTTTCTTCTCTTTTCTAGGAGCCATTTAGTCTTTTTCTTTAGAGCTGCTGTAGAGTGATATCACTGCAAGTTTGCAGAAGGAGGTTAGCATCCACAGTGATCATGTGCTGCTCTAAGGCAGTGCTTCTCAACCTTCCAAACTCCAGGACCCTTTAATTCAGTTCTTGTTGTGGTGACAACAAATCATAAAATTGTTTTGTTGCTTCTTCATAACTGTGATTTGCTACTGTTCCGAATCATGGCATAAGTATCTAATATGAAGGTTATATGACCTAAATATTGAGAACCGCTGTTCTAAGGTAAAGAGTTTCTTCTCAGATCTTTCTAGGGTGTCTGGGATCAGAATTAGGGAACTACTTAAAGGATTAACTAATGTTGACACCTTACTGGGTTTCCCGTAATTTTAAACATCAATTTTAGCAGTTGTAACTATATGTATGCTACAAAATTGCAAAAGCTGCTTATGTTAAAGTCTAGAGTTTAGTCTGTTAGGTTCAGTGATTTGTCACTTTTGGTCATCAAAAATACCGTTTCATGTAGTTTAAGTTGTCGATGTCAAGCTAATGATGTTAAGGTTATGTCAAACACATAAGAGTACCTGTTAAAATATATCCTCCCATTGGACACTAGTGAAGGACACTGTTTACAGAGGGGAAGAACCAGGACTGAGACACAATAAACACCACAGAATAAGCCCCATTCACTGTATAGCTTTGGATAGAGATGATTTACATGGGTCCTAGCAACTCACTCAGCACATAGCATAAGCATTAAGTAAATATATAACAGCACGAATGACAATAACTTAGGATGTACCTAGATACATGAGATATTTTTGTAGCTCTTCAATGACTGTATTGCAGGATGTCTCTAATGAAAAATACTGAAGATGGTTGGAGTTAGTATATGTAGCTCCTAGACGGCCTCTGAGATGCTTAACTTTCCGTGGCTTCCCTGCTGTCTTCATTTTCTATTGCTGCTATGAGACACCATGACCAAGAGTAACTTCTGGAGGAGAGAGTTTATCCATGCAAGCACGAGCCCAGTTGGGGCTTCCTCCTCTCCAATGATTCCAGCTGGTGTCAGGTTAACATAAAACTAGCCAGCACATGTGGGCATGAGAAATTGTGACACAGTAGTGTGACAACCAGTGTGCAGAACACTATCTATCTGTGGTATTAGTGGCGTTCTGAGGCTTTTTGAGTGGGGCGAAGGGATGGACTATGGCTCTGATTTGTCCAGCCTTAAGCATTATGCTGCTGTGTTTCCTCTATGTACAGGGTTTTATGCTGTCCCCTTTCTCTCTTCTTGACCTCAGGCACACCGTGTTCTGTAGGAGCATCTGCAGAGGGAAGTAATTTAAAGAAGGCTTCATTTCTACTGAAAAATTCCTTCTCTGAATTCCTAGATTCTGAATCATTCAGCTTCCATTTTTTTTCTAGTTTTCTGATTAGAAAATGAGAATAGGAGCTTTCATTTTAGCTCAGGGCTATTCTGAGAACAAATGAGAGGAATTGTGGTATTTAAGCATTCATTTAGTCAACATACCTTTTATTTATTCTTTTGTCCTAAAAGATACATAATCTAGTAGAGGAAGTGATTAGATAGATAAATGATTATACTGTGGAGGGAAAGTACAGTGGAGAGGCTATGGGTGGCTATAAGCTTTGATTTTTTTTTTAAAAAAACCTACTTTATTTGGGGTTCCTTAATGCCTTTACCTCCCTTCCAACCCACCTACCCTAGACGGGAGAGAGAAAAGGTTAATAGGAACAGTGGAAGCAGACCTTTTCAGACTCAGTTTCCTGGACCAATTCCACTCTTCGTCTTCAGGATTCCAGAAGACCCCAACATTCAGCAAAAGCTACCACAGTCGCAGCAGCCAGAACCCGGAACCTCGAAACATTCTCTGCAGCGTTTTCCTCTGGGAGTGTCTTGAAGTGAAGCAATGAACAGCCAAGGGATGCGAAGCAATGCAAAAGCCAAAAAGCCAAGCCTCTGTTTTAGGGCTCATATTTGTCTCTTCTCAGAGTCCATACCAGGATGTTCCTCAGCTGGCAAAGACCGTGCCCTCACAGGAGGCAGTTCCCTTTCTAGTGGACAAACGTGACACGCCCTCTCACAGTCTGATTTACACACCACACTTGGCACCAGAACAAAATCGTGTTTACACCCACTGCGGATGGCCAGCAGAGCCCACAGCTCTGGCCGTCCACTGGGGGTTCTCAGACGAAAGGGGTAGAACTTGAGGCTGTTCTACCCTCAGAATCTCAAGAGAAAGAAATCCCCTTTTCCTATCTTCCAGGGATATAATAGTTGAAACCTGGTGTGGTTCTTTCCAAAAGTTTAATTATTCAACTCCAGAATTTAATTTCATGAATATATGCTTACCAAATTGAGTTCTAGTTCTAGGTAATGAGGCAAGGAGAATCTACTTTAAAATTCTATAGAGTGCCTGTTGTATGCTGGGCCTGGTGAGAGGTGCTCTTTGAAATTTGTAAGCAAGCAAAACACAAGCAAGCAAGCAAACAAACTAGTGGCAAAGTCCCTTATAACCTTTTTCCTCAAGACATAATGGCCTAGTTTGGAATTCTAATGGGTACAGTAGAGTGAGTTACATGCCTTCAGGAGAGAAATGGGCTATACAGACTGAGTATCCTTGTCTGAAATGTTTGGGAAAATAAGTGTTTAGGACACTTGTGTGGATTTTGAATACTTGCACATGCAGAATAATGTGTCATGCATTAGAGAACCCAGTCCAAACAGTAAATTCATATAGACCTCATCCATAAACTCTAAAATAGTCATTCTAAACATTCCTTTGACTCGAATACACTTCCTCATGTGGTGTCCCTCAACCATAACATTATTTCGTGGCTACTTCATAACTATAATTTTGCTGTTATTAATTATAATTTAAATATCTGATATATGACTCCAAGGGGGTGACGTTTTTATTTCCTCAGATGTGGGGGTAAGATGAGAGCTGTACCCAAGCTGTATGAATACATAGCTTGGGCTGAGCATTTCTTTCTCTGTCTATCCCTAGGCCCAGGCTTGATGCTTCTAACCTCCGGACAATCTAATCTTCTGTAGGTCCAGACTTTAAAAGCCTCAGCTTCCAGCCTCTATCTGTTAACATAGACCTAGAATGTTTTCAGTCTCCAAGACTTACTGCTGAATAAGCTCACTGTTTCTAGAGCTCTTTCTGAACTCAGGCTGGCTGGTTCAACTCAGCTGTTCTGGATCAAACTTGTCTCCACACTGACTGATTCAAAATGGCTTCTCTTAGCTTCTGACTGAATTGCTTTGCTTGAAAAACTATCTCTGATGTCTACAAACTGAGCTTCACTGACTGCATAAACTGAACACAACTGCATGAACTCAATTGCATTCAACTGAACCACACCAAGCTGAGCTCTTTTTCCTGTCTGTCCTCCTGAGAGTAAGGGATATCCTATCTCTGACTCACTTTGTCAAATCTTTCTTTGATTTGTCACTTTGTGTGCCCCTCAATTTGATTTTCAAATTGCCCTCTTCCTTCTGTAAACTAACCTTACTTTCCTTGCTTAGGATTGAAGGTGTGTACTAGGGCTGTGTCTGTATTCCAGCAAGGCCATACTGCTGTCCAGAGCATGTCTGCATTCCAGCTGCATCACAAAGACCTAGAAGGTCTTTAGATTTGACTCCTTGCCACTATAGTCATGTTACTGGGTAAAAATTCCCCTACAGGTAGCACTTTTCTATGGCTTGGGGTACTGTACTAAAAAGGAGAAGGTGTGCTAATCAGTAGCATTCGTCTCTGTCTGTCTCCTGACTGCAGTTGAAATATGACCAGCTTCCTCAAGCTCTCTTCCATGATGGATTATGCTCTCAAAACCGTGAGCCAAAATAAGCCATTCTTTTATTAATTTTCTTTTGTTAGGGATTTTTGTTGCAGTAAGAAGTAACTAAGACAAATCTTTTACCATAGAGTTATAGCACTCTTGGAAGAGGAGACTCTAAGAATGTTTTAGTGTTCTTTAGGTAAAAGCACACATTTAACCTTAATGAGAAATTGAATGCTATTGAAGGAGCATTGAGAGGCCTACCATACAATATTCATAGGCTAAGTAAAGCATAATTTGAACATAGTTATTACACATGTGTGAACAATGCTGCTCCCAGATGGCATATTATTAAGTAAAAATCTCAGTGCTTCTGACAGATTATTTCCCCATGAGTTTTTGCTCATATAGGCCAAAGCACCTAAAAAACAACACAGGCTATTGATTTTTGTCTCTGTTGCCTACTATAACTAGATGGCATCACTCTATTGCTGAAGACACTACATACTTCAATGGCAAGACAGAGAAATCAGTCATGAAATGACCAGAAAACTCCCTACAAGTTGGACAGCTTTCGTAGCCCTAGAAAGTGCTATGCAGGCTGCTAGAGGGTAAAGATTTCAACGCTTCTATCAGTCTCTGGGCCTTGCATGCTATAATAATGACCTGACCTGGTACAATAGTGGCAAGGCCGTTTATGAGTAACCAACTGCCTTCTTAAATGGATTTGAGACCTCATCCACAGGAGGCAATTCATGGCTGGTACTGGAAACATAGTCAAAACCCGTGGCTAAAAATGCTGAAGTCCCTCAGGGGAAAACCCTTTGACGTTGTTTTTATAAATGGTTGTGTCATCATACCCCTGTCCAAGTAGTGGTGTTCACATTATTGTAGTGGGTAGTAGTTAATGTAGAGACTCATAACTGTTCAAAGTGCTGAAAGCAAGTGACCGTGAGTCATTAGCTGTAGATGGAAATTTATATCAATTCCAACTTGTGAGGGCTCAGGGGACATCACAGAAGAATGGGGCGAAATAAGAGTCTAACTGCTAGAGGATATGAAGGAGTGCTGTAAAGGCCGGCCTCTGGATGTGACACGGCTGCTGCACACATGAGCTCATAGTCTCTGTGGCTGTCAGGATTCCACAGTGGCCTGGGCGGGGGGAGGGGCTCTTGATGCTTCACCCCAAGCCAAGGACTTAATGGTAGTTGATGGCTGCCAAAAGGGTTACTTTAATTTGGGGAGAGGGTGGCCATTTGTAGTTTGTCCAAACCCAGTGGATGACCCCACATATTTGCATATAGGCTGCAAGTATTGGATTTCATATGTTATTTTTAATTTTAATATATTTTATTAATTTATTCATATTACATCTCAATGGTTATCCCATCCCTTGTATCCTCCCATTCCTCCCTCCCTCCCATTTTCCCCTTATTCCCCTCCCCTATGACTGTGACTGAGGGGGACCTCCTCCCCCTGTATATGCTGATAGGGTATCAAGTCTTGGTATGTTATTTTTTAAAAAGACATGATATTTGAAGGGAGATGGGAGATTTGTTAGAGGTTTCAAGGACAAATTGGTGGAGCAGCGAGGGGGATGACATGACCAAGATATACTGAATATATATGTATGAACAATTTTTTAAAAGATAGCATATTCTGAAATTTTCCCTTCTAGCCTAAATCTCAGAGAAATACAGAAATATAAAACCAACAAATACATATCTCTGCTGAAAGGGAGCAGATGGAATTAAGCAGAACATTTAATGGGATGACGAACAATTTGCTCATACAGAATAAGAAGGAATTACAAAAACTCGAGAAAGACTAATGTCTTAGGATGATACACCATTACTCCACACACAAAATTATTTCACAAAAAGTAGAATGATAAAATCATATTAAAAACTCTTCAAGATGAGAATATAGGATACACTCAGGCTGATCTGTGTCTTCACATTTATGAAAGAAAAATAAATGCCTATAAAATTGGAGTGAGAAGCTACACAAGACTCCATTTGGAGATGTTTGAAATACAGACTAAAAATATTAGAAGAGAAAAAAATTATATAATGTTAAACATGTCACATAGCCTGGAAACAGTATAATACTAAACCAGATATTTGAAATATCAACCTAAGGATTTTTTTCACCAAATGCTGTGCGAAGAAAAGGGTGTGGGCAAAAATTTTAAACATGTACATAAGATGGAAATTTTATTTATAAGCTTTCAGCATCTGTCTAATGAGATGAAAGATGAAAACATGAAATAAAGAGAAAAAAAGAATAAAGAGTGTAAAGGGTGAATATTTTGATCTTAAATGCTAGCTTAAAAAGAGTTTCTGCTTTTAGTTTTTGTTTTTTGTTTTGTTTTGTTTTGTAAGTATCGGCATACATTTAGGGTTATGTTTTGTGATTGTTTCTCAACTCTAAAAAATTCATTTTTTCATATTTTCCAAGTACACATAGTCCGCGACATAACTGTCTAAGTAGTTTTAATATCGGACATATGTCAGCAGCCTGATGGGTAAGACTAGACGTGAGATCTTCCACTCTTGCCATCCTGAAGCCCATCTTCTGGCTTTTGGTTCCAGATGTTCAGATTGGGAATTCTCAACCCATATAAAAGAAAGAATTGAATATGTGAGCGTCTTCAAACACTTGATAAACTTGAATATCCATAACACAAAATGAGAGGGTTGAGGTGGCATTTTTTGTTGGATACAGGAAGAAACAAAGCATTCACTTTACTTAGAGATGCTGCTGAAATCTCTGTGTGGACATTCTTTTTATTTAATTAATTTATTCAGATTACAACTCAATTGTTACCCCATCACTTGTATCTTCCCATTCCTCCCTCCCTCCCGCTTTCACCCTATTCCCCTCCCCTAGGTCTATGACCGAGGGGGACCTCCTCCCCCACTATATGGTCATAGGCTATCAAGTCTCATCTTGGTAGCCTGCTTATCCTTCCTCTGAGTGCCACCAGGCCTCCCCACCAAGGGGAAATGGTCAAATATCGAGCACCAGAGTTCATGACAGAGTCAGTTCCCGCTCTCCACATAACTGTGGAGAATGTCCTGTCCATTGGGTAGATTAGAGTAGGGGTTCGATGTTTACTACTTGTATTGTCCTTGGTTAGTGCAATAATTTGAGCAGAACCCCCTGGGACCCAATTCACCCATCATGATGTTCTTCTTGTAGGTTTCTAGGACCCTCTGGGTCCTTCTATTATTCAATATCAGAAACCATAAGTTTGGAATATTAAAATGGAGGTGGGGATGAGATGGCAGTGGCCAGACATGATGGAACATACATACGTGATGGAGCTCAAGTACACAATGTAATAGAAACTCTATGCAGCATGGGGTGAAGAGTTCTAGTGGATGAAACCACTGCAAACTGGGATGTAAGTGTACTAAATCAAAGTTGACTCTGGTACCAAGAGTGCAGACCTATTAAAATCTAATCACACCTTAAGATGAAAGACAGCACATTTCATATGACCCAACAATTCTTTCTTGTGTTTGTGCTTGGATTATGCAGTTTTGTTTGTGTTTGATATGCTAATTAACATTTGTGTCTGGCTATTATGTTTTCCACATAAACAATAATTTAAAAATATTTTTTCCTTGACTCTATTGTGATACAGCAGCACGTTGTTTAGTTTACGTAAGTTTGTCTACTTCCTGTAGTTTCTATTTTTGATATTCAGCTTTATTTGTTTATGGTCAGAGAGAATGTAGGATGTGACTTCAATTTTCCTATATATGGTGAAACTTGCTTCCCTCCTGATATTTTACCAATTTTTGAAAAAGTTCTATGGGGTGAAACAATATCTATTCTTCTTTTGGTATTATAGGTTTTAAATTTTATTTTTTATTATTTTTTTTTATTTATTCACCTTACATCCTGATTGTAGTTTTCTTGTGGAGTTCTTGTCCCCTCTGGGTCCTTCTATCCTTCCCCCCACTTTTCCACAAGGCTCCCCATGCTCTGCCTAAAGTTTGGCTGTGAGTCCCAGCATATGTTTTGATCCCCTGCTGGGTAGAACCTCTCTGATGACAACTATCCTAGGCAAGCATAGCAGAGTATTTGAAATAGTGTCAGGGTTTGTCTCTCTCCCATGGGGTGGGTCTCAGGTGTTGGTTGGATATTCTCTCCATCTCTGCTCTATCTTTATCTCTTCACATCTCATAGGCAGGGTAAACTTTGAGTTGGAGCTCTTATGGGTGTTTGGTGCTCCCTTCTCTCCACTAGAAGTCCTGTCTGGCTAGAAGGTGGCCTCTTCAGGCTGCATGACTCCTGCTTCTAGGAGCCTTAGCTAGAGTCACCCCATATTCTCCAAGGAGACTACCCAGCTATAGGTCTACAGCTTGTCTCAGCAATGTCCTCACCCTTGGTTTCTCTCCTCTCTCCAAGCCCTCTGTCCTCCCACGCACACAATCCGCTCATCTGATCCCCACCCTCATTTCCCTACGCACTCTCTCTCCTGCCCTGTTCTCTATCTTCATCCACTTCTGCTGTCTGTTCTGTTTTCCCTTCTGAGTGAGAGTCAAGCATCCTCCCTTGGGCCCTCCTTGATAAGTAGCTTCTGTGAATTGTAGCATGGTTATCCTGCATTATATGGCTAATATCTGCATATAAGTAAGTATGTACCATTTGTGTCTTTCTGGGTCTGGGTTACCTCACTCAGGATGAAATTTTCTTGTTCAATCCATTTGCCTGCAATATTCAAGATTTCCTTGTTTTAAATAGCTGAGTAGCATTCCATTGTGTAAATGTACCACATGTTCCTTTATCTATTCTTCAGTTGAGGGACATCTGGGTTGTTTCCAGTTTTGGCCATTATGAATAAGGCTGCTATGAACATGGTTGAGCAAATGTCCTTGTCGAATGGTGGAGTGTCTTTTGAGTATATGCCCAGAAGTTGTACAGCTGGTCTTGAGGTAGAACTGTTCCCAAATTTTATGAGAAAGCACCAGATTGATTTCCACAGTGGTTGTAAAAGTTTGCACTCCCACCAGCAATGGAGGGATGGTTCTCCCTTTTCCACATCCTCACCAGCATGTGCTGGCACTTGAGTTTTTTTATCTTAGCCATTCTGATGGGTGTAAGATGGAATCTCAGATTCGTTCTGATTTGCATTTCCCCGATGATTAAGGACATTTGAGCATTTCTTTAAGTGTTTCTCGGCCGTTCTACATTCCTCTGTTGAAAACTGAATGCTTAGCTCTGTGCCCCATTTTAAAATTGGATTATTTGTTTTGTTGGTGTGTAATTTCTTTGGTTCTTTATATATTTTGACAGTCTGCCGGCTGTCATTTTGTTCTGTTGACAGTGTCTTCTGCCTTACAGAAGCTTCTCAGCCTCATGAGGTCCCATTCATGAATTATTGATCTTAGAGCCTGAGCTGTTTGTGTTCTGTTCACGAAGTTGTCTCCTGTGCTAATGAGTTCAAGGCTCTTCCCCACTTTCTCATCTAATAGATTTAGTATTTCTGGTTTTATGTTGAGGTCTTTGATACACTTGGATTTGGGTTTTGTGCAGGGTGATAAATAGAGATTTACTTGTGTTCTTCACATGCAAGTGTTCGCAGGTGTCTGAGTTTATTTCTAGGCCTTCCATTTTATTTCATTGCTCAACCTGTCTGTGTTTATGCCAATACTGTGTGGTTTTTTATTACGATTGCTTTATAGTATGACTTGAAATCAGGAATGGTGGTACCTCCAGAAGTTTTTTTATTTTATTTTATTTTCACTATCATGAGTTTCTTTTTAATTCTTCCATAGTAAGTTGAGAATTGCACTTTCAAGGTCTGCAAAAAAAATTGTGTTGGAATTTTAATGGAAATTGCATTGAATCTGTAGATTGCTTTTGGTAAGATGGTCATCTTGACTATGTTAACCTTTAAAATTCATGAGCACGGGGCATCTTTCCATCTCCTGATATTTTCTTCTATTTCTTTCTTCAGAGAATTGAAATTCTTTTCATACAGATCTTTCACTTGCTTGGTTAGAGTTACACCAAGATATTTTATATTATTTGTGGTTATTGTGAAGGGTGTTGTTTCCCTACTTTCTTGCTCAGCACATTTATCATAGGTATAAAGAGGACTACTACTGTGTGTGTGTGTGTGCGTGCATGCATGTGCGTGTGTGCTAATCTTATATCTAGCTACTTTGTTGAAGAGTTTTTTTTATCAGCTGTAGGTGTTTGTTGGTAGAATTTTAGGGGTTACTTTATGTATTTTATCATATCACCTGTGTATAGCGAAACTTTTTACTTCTTCCTTTCCAATTTATATTTCCTTGATCTTCTTTAGTTGTCTTATTTCACTGGCTAGCATCTCAAGTACTATGTTGAGTAGATATGGAGAGAGTGAACAGCCTTGTTTTGTCTCTGGTTATAGTGGAATTGCTTTTCTCCCCATATAATCCGATGTTGGCTATTAGCTTGCTGTATATTGCCATTATTATGTTTAGTTATGATCCTAGTATCCCTGATCCCTCCAAGACTTTTATCATGAAGAGGTGGTGGATTTTGTAGAATGCGTTTTCGGAATCTAGTGAGATGATCATGTGTTTTTTCCTTTCAATTTGCTTATTTGGTGGATTACATTGGTGCATTTTTGTATGTTGAACCATCTCTGCATCCCTGGGATGAAATCTACTTGATCATGGTGGATGATATTTTTGATGTGTTCTTGTATTTGGTTTGCAAATACTTTATTGAATATTTTTGCATCAATGTTCATAAGTGAAATTGGTCTGAAATTTCCTTTCTTGGTTGAATTTTTGTGTGGCTTAGGTTCTATGATCTTCATAGAATGACTTTGGCAATGTTCCTTCATTTTCTGTTTTGTGGAATAGTTTGAGGAGTATTGGTATTAGCACTTTTTGAAAGTCTGGTAGAATTCAGCACTAAAATAATCTGTCTCTGTACTTATTTTTTTTAGATTTTTTAAATGACTGCTTCAATTTTCTTAGGGCTTATAGAACTATTTTTTTATTGTTAATCTGATCTTGGTTTTAATTTAGCAAATGTAATCCATCAAGGAAATTATACATTTCATTTATATTTTCCAGTTTTGTGCAATAAAGGCCTTTGAAATAAGACCTAATGATTCTTGGATATTCCCAGTGTCTGTTGCTATGTCCCCCTTTTCACTTCTGATTTTGTTAATTTGGATAATAGCTCTCTGCCTTTTAGTTATTTTGACTAAGGGTTTGTCTGTCTTGTTGATTTTCTCAAAGAACCAGCTTTTAGTTTTGTTGATTCTTTGAATTGTTCTTTTTGTTTCTAAGTTATTGATTTCAGCCCTGAATTTGATATCATCATCATAAGATTAGATTGAAGGTAGTTTTCTTGCTCTTCAGGTCTGTTAGAATGTCCAGAGCTTGTTGTAGTAGGGTATCTCGATTCTGGTGGTGCTGTATTGACCTGGGTTTTGATGAGTGTGTTTTTATGCTGTCCTTTAGTCATCTGGTTGTCCCTGGTATTGGGAGCCTTAGAAGTCATTGGTGGGCCTTGATGGTTGCCACCTCTGTGATTGCAGGTAGGGTTGGGGGCCTGGAAACTGTTGTGCTCTGCTTCTGGCAGTCCTGTTGGTTGCTGCCTCTGGTCATCCCTGATGGTTGCTGCCAGTGGGTGGTGTCTCTGGGATTGCAGGTAGAGCTGGGACCTGGGATCTCTGTCTCATGGAGGGCACTGGGCAGACCTGGCCACTGCTGGTAGTCCCCAATGAGTCTTGTCTCTGGAGTTAAGGGTAGAACTGGTGCCCAGGAACTGGTGTAGGGAGGTCAAGGGACAGACCTTGACTCTGTTGCTAGTCCCCGTTGGCTGCTGCCTCTGGAATTTCAGGCAGAGCTAGGGCCTGTGATCTGGAGTGTAGAGGCAAGGGGCAGACCTCACCACTTCTTGTAGTCCCCAGTGGCTGCTACCTCTGGAACTACAGGCAGAGAGAATGTATATTCTTTAGACATTGGGTAGAATGTGCAGTTGAATTCTGTTAAACTCATTTGATTTGAAAATGATTGTCAATCTAGACTTTCCCTTCTGAAAGTAACATGTGATTAAATTATCATGGCTTCTAAATTACATGAGTACGGTGTTATGGATAATCTCCTAATAACATGTAGAAAGTTCTATTTTTGGCCTAACTCCAAACTTCTGCCAAATCTGGAACCATAATAGTTATCAGTTCTTAAGAAAAAAGGGAATCTCCTGAAAAAGAGAGATTTTATGGATATTTGGGTATGTAAAATATAAAACTTCCATCAGACAATGGGCATATAAGTACAATATATTTTAGTGTTATTACCATACATTCATTTGTGTAATTTGAAGGAAACATTTAAAAATCAGACCCAATAACAATATTTCCCTTAGAAATACCATCAGGGGTATGCTAAGTAGTAGTTTTGTGTTCAGAACATATAAAAAATACTTACATAGGATTAATTCATAATGATACTCATAATGGTGTTTAATGTAGCCATGGCTTAATAAAGATACCTTTCCCAGTAGAACTTGGGATTCTATGATTATCACAGTAGGACTGCATGAAATGATGCATTCAGATTATTCTGTTGTGGTAAATTCTTCCCAGCAGAAGTCCTGAATGTGCCAGTGTTGACAGCTCTTCACTCAAAACTGTGGTTGCTAGCAGAGGTCTTAGCTGAGAGTTTAAATATATGAGCCACAAGTTTTTAAAATGCAGAAAAACTGGAGAAACACTTTGGAATTCTGGGAAACTCAATCCTTAGCGTTCAGAAATGATCCTGGACATGAACCCAGGTGTTCCACTTGAGTATGGTGGGTCCTTGTCCCCTGGTGTTCAGGAAGGCACTTCTGATAAGGCTTTCTGCTCAGGCTTGTTTAGCAAACCCAGAAAGCACCCATGAGAATTAGCTTGCCCATCTGATGCTTTGCCACACACATGCCAAGTGTGGCTACCTGCACACAACACACGTTTCCAAGCATGCCAAAGCATGGGTAGCTTTAAGGGTTTTACTAACATGATGCTTTCAAAATCCTTGACTTCTACATGTGTTTTCTTCCAATTATCAGTTCTGTATACCGACTCTTTCACTTCCCCAAATAATAACCTTTTCCAGGCATCCTTAGGGCTGATATGGCACCTTTGACTTGGGATCACATCCCGCACACACAATAAAAGTTGGGGTAATGAGAAATAGGAGGAGTAGGGCTTCTTAGGTGAGTGACCAAGCTGTCTTAAACCCAAGAGTTTCTTAGATTTTTGGACTCACAAAAGAGATTTGTGATATCAGTTCTTTTAAAAGTGGCTAACAGAATATTAAGACATGTTAAGTAGAACCACAACTGCATGTTTTA
The DNA here is from genome assembly GCF_964271855.1 of Acomys minous. Taxonomy (NCBI): domain Eukaryota; kingdom Metazoa; phylum Chordata; class Mammalia; order Rodentia; family Muridae; genus Acomys; species Acomys minous. Next base: position 4,988,085 of record NC_140501.1, on the reverse strand, counting down.
TGTATTTCCTTTGGGATTCAGTGGAAGGTAGGGTTTTTTTGTCCTTTTTAAAAAATTAATTAATTTATTCACTTTATATACCTATGGAAGCCCCCTTCCTGCCTACCCTACCCTTCTTTTCCATTGCCCCTTCTCCTCAGAAAAGGAGGCTCCTCCTGTCCTCCCAGCCCATCCCAGCACATCAAGTCACATTAGGATTAAGAGCATCCTCTTACCGAGGCCCAACAAGGCAGCCCACCTAGGGCAAAGTGATCTAAAAGCAGGCAACAGAGTCAGACACAGCCCCTACTCCACTTAGTAGAGGACCCACCTGAAGACCAATGTCTCATAAGCTACATATGTGTAGGGGGCCTAGGTATAGTCCTTGCATGGTCTTTGGGTGGTGGTTCAGTCTCTGTGAGCCCCCATGGTCTTCAGTTAGTTGACTCTATTGGTTTTATTGTGAAGTTTTTGTCCTTTCCAGGTCCCTCTATTCTTCCCTCAACTCTTCTTCAAGATTCTCTGAACTCTGCCTATTCTTTAGCTGTCTGACTGTGAGTCTCTGCATCTGTTTCTGCTAGGTGCAGGTGAAGGTTCTCAGAAGACAGTTAGTTATGCTAGGCTCTTTTCTGCAAGCATAGCAGAGTATTCAAAATAGTGTCACAGCTCTCTCTCTCTCTCTCTCTCTCTCTCTCTCTCTCTCTCTCTCTCTCTCTCTCCCCTCTCTCTTGGGATAGGTCTCATGTTGGGCAAGTCTTTGTTTGCCCCTTCCCTCAATCTTGTCTCTATATTTATCCCAGCACACTTCGTAGGCAGAGTTAATTTGGGGTTGAAAATTTTGTGGGTGGGTTGGTATTCCTCTCCCTCCATTGGAAATCCTGCCTGGTTATAGGAGGTGGCCACGTTAGTCTACATGTCACCCACTGCTAGCAGTCTCAGCTAGAGTCACTTCAAATAGCCTGCCCAATTCCAGGTCTATAGCGTGTCCCAGAGATGCCCGCCCCCCATTGGTTTCCCTTCTTGCTCCCAGACTTCTTACCTCCCACTACCACTCCCCACCCACCTGATCTTCCCCCTCCCAACTTCTCTTCAACCTAGTTTTCTGTCTTCATCCATGTCCTATGTCTATTTTATTTCCCCTTCTGAGTGACAGCCAAGCTTCCTCCTTTGGACCCTCCTTGCTACTTAGCTTCTTGGGGTCTGTGGGATATAGAGTATTTACCCTGTACTACATGGGTCTGGTTTACTTTACTCAGGAAAATATTTTCTAGTTCCTTCCATTTACCTTCAAATTGGGTTTTGCTGCAGTAGCAAATCATACGCATATTGTAGGGTCTCACAACTATAGCAGAGCATCTCGTGCTCACTCTCTATAGGCAGAAACGGGTCAGCCGTAGCTGTTGACCTCACTTAGGAACCCAGATGGGTGGATGAGGTCCTATCAGAAAAGATACCCTAGACAGAAGGAAAAGATGCCATAAATTCATAGGCTAATTCCAAGCTTTTTGCTGGCAAGTGCCAAGCCCTAATGTTTACTTTACACTGAGCGCAGCGGCAAAGATATGGGCCATACCTTGTGTCACTGGAGGTGAGGATTACATTTTCCTTTAGTAAAGGACAATGAATAATGTCAAAGCAAAAATAGCCTCAGAGCTAAATAAGCAAGAAGACTTTATTCAAGGTCACTCTAGTTGGAAGAGAGGGGAAGCAAATCATGTTCTGAAACCATGCTCTGCTGACACAGAGGTACCAGGATCTTTACATGCTGGAGAGGAGGTCCAGACCATCTGTATTTGCTAATTGTCACTGCACAAAAGAACACTAATGTTTGTCACATCTTCATGACAATAGGTAGTTTGAAAATTTACAGGCAGATGTTCACCTACTTTAGGCACACCCTGGCTGCATAGTCAGATACCCTGGATCTTACCTGTCTTGATTTTATGTATCCCAGTCCCTTGAGGAAAAAAAAAAACCCAAGTTGTAAAAGTAGCAAGAGGCTGGCTTGGATTTATATCTCAAAGAGGCAGAGGCAGCATAATCATACTTTCTAAAGCAAGTGCTTGTAAAACATCCCAGTGAACAGAGAAGGCTGCCTCAAGTCATGCTAAGAGAAGCCACAGTGTTGTCTTGGTCAGCTTATCTACACAGTGGTCTTTAGGTTTGTGTGTGCACATGTGGTAATATCAGTCAATTGCTTGATTCCCTGCAAAGGAAGTGGAGTTTGTTGTCTTGAGTAGAGACAATACTTTGTTTGTTTTTTTAAATTAATTTATTCATATTACATCTCAGTTGTTAGCCCATCCCTTGTATCCTCCCATTCCTCCCTTCCTCCCACTTCCCCCCTACTCCCCTCCCCTATGTCTGTGTCTGAGGGGGACCTCCTCCCCCTGTATATGCTCATAGGGTATCAAGTCTCTCCTTGGTGACCTATTATCCTTCCTCTGAGTGCCACCAGGCATCTCCATCCAAGGGACATGGTCAAATATGGGGCACCAGAGTTTGTGTGAAAGTCAGATCTCCTTCTCCACTCAACAGTGGAGAATGTTCTGTCCATCGGCTAGTCTGGGTAGGGGTTCGAGGTTTATTGCCTATATTTTCCTTGGGTGTTGCCATAGTTTGCGGAGGACCCCAGGGCCCAGACTCGCCTGTAGTTTTCCCGCTGGATCCTTCTATTTCCTCATTCTCCCAGGTTTCTCACACCTAAAGTCTCAATAGGATGTCCTCCCCTCTTACCCACTTTCCTGGTAGGTACAGTTTTTCATGGGAACGTACACCTTGGACTAGTGAGAGACAATACTTTGAAGACTCTTTGGTGCTCATAGGATTGGTGTGAGTCTGAAAAATTTGTCTGGAAAAATATACAGAGAGGAGATCCCTGAAAGACACTTCTCCATCATTCCTTGGAATGGTGTACGCATGAGTTTGCTACTGCCAGACAAAAATGCAGCTATTGGCACCACTCCTGCATTTGCTGGGGGGAGGGGGATGCTAGCCCCTTGTTTTTTGTTTGCTCCAGAGTTTAAGCTGGAGCTAGGATTCCTGATAGTTTACTAGTCCCTTCATAATGGTAATAGAATAGCCTCTCTCTAATGTCCATCTTCACCCCTTGGTACTGTGGAAGGAGAGTTCCAATTTAGGATTCTGTGAGGGAGGTGACAGAGTAAGTTCCACCAAGATTGAACATAGCTAGAGATAACTGCTACCCACCCAACCAAAGGGAGAAACAGCAAACAGCACAATGTTCAAGATAGAACCACTCCTGTCCACTGGGCGATGCTGAGTACATAGAGTAGCTGTGAAGGCTTTTGTGGTTGCATATTCTTTTCTTTACTGACTCTTCTATGGAAAAAACAGCTGGACCTTTATGATTTGTTTTTGTTTCTGGCTGGGACTCCTTGGTTCATTGGTATAGTGTGGCAGATGTTTTAGCCATATTTGGCTAGTTTATTTCTAGCTATTTTATTTATTTATTTTTAAATGTATTCGCTTTACATCCTGACTAGCCTCCCTCCCTTGTCTCCTCCTGGGCCCACCCCCATCCCTGTCCCTCCCCTAGTCCTCAGAAAGGGGGAGCCCTCCTCCCCTACCAACTGACACCAGCCTGTCAAGTCACATCAGGACTGACTGAGTCCTCTTCCTCTGTGGCCTGGCAATGCAATCCCATCAGAGCCAGAGGTAAGTGATTAAAGAGCAAGCCACAGAGTCCATGACTGAGATGGCCCCTGCTCCCCTTACTAGGGGACTCACATGGAGCGTGAGGTACCTGTTGGCTACATCCTCTCTGTGCATGCTCCTTCATTGGTGCATCAGTCTCTGCAGGTCCGCCTGGGCCCAGCTCTGTTGGCTTTGCTTTTTATATGAAATCAGAAGGAGTAGATATATGGGCCTTTGGTAATCTCTTGGGCTCACCAGTTAGAAATATAAAAACTTCTCAGCATATTATGAATTTATCAACTTACTTCCTAAAAAGGAACAGCAGTTCTTAGTCTTTGAGGTTGTAAGCCTGGGCCAGAGCCCCGCCACTCACCTCTCCTACCTCCAGCTTCCCACCTGGATTTTTTTTTCTTCATGTCTTGCAGGTGTTTATGGAGAAGAAATCGGGCCATGCTTGCAGAGTATGTAGCCTTGGCCCATGGTTAACCACTAGCAGCTATTTAAAAGGCAGCCTCTCCCATTCTGCTTCGCCCCCCCCCACCACCCTCCTGTTATTTTTCTGTGGCAGTTGCAATCCCAGCATTTGCTCAGGAGGAAGGAAGGACACACACACAAGTCTATTTTTGAATTGGCTTCTGGGAGCTGCAAAGTGCCACATGCTCTGGCTCCAGCTTTCCTTATAGCCCGAGGATCTCCCACGTGACTCATCTGGCCTAAATCAAATAGGGCCGGAGGAGGCTGAATCTTGTGCAGAACAGATTGGAGCACTATCTGCCAGGCCACTGGGTCATTGACTGAGCTGTGGTGCTCCACAAATATGCAGCATCTTGAGGAGAGGTTTATGAGACAGTCTTTACTGTATCCTCACACTCATGCTGCATTAATCACGCTGAAGCGTGCAAGTACCCAAGTGCTTTGTGAATAGGTAATTAATTAAAACATTATATGCAAGTGTCATGCAATATGTGAGGATTTTTAATGGAAATCATTAACATTTCCATGAAAATTTCTTTGGGCCTATTTATAAACATGTGCCCAAAGATGTGATATCTCTAGTATATAAATAATCTATCTCTCTCTCTCTCTCTCTCTCTCTCTCTCTCTCTCTCTCTCTCTCTCTCTCTCTCTCTGTGTGTGTGTGTGTAAAGCTTTTGATGGTGATTTTTACTGGTGTGGCCTTAGATTATGAAGTTGGGAGCTAGTACTAAATATTTTCCCAAGTGTCATTAAAACAACGCCATTTATTTTTAGTTTTAAAGAGTAACTGTCTTACAAAATTTAACAAATCAAAAAGTTTCATTGGCAGTAATATTGTGTTTCTTAAACTCTAGTTGCCTTGGTTACTCTTGGGATATTAAAATAATCTGGACCTCCAGACTGATAGGGCTAGCCTTTCTTTATTTTGAGTCTGTGGTCGCTCTAATGAAGACCTTGTAGGGCAGGCAGAAAAGAAATGTGTGTGCTCTCTAGAAGTAAATATGGCTCTAGCAGGCAGCAATTTGGGTAATTACTGTGCCCCCAAAGAAAACAGCATCATTAATATGGAGAATCACTACCATTACGGCACTGTGTACTCTTCCCTAAGTGTTTCTGGGATGTAAAGTCACATTCTTCAACAGTCCCCATCTATCTATCTATCCATCTATCTATCTATCTATCTATCTATCTATCCATCCATCCATCTATCTATCTATCATCTATCTATCAGTCTGTGTGTCTTCTGTCTCTTTCTGTCTATATGGTGCAAGTATGTTGAGGGTGTGCATGTGTGGATGCCATAGTTTGATGTCTGGCATCTTCCTCTATCCCTCTCCGTGATATTTTATAAAGACAGAATCTTCTGGACTAGGGTTCACCTACTTTGCAAGGGCACCTGGGTGGTGATCTCCAGTGATGCCCTAGCTGCCCCGGCGCCTAGGCTTGTCGGTACTTGTGATTAGGCACATGTTTCTGTGTGCATTTGAGGGATGGGGAATCAGTGCCCCCTTCCCCCATGCTTGCTTCGCAAGCAGCCTGCCCAGGGAGCCATCCCCTCAGCCCCAATGCTGCTGCCTCAGACCATCACTGCACCGGAAGCTGGAAGGGGAGCCCGGCAAGCTCCACATCCTTCTGCAGGCTTGTTTAACATTTCTGTCCAGCTCCAACCCTTTCTCAGAGGTGGCCCATGTCAGAGGCCACATGGCCTTGCTGAAAGTAAAATCCCTCTGAAAGGCCAGTGATTCTCACTGACTTGCCTGTGGTGTCCTGTTGTATGGGGCACTGGGGAGGGTTGCAACCTTACGCTCGAATAAAAACTTCAGGGTGGAAGTGGACTGAGCTCAGTCCATGCTCTTCACACCAAATTCCACCTGGGAATCTATAATGCCCGTTTTAGTGTTTTTCTTTCATCCCGGTTTAGACGGAGACAAATTCCACTTCCTTGTGCAAATGGTAGTCCTTTCTTTAAGTGAGAGAAAAGTAGCAAAGTTGTTTAGTAGTTGTCGTGGTAGAATGACAAGAAATAATGGAATTGCCCAATGGTTTGGAATTACAGGTGGCAAAGCATATAATTCAGCTACTGCCTTGAGCCCTCAGCAGGGAGCTTTTAATATCCTACCTGTCTGCTGCTGATCTCCCCAGGATGGGCTCAAAACAAGTGGGTCCTTTCTAAACTGGCCTGTTTTGCTTACTTAGCACAGTCATTTATTTGAAATCTTTGCCTGCAGTGCTGCTGAAGACTGGGAAGATAGCTATGAAGTAGAATTAGAATTTTCTCACAATAAAACTAAAACCACTTGATTTGCATCTTGAAGTGTTTTATTCTAAGGCTACCACATAATACATTCTAATAAATTAGGTGTCTAATTGGTTAGCAGTTAATGAATGCAACCTGCCTGCTGCATCCAACCTGCCAATCACTGATATTCACATGCATCTCCAGATAAGGAAGGAATTGTCACCATCTCATGGATAAAGACACGGAGGATCTGGGAATATCCTGTATGCCCGACTGGAGGCACAGTTGCCAGGTAGTGATGCTAGGTTTGAACCTGTGCCTGCCTCTTGTTGTGTGTGGGGGTGGGTCCTGGAGCAGCAGACACTTTAGGCGGAGAAGAGTGTCTTGCTGTCTGCAGTTCAGCCTACTTACATTTTCTTCCTCTTGCCTAAAAATAAAGTCACTTCATATGATCCTGCTAGCAAGCACTTCCTTCAGGGCCAGCGAGGCAGCCAAGGAATTTTCTTAAGTTTGCAGAGCTCTTGAAGTTTAAAAATGGTGGGCAAGTTAATTGTTTTTAAGTGCTACAACTGGAGAAAAGCTGATGAGGTAAGAAAACCCAAAGGACTCAGATCGATAAGAGCCCTAGTGGAACTGTCAGAGAGGAGAGTGAGGGTGGGGGCGTAGGGAGCCCATTTAACTGCGTGCCTGGTACGGGCAGGAAGAGGAGTGGTCTTAAATAAGTGATCAGGTGACTGATGGCAAAGGACGCCTTGATGTAGCACAGGAAGGTGGTGGGGGAACTGTACCAATCTCAGAGGTGGAAAGATGCATTAACTGGTTTGTGTTGTAGAACACACACAGGCCTATGTGTTTGTATTGAAGTTATTTAAAAAAAAATGAAAGATTTAATCCCAGATAAGGCTGGCGGGCGGAGAGACTTGACGTGCATTCGAATATTGATTAATGGTCTATCTCTTTATGAAGAAATACCATAATTAGATGGTTATAGTGGAGATACCAAAAAACAGTTTTAGAACCCAATCTTACAAGAAATGCTCAGATGTCAACGTAATGAGTAGATGTTGTTTTGTTAATATGAAATGTTGGAAAGAGAGGCAGCAGGCAGCTACTGTCATGGAAATGTCACCCACATCACACCAAAGGAAGAATAGTTACATCTTGAAGATTGTAGCTCTATGAAAAACCAATACATATAGGTTCAAAAAAAAAAAAAAAAAAAAAAAAAAAAGAAGCAATTTAACTCATAAATGGCAGCAACTTCTTGCTAATGGAATCTGTGCCTTGGTAGAGTTCTACACAACTTCGCCAGTCTTGAAATCAAGTTGGGAGGCCACTTTGCTCGCCTCCACCTCCATTTTCACATCCATATTATCCTTGTCTTTCGTGTTGCCAAACCCAGCATTTCAAAGTATAGCAACTTCTAAATACCTGTGGTAAGATCTCATGCTGAAACTGCGAGCTGCCTCGTGCTGGTGACCCTGTGCTGGGGAAGAGGTGGCTCTCTGCTCTGCTCGGGAACTGAGAGCCCTCAGTGAGCACCATGAGCCTGCGTTTGTGGCTTGGAGGGCCTGCCTGAGAACCACTCAGGCCTGTTGCTTCACGAATTGATCCAGACAGCACAGCCCCAATTTGTTAGTTACTTAAGACTTCTCAGTAGCATTTAAAAATACACTACACTTTGATTTTATGATAAATGTTGGCTATTGCTTTTAGGCAGAAACATGATAATTCTTTTGCCCGCATTTTAAAATTATTATTTATAATCACTTTATAGGCATTTACAAATTTTCTTAAGACAATTGCTATAAAGTTCAGTCCTTAAGTAGTTCATTCAGGTACATCTTGTTTCCATTGTGAGAGGCTCAGTACAGTTACACACGAAAAGGAGAGGAAGAATAACAAAACAAATTCTCCGTCTCCAGCCTCCTTCTGGTTCATGTCAGGCAAACAGCAACTATCATGGCAGACATGGGGCAGAAATAACCTTTATTGTTCCTCTGGTGTGTTTTGCCAAGGTGGGAAGCCGTCATTGGAGAGCGTTTTTGTTTGTTTTTGTTTGTTGGCAAGTAAACGTGTGGAGCGCAAGGAGGCACGTGGTGTGAGTGAAGGTAGCAAACAAAGCTGGGGCAAAGGGAAGGGTGGAGCTCTTATCACAGAGAAAGAAAATGCATGTCCTAGAGTCCCTTGTCTTAGGCAGCACAACACCTGGAATTGACACAGCTGCAACCAAGACCTTGAATTAATTCGATGACAGAATTATTGACTTATGTGTCAGAGGCATGGAATTGGTGTATCACTATGTCTGAATATTTGAAAGTTTCTGCAATGAATTTGAGTCCATAGAGAATGTGAGAATTACAAAAAGATCAGACATGTTCTTATCAAGAAGATTAATTCCGGTATATGAAAAGTCTGATCAAGTTCTCAAGTGAACGTTGCCTTCCATGGGTAGACAAGATGCCTCTCGAGAGCAGACAAGAAGGCAACAGGCATCACCAAAGACACAATGTCTCATAAAAGGGCTATAATTGGTATATGAATTATGCAGCATGCAACAGGTGTGGTACAAGGCGGTTTATTATGGAAAAGGCAAGACAGAGACAGACAGACGTTGTGGGAGAGCACAAGAGAGAAGAGAGTACAGAGTGGGAAGGGCAAAAGACAGGAAATCATTGGGACAGAAGGAAGGATAGGCAGAGAGGAAAGAGATGGGGGGGCTGGCCTCTGCCTTTATCTGGCACATGGTGGGGGGGGGAAGTGATGGCATCAGGTTGCTAAGCAACCTAGAGGCAGGCTGCCTATATGGTGGCAATGATATCTATTTAGATCATGAAAGATAGATTGTTTTTATTTTCATGGATGTATAGCAAAGATGAAAAACATGAATTGGGGTTCATGTTGCCAGTTAAGCAATTTAATTTCTCTTTTTGTGAAAGAAAAGTGAAATATTTCCTATATGTAGTTTTTAAGTAAGAAGTGGTATCATGCAATGAAGAACACATATAAAGAATAGTAATGCATTGTTGCTGTTGTTACCATTTGAAAGGAAAAAAAGTGCTAGAGCAATGGGCAGAGGCACCTGAGCAAGCGCTGAGGGGGATGTGCTAGCTATAGGTAAATCATGCTTGTCACACTGCATCTCGGGAATCAAGTAAATTAATCTCTGTTAGCACAACTCCGGGAAGGTTTCCACCGGATAAGAGTGGTTCTCAGTCCTGGGAGAGAGGTTGTAAATGAAAGCGGATACCATCAAAGCTTTTGTTTTGTCACTCACTTTTATGTTGTTTATTAATTAAAATAATGTTATGAAAATTTCTGAGTATGCATTTCTTAGTTACTTTTCTGTGTTTGTGAAGAGACACCGTAACCAAGGAAACTCTTGGAAGAAGGAGTTTGTTGCGGCTCACGGTTTCAGAGGGTCTGTGACCATCAGTGCGGGCAGAGTGGCTGCAGGTGGGCAGGCATGGGAGCTTACTCCCTTAACGTCCATCTTGAGACAACTTCCAGGGGAAGGTGACTGGATTGGGTGGGAGTGGGTGTGGAGGCACTGAAAATGGTGGTGTTGGGTTTTGATACCGCAAAGCCTTCCTCCAGGGACATACCTCCTTCAACAAGGCCATGCTTCCTGCCGTTCTGGGGCCATTACTATTCAAGCCACCACAATGGTAACACAAGAGAAACACCCTGCTTCCGAACTCTAGCTCAGCAGCCGGTATAACCACTTCCCTCGCGTTAGTGTTTATATTGCCATAATATTATATACATATGTAAGTGCTTACATTCATCACCCTGATTTATCAGTCTCAAATAATCTTTACTGAATCTTAATCAAGAAATCACTCTTATCTTTCCTTCTATTCTCCAGATATTCATATAGATTATTACCTTTGAATCTTAAGTTAGGGCTTCTAACTTTACTATAAATTGATCTTGTTTCTTCCCACTTTTAGCTCAATTACTTATATATTATCAGGATTTAGTTATTTAAATTATCTGCCTTCTAAACTGAATTTAAATTGTCAAAAGCTGAAAATCAATAAACACATACAACATTATGATCAAGGAACTATTATCTACTGCAGAATCAACCCAAGCTCTCGACCTTTGTGAAGAAAGTAGTCCAGAGAACCGAACAGCTTCTGAAATGTGAATAAGCATCCTGTAATTTTCCCTCTTCCTCCCCCCACTTCCCGTCCTCTGTCCTCTCCCGTTTTCATTCTCCTTTCTTCTGCTCCCTGACTTTCTCTTAGGTCCTCTTAAAGCACCTGTATTACTTCACTTGGAATTTAAACCTTGGCTTTTAGATATTAAATATATTTTGTACTATTCCTACAGTTTCTAATAGTCAGCTTAATGCTTGTTGGTGCAAAAAGATATATCCCTTCTCTTCCACATATTCCTGTTAAAAATACAGCTTTATGCAATGGGATCTATTCTCATCTTGAGAGCATTATTTTTGGGTTTGCACACCTGCTATCCTGGAATGTTTTTTAAGGCTGCTGAGTTAGTTTCTTGGATCCGTTTCCTCCCTTTTTGGGGGCAATATTTTGTGTAATTGTCTGAAAAGACACTGGCCCTGTCTATTTCTGTGTCTTTATTTTTTCATTGTCTTGGTATAAAATTTTAAATTAAGATTTGGATGGATAAAAGTATAAAGCCTTCAACTAATCTTTCAAAGAATTCATATACCGCCCATATAATCGGATGTTGTTTGTAAGCCATGTGATGCTGTCTTATTCTTTTAATTTTAACAGGTTTTCTCCTGTTCTGAATATATTAAATTACTATGTTTATGTCTTGGGTTTGACACTTTCACAAGGCTAGGTAATATGGCTGTTTGACACTTAGCAGTCTTTTGAGTCCACTGTATTTCACTCTAAATAGATTTGTATATTGAAATAGTTTCTTTTCCCCCTCTTCTGGTTCATTTTGTTCTCATTCCTGTGAATTTTTACTCAATAGTTACAGGATCTGAAACCTCCCTATCTGTTAACTTTTGTAACGTCTTTTAAACCTTCTTATCCTTTTTTTGTACAATTTGTGAAATTTTCTAACTTAATATTTTAACTTTTCTAGTAGGCTAAAATTTAAAATTTTAATAATCTTTATCACATTTCTGGTTTTTCAAAATGGGCCCAGAGTCCTCCTGATTCTGAGGATGCTGACTGGGGGTTTCCTCTTCTTTGAAGTTCATCTTTAATTCCTTCCCATCTTTCTATGCTTTGTTTTTTTAAAAAAGTAATCTGGTGACATATTTTGTTTTCATTTTCATGTTCAGAATAGGGGTCAAGCACTTGAAAACCACAGCACATGTAGGAGTATTGAGTGATAGTAGCAAGAATTAGTTCATTTGTGGTATTGAGATTATTACTGGGAAAGCGAAGGCTGGACCTGTGGGATATACATGGACATTTGACAGTGGGATGTTGACGGTGCCATGGGCATTTCAGGGCAACTGCGTGGGTTAAGGAAATAGGTTGGTGAGTTCGAGGTGTAAGACCGGCCATGACTGATGCCTTTGAACCCAGTGCTGTCTCTCTAGGGGTAGTGCATCTCATTCCTGTCTTCAAATATGATTAGGATTTTAATGACTCCAGATAGGATAAAGAATTAACAAACAATTAGTTTGGTTTAAAGTAGGTGTCCAGGACCTGTGTCTTTAAAGATTCATTTAGGGCGTCAGGCAGTAAGGCCACTTCTCTGTGATGCAGACCACCCCTGTGCTCTATGTTGATTGTGAATCTGCAGACATATCACCTTGAGGGGTTCATTACTTGTTCAAAGGCCAAAAGAGGAGGTCTCCCCTTGTGATGCAGCTGCCTTTGTTCTAGATCTTTCATGTACCCCCAATAAATTGTCTGTGCAGCTACTCTCATGCTTCTTCTTGGGGTGCAAGTCTTGGTTGGACCTCACTAGGAAGGTGGTGAGTACACTTAGAAAAGACCTTCTGTAAATTGTCCAGGTTGTCACTCTATAGATCAGTATATGAAAACTCTTTATTTGGAGTTAATTTTTCTGTTTTCAAGCACTGTTTGCACCAGACCTCCAATGATGGCCTTGGCCTTGCTCCTTTGGAGACCTTCATAGGTATAGAGTAGACAATAAGGAAGTTTCTACTTTGCATTGAAGGTCCTGGTGATGTCATTTTCCTTGGGTGCATCCTCTGGTCCTCTTTCATATTTTTTCTAGTCATTTACATATGTTTCCCAGCATTGCAACTTATAGACTCTATGCTTAGTGTTGGTTTTGCACTGTGGGGGACCTAGGCTGTGTGGTTCCTACATCCAAGGTGTTAAGAATACTTTTCATTTGCTTGTTTTTGTTTCTTCTGCCTCAACCCCCAGAGTGCTACAATTTTACAGACATGAGCCACTACTTGCTGCAATGTGCTAGGAATATTTTGTGAAAAGAGAAGACAAAATTACAAGAGGTTGATGATTTAGCTCATTGAGCAATGTTCTGGGTTTGGTCCTCATATCATTTGCACACGTGGCGGGCATGCACACTATGTATGTTGCAGATGTCATTTGCACACGTGGTGGGCATGTACACTATATATGTTGCAGATGTGATTTGCACACGCGGCAGGCATGCACACTATGTATGCTGCAGATATCCTTCATGGCCTCTTCTATTTGGATCAATGTACTGGCGTGATTGCCAAGTCAGGCTGTCATAACATAATCAGTATTACTTTGAATTGCTACCTAACTGCTCAGCAGTGTCTTGACTTGAATTAGAGTTATGTGTCTATCCCTTGCATTAAATTATTGAACCGAGCCACACATTATGTTTTACTCTTTCTATCTCCTAAATATTTTTTTATATGTTGTATAGTATATATTTCTCACTTTAAAAAATTTGTAACGTTCTAACTACATAGATAGGCAGACAGATACACCTGGAACCAACTATCAATATTCCTTTATTTGAAGATGACTACAGTCTGTATTTTTGTTTTCAGTGTGTGTGTGTGTATGTGTGTGTGTGTGTGTGTTTGCACAGTACATATGTTGTAGAGGGTCTATACATTATAACAATAGTAGTTGTTATTATTATTATTATTATTATTATTATTATTATTATTATTATTATTGATACATGGTTTCACATTAAACCTAGAGCTTACCATTTTGGAGAGTTAAGCTTGCTAGTAAGGCCCTGGGATCTGCCTGTCTTTATATGTCCCCCAGTCCAGTGCTGAATTATAGGTGTGCACTGCCAGTTTGAGATTTTATGTGCGTGCGGGGAATCCAAACTTAGCTCCCCATGTTTGTGCAGCAAGCACGTGACCCACTGAACAATCTCCTTCCATTTGTCTCTCCAAGTCTCACTTCATACCACACAGTTGTCCCATGAGGGCAGTGACAACCATGGGAGTCCCTTCGGCAAACCTAAGAATCAGTGAGAGTCTTCTGCCTTGATCTCCAAAGTTTTGCTGGTTTTGCATTTGAAAAATTAATAGACGCATTCATTAAACTTTATGGATTCATGACCAGAAGATAGCACAGGAACCAGAGAGGGTGGATGCGTGCTTGTTAAAAACAGGGTGTCAGTAGGATCCTGAAGACAAGATGGTTTTATAGAGAATGCTTGACATGGAAACAACCGGAATGCTTAGGCACCTATATAGACTTGGCTCCACGCCAAGTCCTGCACATGGAAAGTCTTAGTTGTCACAGTGATTATGCGAGGCCAGTGCCCTCAGCCTTTATCTTTCAGCAGCCTAAAGCTGCGGCTTTATTACTCTTCAGCTGTAGAATGGTAAGTCCAAGATTCGGGTCAAGGACAATTGTATGAAGTAACACATTCCTCCCCCTCCCCCACCCTCCACCCACCCCATGCACATCTTACAAACAGGCCCAGGGATGAATAGTCATGCTGGCCAGGTGCTAGGGAGCATTGTCCATAAACCAGCATCCGCTGGAACGTAACAGCATTAAGGTTCTGTTTTCCGTGTGCATTTGTTATTTATTCAGCACTGGCTGGCTGACTTTGGGCTGTTAACTGTTACCCTGCATATAGGAGAGAAATGCTTCATTATCTTATTCCGTAAATTACTCAACATAATCGAATGTGACACTTTTACTTTTTATAATATTTGGTCCTAGACTAGAAAGATGACTCCTACTCAAAATTCATGGTGGATTCCAGAACTTTTGAAAACTCACAGCTGTGGGGGAACTTTGGAGGTGTATTTCCACACAAAAGGAACAGTTGGACTTTGAATGCATGCTCATTTAAATATTGCCTACCGCAGGTTGCTCCATGGACGTGTTTCAGCTATTGAGTCATGCTCCTAAAATGTCAAGCACAATTATCAGAGTTAGCAATGACTGGAAAACTTTCCACATATTTTCCTTAGGAAAGGACGATTTTTTTTCCTGCCTCATTTGAGCTCAGTAGCCAGCAGCTTTTGAGGCTCTCCAGCTTTCCTCTGCTTCTTCCCAGCATATGCTGGTTGGGTGGCCATATCTACAAGGCTAAGCCTAGCGAGGCAAGTTTACACCCACTATGGAGCTCCTGGATCACTCTGCACTCTTCTAAAACAATTCTGCCTCAACTGTCTTTAAAGGGTCCTCAGCCTTAGATTGGCTAGAGGCTGGGTAGAGCCTCAGTCCCATTAAAGCTATTTGTCTAGACTAAAAAGAACCCCGTTTTTAAACCCATGCTTCTGCCCTCGTTTATTTCAGCTGGTTTCGTCTTGAACTGTAGGCTATTATAGGATTTTCACTTGATGATTTAGTGACTTCATCAGGAGGTTATCTTTACTGAGCAGAAATTTGTATGCCTGCTGGTTTCCAGTTGGTAAAGCACATCCCCCTGTCCCTTTTTGCCTCATGTGCTCCGTGAGCCAAGAGCATGGTTACTCCGTGACGACCTACTGCCTGAAGAAGTGTGGCCTGCCTGATGACTCAGGGATGCAGCCCAGAGCTCCTGATGAGTCCCTGCATCCTAGACAGGCCCTGCTCCTCGCCTAGGACATCTCAAGTGCAATTACTTTGTGTGGTTCATCCCTTACTTCTGTTTGAGTTTCTGAGACTGGGTATTGCCAGTCCCCAACTTCAGCTGGGTTGATGTTGGACTCTGCGATTCATCTTGACATCCAGGGCACAGATTCCAGCAATTGCTAAGAGTATTCTGGGCCATAAAGGCAACATCTTAATGATTTAAGACAAGAATCCTTTATTCCTAAAATAACTTGGCTCACTAATGTGATCAGCGGGCTCAATTTCAGTTTGACAGAGGTTTCAAAATAGAACTTCACAAGGGAAAACTGTAATTAGACATTCACGGGTAATATTCTGTGTTTGTGAAGCAGAATGTTAATGAAGAAGAGTATTGATTTGATTTTAGTTTCATTACCACCACATTTGATGTTATCCCGGCTTCAGGTGGCAACACAGATTGTGCCTGCCTCTTCGTACTTTTCCCCTTTCTTCTTGTTCAGTTCCTGTTGTGAAGAGAGACATAGGATTGGGCTGGAGAGATGATAGTTTCTGGTGACGTGCTTGCCATAGAAACATGAGGACATAAGTTCAGTTCCAAGGACGCAAGTAACACATCCTGTCACAGCGGTATGCGCCCTGTATCTTACTGCTGGGAAAGCAGAGACAGAGGCTTATTGAGCCCCAGTGGCTAGCCAGTGTAGCCAAGTCTGTGGGACATACTACGTGAAAGAGGAAGACACCAGCGTTGACATCTGGTCCCCTTATATATGCACACGTGGACACACACATGGACTACACAAACACATACAGAAACATATGCAATATAGATGTTTTTGTGATCTTCAATGAGTGTTATATCAAATGTAACATACCACTGTTGAGTACTCAAATAAGGCCCTTAACAAAACTCTCTGAATGCCGAGATGCAGAATGATGTCATCATCTCACCTTCTTTTTAAAAAATTACTTAAATAATTTATTCAGGTTACATCTCGATTGTTGTCTCCTCACTTGTATCTTCCTGTTCCCCCTCCCTTCCCTCCCCTAGGCCTGTGACAGAAGGGGACCTCCTTCCTCACCATATGATCACAGCCTAACAGGTCTCATCTGGATAGCCTGCTTCCTGTTCCTCTGAGTGCCACCAGGCCTCCCCACCAAGAGGAAGTGGTTAAATAGGGGGCACCAGAGTTCATTTCAGAGTCAGTCCCCTGCTCTCCACATAACTGTGGAGAATGCACTGTCCATTGGCTAGATTTGAATAAGGGGTCCAGGTTAACTGCATGCATTGTCCTTGGTTGGTACAGTAGTTGGTGCAGCCTCCGCCACCCGGGTCCAGATCTGCCAGCCTTGATGGTCTTCTTGTAGGTTCCAGAACCCTCTGGGTCCTTCTATCTCCCCATTCTCCCATACAGATGTTCATGTAGTTTAGAGTCAAGCCACAAAGAAGCATCAGCAGTCCAGCCACTTACTCCTAAACCATTATATTCCTTCTTAAAGGCTTCTGCAAAGTTTTACTTCAGCCGAACATTTGGGTATTAAGGACTCCTATTTTTTGGAAGACAGCTGTTGTCAGTAGACCCCTCCCGGCTGATTTGAAGAGGTGAAGGGAACGGCTTGAGTGCTGCTCATTGATGGCTGTAGACATGAGCAGGAAGCACAGCCCTGTTCTTTTTCTGTTACCAACTGTTGTGGATAATAACAATCATTTTGATAACCTTCATTTTCCTGGAAAATGACTGAATAGAAAGCAGAAGCTTAGGGATTACCGACTGCTGTGTTGGAGCCCGGGGGAACCTTGTGTACAAGTTGGTGTTCCTTCCGCCTTTGCTGCTGCCTGATCTGGCTTCCCATCTGGGGAGAGACACTGACTTGGCATGTGCTGGGTTTTAGGAAGCCCTCACCCATGTGTTAGTCAGGTGCTTGAGTTATTCTGTGGATGGTTTTCATTCTGCTCCACGTGTCCCAGATGAAATTGCCGTGAGTGCCCAGGCGTGCTTCCCAGCTCACACCCGAGTCCTAACAGGGTGGCGGTGCTAGCATGCCACATCTGCGTTCTGAGCCCAGACACAATTGGCTTCGGGCTTCATTACTATTTCCAGGGACACACCATAAAAATCTTCCCTTCGGAAGGCAATGCCGACCTGCGCAACAGCTCAAATGAAGGGTGAGTATATTATGCGGAACAAAATAAGCCCGGGATACAAAAGACAAACATGATGTGATCTCACTTACAGAAATGTTCTGAGTGGAGACAGGGGGCTGACAATAGAGCTCAGCAACAGGGCTCTCGCCAGGGTCTAGATAGAAGGATCACAATGGGGGCGTTGCTTTTTAATGTACTTCAAGTTCTGGAAATAGGTGGTAGTAGTGCCTCCAGCATCTTTTTTTCCCCCCAGCATCTTAATAGGTTAAAAAAATGGTTCAAATGGACAGCTTGTGGCTAAGAGGATGACTCAATGATTGAAGTGCTGAAAACCAGGCACCTGCCTCCCCAGCACCTTGTAAGTGTCAGGAGAGCATAGAGGCCCAGCAGTAATTCCAACCTGGGAAGGCAGAGGCAGGGAGCCGCAGGGCAGGCGGCCAGGGAGACCCGTTACACAGGTGAGCTGGGGAGCTTTGGGTTTGATGGAGAGTCCCTGCGTCACTGAGTGACGACACAAGGTGGCTGAGGACGACTGCTGATGTCAATCGCTATAGGCTCATGTGCACGTAGTGTACACACCCTGTGTGCCGCGCATGTGTAAGCATGAATATATGTGTGTACACCATACACACATATGACAATGAATAAAAGTTAAATTTGTGTTATGTGTGTATATTACTACTTTTAGAAGTAATCAGACGAAGTGTCCAGTGATACTGACATTTTTCTTTTCCTAACTAGATCCTTCACAGCCTTCCTCTTCACTTTCTGACAGCCGTGACCGTCTTCAGTGTCTCCCTGGGCTGCCCTTCTCATACTTGGGGTCTTCTTCAGCAGATTACGTCTTGAAGAGGGCCTCTTTAACCCTCTGTTTATACCTTCACGATTTTTTTTTGAAAATTTAAAATAGCATGTAGCATCTATACATATTTATGGGGCGCAGTCTGACAGCTCTGTATATATAGTGTGCTCCTTGTATCAGGGTACTCACCTTCTACAACACCTCAGGACTGGTCATTTCTACAGGCTCAGCCTCTTTATTATGAACTACATTAAAACTGTTGTTGACTGTAGTTATCGTGTTGGGGTAATCATCAACCACAGGCCCCACTGACTAATGAATGGCTAAAACAAAAATGGGTCCCATGTACAGGATAAGATGTTGTTCAGCCACAGCAGCAGAAGCCTTTTATTGTGGCAGTGCATGGGAGGCTCTCCTGTTAAGTGAAGTAAGCCAGGCACCAAAAGAAAAGACAAACATCTCGTTTTCGCTCAATTGTGCAAGCTAAAAAGGCTGAGCTCCAATAAGAGGTTAAATAACACAGAAATCTATTTTTAATATCTTCTTAGTCCTCCCACTAAATTTATCCTGATCTTATTCATCTATTTATATTTTATAACACTTTCATCACATATTACCCATTTTATTGGGTTATATTTATTACAAATTGTACTGGGATCTTATTTACAAGGATTTTATTATCATACAATTATATAACGCACTTTTAAAATCTTCTCATGTGCCTCCAAAATACCTTACCCCTCACTCCTATTGCCTCTTTTGTTTTTTCTAGTCAGTTTTGCTTCTGTGTTCATATCACATGCACGTGACCATTAATACTCTATGGTCACTTACATAACCATTGCCCCTTTTTGTTTTTTAAATCCCATATTGACTCTCCTCTTCAGGAGGACATGAGCTGTATGAGGGCAAGGACGTCATTCTTGACACAGACCCAGCGTCCCCGCACACTCTAGATGAACGACCCAAACCATGTATTTGTTTTACTTTCTCCATTTGCACACTTCAAAATAACTACTTTAATCTGTCACAAGTTTGTTGTGATCCTGTGTGGCCACAGGTCTGAGGACACCACGGGTTGCAGCTTGACTGTGTGGTACTTTCACCTTTGGGTCCTAATCACTCATAGTAAAACTGAAGAGCTGTGCTTTAAAAGTGACAGTGAGAGGTGGCCCGGTCTCTTATCACAGAAGTCTTTCTTGTGAGACTGGGGTAACCGGACGAGTCCCATTCATCTCTGTAATAAAATACATTAAATACATTAAAACATAGAAAGGCCCCATTTTCTCCCTGTAGTCAGTACAACTCTTTAACATGGACACTTTAACATGTGCTTTCTTGTCTGTGCCCCTTATCAGCTGGATCAGTCATACAGAGGAGGAGCCTTGTCTCCAGCTTCTGATGGAGAAGGGCCACGGTGGGCTCGGGAGGACCAAGCTGTGTGTCGCTGCTTTGGCCTTTGTACAGTTTGGGCCTCCTCACAGGTCCAGGGCAGAAAGCATTTCCAATATTCCAAATGGTAGAAAAGCAGACCCCACACATTTTGGATCTTCACGACCCTGTGTGTATAACTATGCCACCTCTCTTTCGTGCTAATGTTTCAAGTCAGAGCCGCAAACACATGCGCTGCACATCATTTTTCGGGAGGTAGTTGCTCAACCCAGGGTTGTATGTCTTGCTGTTATGAGGGGTGAAGCAAATGGAGGCCCTTGAAGTGATCTAGCTTTCTGAATTTAGATCCATCTCTTTCCTGCTTGCCTCCGGTGAACATGCTTTTTTGGCCATGAGAGAGCATTTATCGTGTATTTATTTGCATGCACAGAGTCCATCTGCTCTCCTCAAATTGGGTGCATGTGCTAAAAAGGTACAGAGTAGTTCTAAGTAAAAAAAATATATATCATATGCATAAACAGGTATGGATGTGCTTGTGGAATTGCATGCTTAATGAATACACGCTGGTTTGTGCATCTAATGCACGAGTATAATGTATGTATACAGTATGCACATGTACACATAACCATGTACATTCATGTATATGCGTATATATACACACACACACGTGCCCGTATATGTAGAGCAAGCGAGAGCCCTTTTTCTTGAGCCATCATTGTCTTTCATGAACAAAGGAAAACAGACTGTGAAAACGGAAGGGAAGTGTCTCAGGTAATGCAGGCTTCTTCGGCCACAGTTCATGCTCTGGGGAAGGCGAGGCTCTTGGGATTTCATTAGAACTCTCCTCTGCTCTTGTCTCCTGCAAGAGTTCTGGAGGAGGCTGCGTTTGCTGTAGAAGGAATCCTGGACCTGCCTCGGCCACACCAGCTCCTCCTGAGCCTCCCGGCACGTAGACACACGCTCACACTTGGGCTGTGTGCATTGTTATGCGCTCTGGGTTTGTTCCGTAGCTGTGGCTTGAAAATTTGATGCAATTCAAAGTCCGGAAGTCTTTCCGTGAAGGAGACCTGAGTTGCGTGGGCATACTACACTCAAGGACTTACAGATGTATCTAAAAATATCTCTTTCTACAAAGATATTTGAAAATGCAGGTAAATTTACACACATCAGGCGATTCCCTGGGCATGTGTGTAAAACATTTCTTAGAGGGAAACTGACTTTTTCCCCCTCCCTCCTTCTGAATATTCCTTCAAATACCTCTTTCTATTCAGACACTCTGGTCAATAAGTGCTTTTCCTCTCTTCTAAGTCCGTGTGTGAGTGCTCATAACTCTCCCAGTATTTTTTTTCACCTTTATTCATCACGGGCCCATGGGACACTTTTTATGTTATTATCCTTTGTGTTCCAAGTTGCTGGCTCCGTGATGATGCCGGGCACATTGGGTCTGGCTGGTGATGGAAGGCACTGCGGTATGATTGATAGTTTCGGTGGCATCATTTTCTGCAAGAACTGTTTCTGGTGCCGGCCGCCCTAGCTATGGGTGCGACCTGATTTACTGAGGGTGCAGCATCTCTTGTGCCCCCCTGCCCCCCATCTATCCAGTTCCAGTGCTGCTCCCGAGGTACCTGGAATGTCAGGGTGGGAACTGTTGCTTATCAGCAGTTTGCAGGTAAAAGGATACTTTTTAATTTTTTTGCCTGTGGAAAACTTTCTCCATTATCTTTTGTGCTGGCCTGACTTTTGTTCACCTTGTAACCACTTCCGTGTTACATATCTCAACATGTATTTGCCCTGAGTCAATGTCCTGTTGAGAATGCCACTTCCCAGCACATCAGACAACTAACAGCACACGTAATTGCCATCTCCAAATTCCTAAGTGGCAGACATCTTTCTTATGTTCCTTAATTTATACTTTGCTAGAAAAGGCCATGATTTCAAACAGTCTGCCCAAGATTTCCCAGGTAGCAGAGTCCAGGTTGTCCTAAGTCCAGAGTCCAACTTTCCCACGATATGGTCGCAGTGCCCTGTCTTCATGTTGGGTTAAAAAGGGGATCCTGGCAAACGGTTGACAGTGCATGAACTTGGTAAAGCGTGACTCAGTGACTCTGTGACCAGTTCCAAGAGTCCCACCCCTCTCGACATGCCGTGGTTTTGATACCAGGAATTAGCCCCTGGCTGGTAGGTTGGCGCTTTGGTGGCGGTGTGAGCCAGCTCCATTCTGCTGAGGGGTCCCCCCCCCACCCCTTTTTGAGTTGTCAGTTCTTTATCCACTGGCAGTCAGAGAACTTGTAACGCAGATCCTGAATTCACTGCTGACTTCTTTCTCTCATTTATAATCATTGCCTGTTGATGAGTCTATGCTCGCCAAGCGTTCTTTTATTAGTTTTCCCCCTTGGTTTATCAGATCGTAACTGTTGCCATCCTAAACACTGCATTTGTAAAGTAGTGCTGGTTACATGTGCTAATGCTTCTGGTATATTGTTAGGATATAGGTACCCAGATATTTCTGGTGTATTTCCTCTTCTTTGAAGCTCTGGGTTACAATACAGTAAGGGGAAGAGACTTGCATTTTGAGCATCTATCAAGGGAGACCAGTTAAACAATGTCATTGGCTGACCATATAATATTCTATCCTACTTTTTGAGAACATGGCATAGTATAAAACCTAAAAGTGTATACTGTAATATAGTAAATACGATTTTATAGCAGTTAAGGGATTATTAAATAGTTGTCTTCACTATAATTTATACTTAACATCTTTGTTCCAAAATTATTAGTATTCTCGAAAACTGTGTAAAGAACCAGTCAAGTTTCTTAGTCTTCTCACACGTTTTACTGACCAGTAAGTTAGAGATAATGTTAATGTTTAGTCACGTAGATGTTGCTCATGCTTGGGATATTTTATACACATATGTAGTGACTTGAGTAATACCTATCTTGTTATCTCAAATGTCATTTCTCTTCCAGTATTACCTGTTAATCATTTCAAAGTAATTTTAAGCCATTTTCCCATTTTTTTTTATCATTATAGTAATCTATGTGTGCTAGCCATTGTTACAAGATGACAGCATTTAGGACATCTAGTGTCCGTAATTGCAAGAGTTGCTTAACATCATGAGTAGGCATGGTTAGGTTATTTGCATGCTAATTAAAACCTTTCTTTTTTTATTTAAAAAATTATTTATGTATCACTTTACAGCCCTGCTCCCAGTCCCCTTGCTCCTCTCCTCCAGTCCTGCCCGCACACTCCCTCCTTCCATTCCCTGGTCTCTTTCTTCTCAGAGAAGGGGAGGCCCCGAAGGGTATCAACACATGCTGTCACCTCAAGAGGTCACCTCAAGAGACAGCAGGGCTAAGCACATCCTCTTCCACTGAAGCAAGGCAGACGGGCAGCCCAGCCAGGGGAAAGGGACCCAAAGGCAGGCAACAGAGTCAGAGTCAGTCCCTACTCATTTGTTGACTCACATGATGACCAAGCTGCACGTCTGGTACACATGTGTAGGGGTCTAGGTCCAGCCCATGCCTGCTCTTTGGTTACTGGTTCAGTTTTTGTGTGACCCCATAGGCCCAGGATAGTTTACTCTGTAGGTTTTCTTGTGATGTCCTTGACCCCTCTGGATCCCTCAGTCCTTCCCCTTCACTCTTCCACAAAACTTCCCAAGCTCAGCTTATTGTTTGGTGGTGAGTCTTGTATCTGTTTCCATCAGCTGCTGGATTAAGCCCCTCAGAGGACAGTTACGCTAGTCTCCTGTCTGCAGAGCAGAGTTTCATTAATAGTGTCAGAGTTGGCTTTCTACCATGGGGTGGGTCTCACACTGGGCCAGTCACTGGCTGACCATTCCCTCCATCTCTGCTCCATCTTTATCCCTACACTTCTTGTAGACAAGACAAATTGTCAGCCGAAGACTTCATGGTTGGGTTGATGTCCTGCTTCCTCCATTGGAAGTCCCACCTGGCTACAGGATGTGGGGACTTCAGGCTCCTTAACCCCTGCTGCTAGGATTCTCAGCTAGGATCACCCCCATAGACTCCGGTTTCCCCCCACCCCCTGTCTCCCCACACCAGATACCCTCCATGGTTACCCTCTCCTAAACCTCTCTCTTAATATACTGTCTTATATTTCATTTTTGATAATCATATTAAGATTGAATTTTCACAGCAAAGATAATTAACTCTAGGTAGCAACAATAAGCTTTTAAATCCAGATATTTATACTGTCTTCTTTGAGGCAGTGATGTTAATTAAGCAAGCATTGCAGTTTACTTTCCTTCATCTACTGTTTTATATAAATAAAATTTCATGGCCTTATTAAATCTATAAAACTGCAAAATAAATTAAAATGGACTATTTTTTACCATCACAAGTATAATTTTATCACTTCTTTATGGTTAAATGAAAGCATTTTTAAAAAGGAGTGAGTGGAGGTCAAATATGGTATGGCTCTGGTTAGGCCGTGGGGAACTCCACCGGAGGAAGTAGAGTCCACAGAACTATCTCTTAACAAGGGTGTTGATGCAGAGTCTGTGTGTGAGAGGCCTGCCTTGCTGTGTGTACATCTTTGCTCACATCGCAGGGGCATTCCCTGTCTCCTGGGAGTCTGAGATTCAATCCATATGTAGTGCAGTGATCACCCTGCCATCCCAGCGACTTATTCCGGGAAGTGTTTGCTTCCACGTGTGTTACTTAGGTCTCTGATTGGCTGTGGCTTTCATTCTGGATGTCTGTGGGCCACATCCGTAGGTGGACACCTTAGAATCCCAACCAGAAGGTGCGGTTCCTATCTGGGAAATCTCGTGGCAATGTGTGTGAACCATAAACACGGAGTCAAGTTTGCAATCCTTTTGTGACATGTATCGTGTCTGTTTACAGGCTGAAAGAAATCAGCGGCAAGTCTCAGGGTTGGAATGGGGGTGAAACAGTAAGAGAAAGTGTGTCTTTGTGAATAGTGATGTACGTTGACTTGGGATTTCTGAATTTCACCACACAAAAGGGAAGATAAAACTGCATAATACATGATGGACTTCCTTAGTTCGCATGCACTGAACCAGCTAGCATACTCTAAGTGTTTGAAACATAAATGTTCCGAAGCTCATATCCAAAAGAAACGTACACAGTGTCACACAGGACTGGACATGCGTACATAGTGTTACACAAGACTGGACATGCTTACACAGTGTCAAACAGGACTGGACATGCTTACACAGTGTCACACAGGACTGGACATGCTTGCACAGTGTCACACAGGACTGGACATGCTTACACAGTGTCACACAGGACTGGACATGCTTGCACAGTGTCACACAGGACTGGACATGCTTGCA
This sequence comes from Acomys minous, assembly GCF_964271855.1. NCBI lineage: Eukaryota > Metazoa > Chordata > Mammalia > Rodentia > Muridae > Acomys > Acomys minous. The sequence continues at coordinate 4,963,121 of NC_140501.1, read as the reverse complement.
CAGTGTCACACAGGACTGGACATGCTTGCACAGTGTCACACAGGACTGGACATGCTTGCACAGTGTCACACAGGACTGGACATGCTTGCACAGTGTCACACAGGACTGGACATGTTTGCAAGTGCTATAATTCACGACCATGCAACAAAGTCCTGCTAAGTAACCTCGGTGCCCACATTGTTCTAGGCTCTTGATGCCGGTGACCTTCCACGCACTGTGACAGGGCATTCTCTCTCAGTCCAGGCTTCAGATGCCCTCAGCATGGTGCTGATGAACCGGCCTCAAGCACAGACTCCATCCTGAGATATGTATTAACTGACTTCTGTGTGGATACTTGTAATTTTTATGTGGTACCAAGTATCAAAACTGAGTTTCCTGTGCCTTCAAAACCTACTTATCATCAGTGAAACTAATTTTTTTTAACCGGAGGAGGTCATTCAAGAAAACAATAATCAGTAAAAAAAATTGCAAAGAATAAGCGATTGTGGGGTGCACGGCCCCAGTTGGTACATGTACAACGCAGCTCCTGCATGTCAGGATCAGGGAAAACCGTGGACGTATGGGTAGAAAGATTGTCAGCTGCCATGAGATAATATCATCTAGAGATGACAGAGGCCACACCCACGACATGTCCACCCTTGGCTGCCTAGACAAGACCTGAACAAGAATGACGACAATAGGGTTCAGCCTGTAACCAAAGAACCACAGCCAACTGAGGAATGCCGAGAGGGACAATTAGTCCTTCCCAGGGATAAGCTCCTGACTGGTTATCCAATACCAACTGGTCAGCCCTGAAATCATACACACACAATTGTAATTAGTGACACACACATATACACACACAGAGAGCGAGGGTAGAAAAGGGGCCATGGTTGGGATTGAAGGGAGGAAGGAAAAGAGGAAAAATGAAGTAATATTTTAATTAAGACATTTATTTTACATGAAGGTAAAATAATTCCCCACTCCACCTCATGAGTTCTTTACTTATTGAGGTATTCCAGTATTTATTGATTAATTTATGATTCAATGAATATTAATGTAGTATTTACATGGTAAGTTCAGCTCAAGGCGTTGGTGGCTCTGCAATGAACATGTTGTTTTACCGAACTTGCACTATAGGATGGGTGACAGCAGAAAGCAGGTATTAAGTGGAAAAGAAGCAAGTAGAGTTAGAAGCCCACAAAATGAAAATAATACAACTAATAGGGTGGCCATGAAAGGCCTCCTGAAGAGGTGGCATTTGGAGAGGCACTTGAATGACAAGATGGAACCAGTGACATAAAAATATGGGGACTCTCCTTCTACTATAGGACATGTGACATATGACAGGCTCCTGACACATAAGAATGTGGGGGACATGTTAATGGTGTTTTGGAATATTAAGCCAGACTGGTGAGTGGTATGAAGCTAGCTAGGGTAGGAGGTAGCCAGTGCGCAGACATGACCAACTTTGAAGGCTGAAGGAAAGATGGCTCCAAGGGGATGAGAGTACATGGGCGTGGCTCCAACTCTGAGCTGGAAGTCAGAACATCATCTTTGGTGTCTCTTTCTGACTCTTTCCTCCACACAGCCATCCTCAGTGACTTTCTCCTGTTTTCCAGAAGGTTCTCCCACATCCCCTGTGCTGCTTCCCCTGTTACCCACGCTGTTCTTGTCTTCTCAGAATCTCCTCCCCACCCTCATGCACTTCATGGCTGTTTTCTCCCCACTCGGCTTGCTTGTTGCGGGTTTCTCACAGACTTCCAAGCACCCTGATGCACGTATGTGTACCATCTCCACTCAGGAGGTCTTTGATCACTGCATTTCTCTATCAGCCTGGCTTCTACATCCTCGATAACGCCATCTTTCTGAATCACCTCCCTCCTCCAAACATTGCCAGACTACCTGTTCTCCACTGTGCACATACTCAAGGCTCCATACTGGGCCTTGCACCTGTGGTTCTGTGACTCCATTGTGATCTCTCTCATTTCAAAGACTAGCTTTCTCAGTCTTTGTGCATGGCTCTTCCTCCTCACACCTCCTCCTGGATAGCTTTTTTAATCCTCTAAGTTCCAGCAAAAGTCCTTTTTCCTCCCTAACAACCCAGTCTAGGTTAGACTGTCTTACGTGGACTCATATCCTCTTGCATTGCTCATTTTCATTTCAACATCCATTACACACTCCATTCATCCATCTTCCATGTCCAGTGTGAGCTCTCTCCTATCCACTCTCTACTGTAAGGTCCCAAGCAATAATGGAATATATATATATGTGTTATGGTGTGTATGTGTGTGGGTGGACGTGGACAAAGATGTAAGAAATGATTGTCTAAAGGTCAATAATTGTTTTGTAGATAAAAGGTGCTAATTAAACCAGAAGATATCTGTGTTTAGTGCAGCACCATTCAGAATAAAAAGAAACAGAATCAACTAAGATGTCCATGAACAGATGAATTGATTAGGAAAGCGAGGTACCTATCTCAGTCACGAAGAAAAACAAAATCATGACACTTGCAAGAAAAGGGATGCAACTGAAGATTATTGTGTTGAGTGAAATACTTTAGAGTCAAAGACATAATTCAGACTCAGAAAGACAAATACTATACGTCTTCTCTCAATGTTGATTCTAGATTGTGAGTGCGTGCGTGCGTGCGTGCGTGCGTGCGTGCGTGCGTGCGTGTGTGTGTGCTTGCGTGCGTGTGTGTATCATGAAAGTAGAAATGGGACCATGATAAGGGGGAGGAGATCTTAAGAAATTGGGGAGGAGGAACAAAAAGCTACAGAGTGCTGGAATAGAAGTGACCCGGAAGCATAGTAGACTTTTGGAAGAGGGAGGCGTCTAACGTGAGTGGGTTGTGATGGGGAGCAATGGAGGGCAGTGGTGCTGGGAGTAATGACCACAGAGTCCGGTGTGAAAGCACAGTCGCTCTTAATGCTAAGCAAATAAATAAGTAATACATAAACACAAAATCCTCTGCTTACAAAGTCTATATTAACTTACACAATCAAGAGGCAGAAGCTGTAAAGAAAGGTTGTTTTCCTGGTGAGTGCAATAAATACTCTAGAGATAAAATATATAAGATAAAATATATCTGTTGTGCCCTAGATGGACGATTGGTTAATGAGCAGGGGTAAAATACAAGCTATTCTTGAATGAGAAGTAGGGCTAGGAGTTAACAAAGAGTCAGGGTTCACTTCTCCATGACAGGGAACAAAGGCTGCTCATATCTGAGTGGCGGGGTGGAGCCCAGAACACTGAAGTTTGGCCTCCTACCTCGTGTGTGCTGTGGGCCAGGCACCTGTCACTGCAAACACACTCAAACTGGGGTCTTGGGCTCACTTTGGTTTCTGGAACTGCTGAGAAAAGAGTGCTGTAAAAGCCAGCATTATTGTTACAGCTGAAATGCAGACTTGGAGATTTTCATTAAGGGTTGTGAGGCCAATCAGATATGTCAATTAAAAAAAGAAAGAAATTATTGATAGTAATTTAGAATAGAGATATATTTAGTCAGAATAATGGCAGAATGTGAAGGACTGCGTTTTTAAAATAATATTTTATTAATTTATTCATATTACATCTCAATGGTTATCCCATCCCTTGTATCCTCCCATTCCTCCCTCCCTCCCGCTTTCCCCTTACTCCCCTCCCCTATGTCTGTGACTGAGGGGGACCTGGCCAAGGACAATATAGGCAGTAAACTTCGAACCCCTATCCAGATCTAGCCAATGGACAGGACATTCGCCACCACGAGTGGAGAGTGGGGACTGACTTTCATGCGAACTCTGGTGCCTTGTTTTTGACCATGTCCCCTTGATGAGGAGGCCTGGTGGCACTCAGAGGAAGGGTAGCAGGTTACCAAGAAAAGACTTTATTTTTTTATTTTTTATTTTTTTAGATCTCTGGGAAGCATTGTAGCTTGGCCTTTTGTGGGGTGCTGGAGCGTGTAGTGGTACACACTCCTCTAGGCAGAAGTCTCAAGTCCGTCACTCCCTCATCTTTGGTCCTATTTACAGTACTTTCTCAGGCTCTTCTAATGACATTGATTCTAGGTTTTTGTTTAAATCTGAAGAAGACAAACGAAGGTTTCTGTGGCCCAGACACTTTTCCAGTGGTTTTAGATTTGATCTGGTAAAGCCAGTGGCTTTCCTGTCCCTGTCATATGGCAGGGGAATGTGCTTATATATTTTTTAAAAGACCTGTTTATTTTATGCATAGAGATGACTTGTATGCATGTATGTTGGTGCAGCAGCCCATGTGTGCCTAGTGCCTGTGGATTCCAAGCCGGCAAAAGGTGTTAGAGCCTCTGAACTGGATTTACTGATAGTTATGAGCTGCCATGTGGGTACTGGGATTTGAACTCAGAGCTCTCTGGAAGAGCAGCAAGTGCTCCTAACTGCTGAGCCATCCCTTCAGCCCCCATGTGTGTGTTTTTATTGCTAGAATAAAATCAGCTACTAAAAGCTTAAGGAAATCAGAAGGAATATTGCTGGACAGTTCGGTTCCCTTCAGCTAGCACGCTCAGCTCCCACAGGAGCTAGCACGCTCAGCTCCCACAGGAACTTTGATTCCTCGTTACTTGGAAATGTCATTAAGATGGAGCCGATGACTGTGAATGCTTGAGTAAATGCAGAGAAAGAGAAAGAGAAGGACCATTTCTGGAAGGTTCCTAACAGAGCTGTGATGCAGGTAGTGGGGAACTAGGGAAACAAGACTGCTGAGCTCCCAGGATGGCACTCAGTTTCACAAAGTCAGGGACCATCAGGTGGGCGTGGCTTAAACATTTAGGACTACACTGATTAGGAGCACTCACAACGTGGAAAAGATGTTGCAGATTGAAACAAAACCAAAAGCCAGCATGCGCTTTGCCTTGGAGCTGGCATTCTCTGTGGTGACATGTGAGTGAGCGCGAGGCAGGTATAAACAGGGCATTGAGAAAGGGGCAGGGGCCGCCTTATGGGATTTCATTATGGCCTTCCCTAGTCATCTTATTATTTTAGGAATTGAATACATTCTTTCAGGCCCCTGGAGCTAATTAATCCATTTGGTAATCTGCCACTTCATTAAGTGAATTCCTGAAGGATCTCATGAAGCTTTAAAATGTGCATTCTAGGACTAACTCTTGACTTTTCAGGAATAATAACAACAGGCATGAGTGGTTGGGCGATTGGAGCTGGCTATGCACTGCGCTCACAGCTTCATGCAGCCCTCTAGCCTGCAGGCGTATTCTTAGTAAAAACTTCCCCCGCCCCCCCCCCCATACCTTGGTCTCTGTATTTCAAAGCAATTCCACAGGCTGCTGCTGTTTCTCTGGCATCTTCGTCTCATTTTGCATACAATATATAAAACCAAGAGGGACACAAAAATCTGCTTTCAGAGAATGAGTTTGTTTTCAAACCTATTTGCTGTGTACCTAGGCCAACAAGTCTGATATAGAATAGAAGGCAGGTAAAGAAAGTTATTTTGGGGACTCTTCAGTTTTAACAGCGTCTCTTTGGAGGAGTTTCGTCAGTTTTAAATCCAAGGACATATGCACATATTTTCTTTTAGATTTATCTTTATGCTGAGATAAAATTTCTTTTATTCCAGTTTTGTTGAGGTATAGTTGATGAGCAAACTTAAATATGGGGAGCGGCCACGTGACCTAGTGGGTAAAGGCTCT